>NW_023425399.1:97049411-97551911 GCF_014108415.1 Molossus molossus | reverse complement strand
TGAAATGGTATTACATTGTGGTTTTAATTTGCATTTTCCTGAAGATCATTATTAAACACCTTTTAAGGACCATTCCTATATTTCCTTTCATGAAATATCTGTAATTTGTTTTTTACCTATTTTGTTTTAAATGAGTTCATCTTTTTCTTTCACTTGCGGTAGTAGTCTTTTGACACACACACACCACACCCCTTTTCTCCAGACTGTGACTTGCCTACTCATTTTTGTAATGGTGTCTTTTTTTTGTAATCCTCACCTGAGGATATTTTTCTGTTTACCTTCAGATAGAGGGAGGGGAGGGATAGGGAGAGAGAGAGAGAAAGAAACTGATGTGAGAGGGACACATTGACTGGTTGCCTCCCACATGACCCCAACCAGGGCCAGGACGAACTGCAAACGTGGTATGTGCCCTTGACTGAGCTGCCTGCCCTTGACTGGAATCAAACCCGCACTTGACTGTTTGGTCTGCGGGCTGACACTCTAACCACTGAACCAAACCAGCCAGGGCTGTAATGGTGTCTTTTTGTGTTGCCCTTTAAGAGCTTAAGATTCTGCTTTTCCATTTAAGATGGTATAAGATAGTGGTTGAGACTTACTATTTTCCATATTGTTGAAAAGTAGATTGGGTTGGTGCCTTGGAGAAAAATGAATTGACTGTAAGTATGGGTCTATTTCTGTACTCTTCTATTTTACCTGTTTTTCTTATGCCCACTTTATACTCTTGATTACTAAGGCGTTTTATAGTAAGTCTTGAAATAAGGTGGTGTAAGCCCTCTAATATCCTTTTTTCTTATTTCAAGATTGGTTTGGTTAGTTTAGATTTTTTTCTATTTTCATAGAAATTTTAGCACCAGATTATCAATTTCCTTTCTTTTTAATTTGCGGGCATTTTGATAGGGGTTACAGTGAATTATGAATTAAATTGGGAAGAATGAACATTTAAACAACATTGAGTCTTCTAGGCTATGAATATAGTTTTCATTTCAGTCTTCTTTCATTTTTCTTAGCAACATTTTGCAATCCTTAGTGTAGAGGTCTTGAATATTTTTTTTTAGATTGACTTGGAGGTTTTTTGTTGCAATTTTAAGGTCTTCCTTTAAATTTCATTTTCCAGTTCTTTGCTTGTATGGAGTAATACACTTAATTTTGTATGTTGACCTTCGATCTTCAGACTTTGCTCTAAATTCACCTATTTTACTAATATTTTGGAGAATTCATGCAGTTTTTCATGGAGACAATAAAATCACTATATACTATACTTCTTTCCATCTTTATTTCTTTTTTTTGCCGTAGTGTGTTGGCTAAGATCATCCAGTGCGTTATGGAATAGAAGTGGTGACAGTAGATACCCTGTTTTATTCCCAAATCATAAGGGAGTAGTATTTAATGTTTCATTGTTAATGTTACTGCTCTAGGTTTCTCATATATGTCCTTTTTCAGGTTGAAGAACTTCTTTCTCCTTTATAATTCTAATTTGCTGAAAATTTTATTTTTATTTTTTTTAAAGAATAGTTTATTGAATATTTTAGAAAGTAAGGGGGAGAGAGAGAGAGAAACATACATGTGAGAATGCAACATCTATCGTTTGGCTGCCTCCTGCGCACCCCCTTCTGCAGATTCAACCTGAAACCCCTTGCATGTGCCCTTGACAGCAACCTCCTGGTGTATGGGATAACACCCAACTAACTTAGCCACACTGGTCAGGGCTGCTGAAAATTTTTAATCAGGAATATTACATTAATAGTGTCAGATGTTTCTGACATCAGTTAGGAGAATCATAAGGATTTTCTCCTTTATATTACAAATGAGGTGCTTGATATTTTTAATGTTAAACCAGTTTTGCCCCTTGGGGTAAACCCCACTTGATGATGATGTATTACCTTTTCTATATGTGTTACTGGATGTGATTTGCTAATATTTTGTTAAGGATTTTTGCGTCTAGTAGTAGCAGACCTTTGCTTTGCATCAAGATATTGGGCCCGGGTCAGTTTCTTGCTCCTGTTTCAATGTCAGATAGTTTTTAATTCTACTAATTTCTCGGTGTCAGTATACCTTTGGGACTGATGGTGGCAATGTTTTGTGTCTTCTAGCAGTAGACTGGGTATTGTTACATGGAGAAAGCTTGTTTGTGTGTGGGAAGTGGGCAAGAAGGTTCTGCTTCCCCATCCCCAACAGTACACAGCTTTTGCTCTACCCTTTGTGGCACTTGAGGCAAGGGGTCTTTTTTGGGGGGGCAAAGGAGGCTTTCCTGCATTTTCCCTTCTGTTTGAAGGCTTTTGCTTTATATGGGATGCCATTAAGAAGGAGGAGCCCTCTTGCATCTATTGCGGTAGGCCCGTCTTTTTCAAGAGAACTCAGTTGAGGACCTTGTAAAAGCTCTTGGGAATGAGTGAATATTCCTCTTCCAGGGGTTCTTAACTGTCGTTCTAGCTGACACTCATTCTTTGTCTTTACTTTTATCTTTAATATTCATGAGGTTGACTATGAGTATGTTTCCTTAGCATCTGTGGGTTATTGGCCATCATTTTTAGAAAGCTGCTGACCATTATTTCATCATATATTTTTTTCTGCCACATTCTCTTATCTCCTGGGATTCCAGTTAAACTCAGTTGACATTTGGTCTCAGGTGTTGTGGAGTTTATTTCCATACACTTTTCTCTTTGTATTTCAATTTAGGTATTTGAATTTGGCCTTTCTTCAAATTCACTGCTCATTTCTGTCTGTTATTAAAACCCATCTAAACATCTTTAATTTCTGATACTGTATTTTTTATTTCTAACATTTCCTTGTGATTTTCTTTTATAGCTTCAGTGTCTATAATGAATTTCTCCATTTCATTATGCATGCCATCTCTCTTCCATCAGATAACGTTCAGTGTATTTATCATAGTTATTTAAAAATCTAGTTTAATGTCCAGAGTATCTGGGTAGAAGTGTTTCTCTCAACTCTCCTGTCCAACTTGACTCAACTCTTGGCAGCTGAATGTCTGGAGTTTTTTGAGTGATTTTTATTCCACTTCTGCCCATCCTTCCCCTCTCCCCCAGTCAGAGGACAGATTTATTATATTTGAGGGAGACCTTAAGGTTCTTAGGGTATCTCTCGGCTTTCCAGCTTTGTCCCCCAACCTTTGGCATATTTTCAAGCACTTGGTGAAGACCTGTGGGAATGAGTTGTTTGGGTAGTTCAGGTTTGCTGTAAGAAATCTTTAGAATTCTAATATGCCTTGTCAGCCCTACATGTTGCTGTTAAGATTTATTTAAGTTAGACTGATTTCTCCATACTCTCATTTATGGTGGGATTGGTCCTCCTTAGTCACTCCACCAGGAAAGAGACTACCAATGGACCTCTCTTCTATTAAGTCTCAACACATTCTGAAAGTTTCACTTAGGTTACTTTGCATCCTTAACTCTCTGATGGGTTCAGAAAAACCATGATTTTGCGGCTTATCTGGGTTGTTTTGATTATTAGGGTGAATGTGATAGTCTGTTGTGACTTTCTACCACCTGATTAGGGGTGGAACTCCTCTCATTGAATACTTTTTTTTTTATCCTCACTCGAGCGCATATTTGCATTTATCTTCAGATAGAGTGGGAGGGAGAGGGGGAGGAAGAGAGAAAGAAGCATCGATGTGAGAGAAACACATCACACCCACACGACCCCAACCAGGGCTGGGGACAAACTGCATCTGAGGTATACGTGCCCTTAGCATGAGCCGGACCTGGGACACTCTGGTCCGCGGGCCGACGCTCTAACCGCTAAGCCAAACTGGCCAGGGCTCATTGAATACTTCTTAATATATAGTCTGGCCCAGCCGTTGTGGCTGAGTGGATTGAGCATTGTTCCATGGACTGAGAGGTCCCAGTTCGATTTCACATTAGGGCACATGCCCAGGTTGCAGGCTCACTCTCCAGTACGGGGCATGCAGGAGGCAGCCAATCGATGCTTCTCTCATATGAATGTTTCTATCTCTCTATCCCTTCCTTTCTCTAAAAAATCAATAACAGGCCCTGGCCGGTTTGGCTCAGCGGTTAGAGCGTTAGCCTGCGGTCCGGAGAGACCCGGGTTCAGTTCCCGCTAAGGGCATGTAACTTGGTTGCAGTTTGTCCCCGGCCCTGGTTGGGTTGTGCGGGTGGCAACCACTCGATGTGTCCCTTTCACGTCGATGTTTCTCTCTCTCTCTCCCCCTCCCACTCTATCTGAACAAAAAATGTAAAAATGTCCTCGGGTGAGGATTAAAAAAAAAAAAAAAAAAAAAAATCAATAACAGCATTTTATTATATATATAGTCTGATAAATACCTGATGACATTTATTTTACTCTAGTTGATTTTATATAGTATTTCTCAGAATTAGGTTTCTGAATATTTTTTGTCTCAAATCTTAACTTTTCAGTTCTATCCTCAAGTGGTAAATGATTTTGTCTTTTGAGATTGAAGTCATCAACATTAAAATTTAATTAAGATGCTTGTGGAGACTGTAGGAAGAATTTGTGGTAGGTGCATAGAAAACTAAGCAAATAATAAACTAAGATAATTAACTTGGGGGGAAAGAGTTATACAAAAGGGAAACATGATTAAGTAGTAGTTTACTGCTAATCTCATCAGGTACAGAACTACAATTGGGAGAGTTAATTGTCTTTAAGGTTGGAGGAATATGAGTGGTGTAAATCCTCATATTCCACAGAAAAATGAATAGATAATATTTAAGCTTTATATTTCAAAGAATACCATTATAAGCCTATTATAGTAGTCCCCCTTATCCATTGGGAATACATTTCAAGATCCCTAGTGGATGCATTCTATATTTACTGTGTTTTTTTTTTTTCTATAGTACATACCTATGATAAATTTAATTTATGAATTATACACAGTAAGAGATTAACAATTAGTAGTAATCAATAGAACAATTATAACTATATTATAATAAAAGTTATGTGAATATGGTCTGTCTCTTTATTCCTGATAACCAATCTAATAACCAAGACAACTGTTTTGTGACCAGAGGGTGGAGAACACACATTGTGGATATGCTGGAGAAAGGGATGATTCACATCCTGGGCAGGATAGAGTAAGACAGGACTAGATTTCCTCATGCTACTGAGCATGGCATGAAACTTAAAACTTAAGAATTGTTTATTTCTGGAATCTTGCATCTAATAATTTTGGACCACAGTTGACCAAGGATGAGTGAAACCCCAGAAAGTGAAATTGCAGATGAGGGTGGGTGTGCTATTGTACTGAGTTATAAATAGCAAGATTAAATAAAAGTTTAAAGATTTCAAAAAATTGTACATTGGTGTGAAAAGGCAACTATATTTGACTATATTCACTGTGTACATTATTATGTACATAAAAATGAAAATACATTTTTAAAAAGAAGCTTAATTAAAAAAATCTTCTCAAGGAATAGAAATAAAAGTGAACCAAACTTTTTCTTTAGACTCGCTTTACCTTTAATTTTTTTTATTATTCTTATCTACACTTTTCCCTTCTTATAACTTTAGATTTTGTTTTATGATACCAAGTCAGTTATGAAAGTTTAAAATTTGGGGGAGAGTGGGCTTGTAAATTAAAAAAAAATTTTTTTTGTAAAGTGGAGAATTAGATTGAAGTTCTAAGAAGTGAGAAAAGCTTTTCTTTTGGTGAAAATATTTTAGCCCTGGCCGGTTTGGCTCAGCAGTTAAGAGTGTTGACCCACGGACCAGAGAGTCCTGGGTTCGGTTCCCAATAAAGGCATGTACCTCGGTTGCAGTTTGTCCCAGGCCACGGTTGGGGTTGTGTGGGTGGCAGCCAGTCGATGTTTCTCTCTCTCTCTCTCTTCCTCCTCTCTCCCTCCCACTCTATCTGAAGATAAATGCAAAAATATCCTTGGGTGAGGATAAAAAATTTTTTTAAAATTATTGACACTGTTAAAAGTTAAAGTAGTATTGATAGTGATTAACTGGTTCAGTGTTGATAAAGATTTTACTAGCAAAATTATTCTATTTACCCACTTATAACATTGTGTTTTTTTGTGAAAGGATTTATTTCCACAATTTTTAAAAATTAGTTAAGACATTTCAATGGTGAAGAAGAGAACTTCTGAAAGTCTGTTGTGAAAGTAATAATTTGAATTTTTATCTCACTTTGTAATTTGCTTTTAATACCATGTTGACATTATTGCTTGATTTTAAAGTCAGCCTCTAAATTACTTTTTCCATATCTTTTCTAGATTAAAGGAGGATATTTCCTTAGTGTGGATTGCTGCTTTTGGTAAGAACATGTCGTCCATCTTGCCATTCACTCCACCAGTTGTGAAAAGACTGCTGGGATGGAAGAAATCAGCTGGTGGATCTGGAGGAGCAGGTGGAGGAGAGCAGAATGGACAGGAAGAAAAGTGGTGTGAGAAAGCAGTTAAAAGTTTGGTGAAGAAGCTAAAGAAAACAGGACGTTTAGATGAGCTTGAGAAAGCCATCACCACTCAAAATTGTAATACTAAATGTGTCACCATACCAAGGTAAGTGTTGTTAGAGCAGAATTTTGATGATCATCCTTTTGAAAATTGCTTAAAGGATTCTGAAGGAGAGTTATTGAAATTTTATTACTTTCAAGTCATCTCTGAATAGTGATTATTAAGTTAGGACAGCTATTTTTAGCCTGTTGTATTTATTTTGTTGTACTCTTTAGACTTGTTTATTTTACAAGTAATTTTCTTGAACAGTGAGCTTTAATCAAGCAGAATAAAATATTTTAGTTGTATTAAGTTTCATCTTCACTGTCTTCATTTGCCTTTGTTGCCTAAATGCTTCCTTGTATGTTACTAAGTTCTGTGATTGACATTTGAATAAAGATTCAGTGCATTTCTGTCACTAGTGCAGCAGTAATAGTTTTCTACCCTCTTGGTTAAAATTTTAGTCTGTAAGGAGTTAAAAGAGACTGCTAACATTGTGGTGAATTTTATGTATTTTTTGTTTGAGTTGTAGTATTCTTCCAAGAAATACAGTATGTGAGGCAGTTTCTTAGATATTATAGGTAGTTAGACCTGTCCTGAAGACTTACCTCTTGTAGGTCTTTACTTAAGGACCTTTACTTAAGAGGTTGAGTTTTAGTGTAAATTTAATAGTTTATATATAAGTACCACTGGCAGAAATACTGTTTGTTTTTTAAAATAATGTAGCAGGTGGTTTTTAAGTGTTTTGTTGCTTTTTGTGTACATTACAGGGTTTTTTGGGAGTGTCTGCATAAAAGGATTGTTTGTTGTATCATACATGTGGGCTAGCATATGTGTATAGCAAATGAAACTATTCCACTTGACATATTTCCAGTGAGCGTTTGGAAACACACTCTGGATGCTTGTTGATAATAGATCCAATAATACCCAGCCTATCTACTTGCAAATGCTAATTGTGGAATGTTTCCTACCTTGTTTTTAATTATCCCTTTCTTTTACCTTACTTGTTTCTTATATATCTTAAATAAGAGCCACTTTTTTTTGGTTTATTTGTTTTACAAATGCTTATGTGTGTACCTGATGTTTTTGTTTTACAAATGTTTATGTGTGTACCTGATATTTGCAAGGTACTGTTTCTAGGCACATGGGGATACAGTGATAAATAAAACACCAAGTTCCTGCCCTCATGAGGGATAGATGTATACAGTAACAAATTAATTTGAGGTGGTAATGAGTGCAAAGAAGACAATGCCTGAGGGATTAAAAAAAGATGTTTTGGATTGGATTGTGATGTTTAAGCTCATCTTTGAGAAGTACCAAGCTAGCTGAGGTTTCTTCTAGGTAGAGGAAAGAAGCGGTGTAAAGACTGAGGTGGAAAATAGCTTATTATAATGGAGGATTTAAAAGGAGCCCAGTGGAGTTGGAGTAATACAGAATGAGTACAAAACTTGGAGTCAGTCAGATCATACAGGGCATTGTAGGGCACTGTGGGAGTTTGAATTTTAGTCTAGATATAATAAAAAGCAAATAAGGATTTTAATGAAATTCTAAAATTTAAATATACTTTTGAATAATTTTTTAAATATTTAATTTTACAAAGACCACTCTGGTTACTGGAAATGTGGTGGTTATGGGGATTGTGGTGTGTGTGCGTGCGTGTGTGAGAATGAATGGTGGGTCTGGACGCAGAGAAATCAGGAGGCTATTACAGTAATCTAAAGGAGACGCTGCAGCTTGGACTGACATGGTGGCTGTGCAAATGTAAAGTGGTTTTGGCATGTGTTTTGGAAGTAGAACTGACAGGACTTGCTAATGAATTTGCTAAGAATAAGTCAAGCTATATTTGTTAATTTTTATTAAAAAAATTTTTTTTTTTCTTTATTGATTTTTAGAGAGAGAGGAAAGGAGAGAGAGAGAAATCTTGATGAAAGAGAACATCAATTGGCTGCCTCCTGTATGCCCCCTACTGGGGATTGGGCCCCAAACCTGGGCATGTGCCCTGACTGGGAATTGAACCAGTGACCTCTTGGTGCATGGGTTGACGCTCAACCACCCTTGAACCACACTGGACGGGCTCTTTTGTTAATTCTTTTTTTTTTCAATCCTCACCCTAGGACATTTTTCCATTTTTTGTTCAGATAGAGTGGGAGGAAGAGAGAGAGAGAGAAACATCGACGTGAAAGGGACACATTGAGCAGCTGCCACCCGCACGACCCAACCAGGGCCGGGGACAAGCCGGGGACAAACTGCAACCGAGGTACATGCCCTTAGCGGGAACTGAATCCAGGTCTCTCTGGACCACAGGCCGATGCTCTAACTGCTGAGCCAAACTGGCCAGGGCTGTTTTGTTAATTCTTAACAGCATTTCTTCCCCTCAACCCTCTACCTCCTAATGAGTGGGACTAAACTTAGGGCAGAAATATAGTTCTGGCTTTATGTCCCTCAACCCACTCTCATATAATGACTCTGCCTTCGTAGTTTTGTCTCTGAAGGGGTAGATGTAGTTATACACGTGTCACTGCTTCTTTCCCACTGTTGTAAGTGGTGAAACACAGTGATTCACAGGTGGAACTTAACCTTTCAAGCTGCAGTGAGCTTGATAGTGTAAAGTTTCATGAAGTTTTTTGCATCTCAGACATTTTTCAGACTGAAGAATGGAAGAGACTACTTAGTCATTAAATTGGAATGACAGTTTATCTTTAGGTAATGAGTCAGAAGAAAAAGGACTTCCAATGAATATATGTAAAGTAAGGGAAAAGTGAAACTGTGAAGCAGTGGGGATGGAGACTGTCACCTTAAAGGCAAGGGCCTGTGGTGTCTAAAATGGCAATTTTGTATTTGTTATACATAAATGTGTAGGAATGTAGAATTTATTTCATAAACATAAATTATAAGGGCTTCCCTAAGGTGGCACTTTGACCATGTTATCACACTTTTGATCTTTCGCCCTGAGGAAACAAGAATATGGTCAAGATTTCATTTCAGTTTTATTTATAATAGCAAAGAATTAGGAAAAAACCCAATCTTGACCTATGGTCTCCTTAACTCTAATATTAAAAGAAACTTACTCAATTCATTTTATAACAGAATTGAACATGAATAGTAAAAGGAAAATTTATACCAATCTTATAAAAATAGACACAAAAAATATAAATATCAGAAACTGGAATTATTCAGAGCAAAACCACAAAATCATGACTATGTAAGGTTTATTGCGGAATGCAAGTATGATTCAACTTGTTAATACAAGATACTCCATACTTAAGAAGACCTGTGATCATGATGGATGTAGAATGAACTTTCCATAAAATGCAGTATTCATGGTAACAAATTAGAAACAGGAATTTTTTTTTATTTGATAAAACATACATCTAAAAATGTTAACACAATCATGATATGTAGAGAAACACACTAAATTATTAATAGTAGTTATTTATGGATGACCTAAAAAAAGAAATTTTCTGTGATTTTTCCTAATATTTATATATAAAAATGGGTTGTACTTTTATAGGTACCACAATCAAATGTGGGCAATGTTTGGGCAACACTTGGACTAGTCTTGTCTTTAGTTTTTTGGCCTTTGAAATCAATTTTTCTCTTAAAGGACAATTATGTTTTTATTTTCTTAAAATTCTTTTTAAAATACATATATTTAGCCCAGTTGGTGTGGCTGAATGGTTGAGCATCAACCCATGCATCAAGAGGTCACAGGTTCTATTCCCTGTCAGGGCACATGCCCAGGTTGGGCCAAATCTCCAGTGAGGGCATGCAGGAGGCGGCTAGTTGATGTTCTCTCTTATTGATGTTTTTCTCTCTCTCCCTCACCCTTCCTCTCTCTCTCAAATCAATAAAGAAAAAAATAAAATAAAATACATATATATTTATATCTGTTTTAGCCTTCAAAAAGTATGTTCCTTAGAACCATGAAGTAATACATGTACATGATTCAAAAGTCAACCACAGGTTAAAAGTTCCCCTTCCCACCCCTATGATCACCTTTCTCATCACCTGATTTTCTCTTCAGAGATAATTGTATTACTAGTATCTTATGTATTATTCCTGGATATGTTTCTTTTTAATACTGTCACTGACATTTGTTTTCCTTTTCCGTTTTTAAAAATCAGAGTAATTGAAGTAAATTTCATGGAGATCGTCAACTTTTACTTCTAACTTCATATTCCTACCCCTTTGAAGATTGATAGCCTGTTTTTTAGTCAGCTTCTTCAATACTGATCAGGGTGAATTCTGGGCAGGTGATGATTCTTTTTACTATTTCCTTATCTGTGAAAGAGAGTAGTATTAGCTAAGTACTTTGGAGTCTATTTTTGGGATTTTTGAAGTAATGTGAGGTCTGTAAGCTATATAAAGCACTATAGCCATGAGTATGATTTATTTTAAATATTCATAGATATCCTATGTCTTCCCTCCAGTTTTTCTAAGAGAGTCACATTAAATTGTAGGCATTAAATTGCATTGTCTACCTTTACTTAGAAAAAGTTTCTATCAGGCAACATTGTGTTATGCAGTGTTCATACCTAATTTAATTGAATTTTTTCATCACCACTTATCCCCTCTATGCCCTCTTCCACCTCCACCCATCCCCCTAGTTTAATAAAATGTATAACATTTATTTATAAACTCAATTAGAACAATGAAACTTTATAAATGCAAATTAGAACTTGGAGATACTGAGTAATACCTACCTTTTATCAGTCTCAGCATCCAGTTTGTCCTTTCCTATATGTTCATTGTTTAAGTTGTAAAAGTACTTGTGATGAGGTCTAGTGTCCTGTGAAACACAATTTGAAAGATACTTTGCTAGAAACCTTAACTTTTATCTGGTGCCTATGTTTACAGTTAGATTTTTTTGTTTGTTTTTTTGTTTTTGGTACGTGCCCCTAGCAGAAACGAAACCCGGACTCTCTGGTCTGCAGGCCAACGCTCCAACCGCTGAGCCAAACTGGCCAGGTTTTTTTTTTTAAGGAGCTCCCTCTCCAGTACCCTGGTATTCAAAACCCTTTTATGTTTATGATATATTCTGACATGGGACACATATATTTGCCTTATTGAAAAAACCTACCTGCCCTAGGACCTTTGTCCCTTTATAAAATTGCTGACTTATACCCAGATTAATCTCTACAGATTTAACTTTTAACACCTAATGCAGTAAACAACAACCCCACTTTTCTTGTCTCATTAATGTATTGTATTGGCTTTAAAGAATACATTTACCAACCTAGCTAAAATAATGGGCCTTTAAAAAATTACAGCCGTCTTTTGTTTTCCCAGCATCCGTGGTCTATTTCCAGTCTTATCGGGCACCATTCCAGCTTGCCCAGACCCTTCTTATGTGACTAACCACATTCTGGGAAGGTCATAATTATTGGGGACAACATTTAACCATACTGTTTTACTCCTTTCTGTTTTGTATTAGAGTGTTTCTGGCCTTTGTGGTCTCCACTGGTGTGACACAAGTAAGTGTACCCCCATCTAAGGAACCTGAATAGACACTACCACATATGGGCTGTGGAGATGGAAAATAATAGTAAAATACCACTTTAGCATATCCTGCAATGTTGCCTTAAATCTTATCTCATGTTTGGCCTAAAATCCATGGATACCACATGTCTGTTATGCTCTGTTATTTTCGTTTTTATACCCCTCTTTCAGTTTGTATATTTTCTGTTGACTTAGTTTGAGTTTAGTGATAATATTTTGTGTTGTGTCCAGTTTGCTGTTAAACACATCTGTTAACTTCTTAATTTTAGGTATTACATAGTTCGGTTTTAGTATGCTCTTTTGTTTTATAGATTTCTAATCTCTATTGAAATTCTCCATCTATATTTTTCTATTATTTTAAACTCTGCATCTGTTATTGTCTGTTCATTTTTTTGGTTATCACTCATGTATGCCATATGTTGCATATAAGAGAATTATAGATACTGCAAATAATGTTTTCTCCAAAGTGTGTTTGACCTTTTATCAGGTAGATAGAAAGGTTCATCACTTTAATCTAATCAGGGATTAAGTTGGATTGTGGTTTGGGTGCCATTTTAATTTGATTTAGTCTACCACTGGCTTATCCCTTTTCTGTGAATAGGGATCTCCTGGGATTTCTATTGAAAGCCTGGCACATCTCCATCACCTACTCCCTCAAACACTGAGAGATTCACTTCTACCCTTTTCATAGTTTGGCTCTTGAGCCTGCTCTTTCTTTGCAGCTTTAAAATCTGTCAGACATCTTGGAGTGGGGAGATTCTTGTGACTGTGAAAAGTTCTATTCTGTCATTTTATTCAGTCAAATTTCTGTTCTCAGACCAGGCTTGAACCTAGAATCTGCAAGTAAACTCAGGGAAGGAAATAGCAGGCAGTTGTCCATTTACCTAGAAAGAGTTCTGTTCCCCCTTAGTCAATCTGAATCGTATTACTCTCTATTGTCTTTGTTATCTTTTTCCTCTTAGTTGTTGCAGCAGGAACATCAGCCTGCTATTACTTGCTTATTTTTTACCTGGAAGTAGAACTGTAACAGAATGTTAAAGTGAGAAGAACTATTCTGGTATTTACTGAGAGACCTCAAATCTGAGAACAATAGATTGCAAGTAATGTGCTTTCAAAATCAAGGTGCTATCACATTCCTGCAGGACTTGCAGAAAATATTTCCTGAGACAAGTACTACTATACTTAAGTCATCACTCACCTCTTGGCCATATTAGTAAAATACAAAGTTTGGGCAGGGGGCCCCATATATGAACTGAGTTATATGCTGTGACATTCACCCTTTCCCTCATCCAAATTGAGGGGCTTTGTGGGGACTTCTCAATTTGACATGTGTGTTAAAGTTTGGGAGATAAGCAAACTGGTACCTGACTTTCATCAGCTGGAACTCTCCTGCATCAGAGGAATGAAGAAAGGGCACAATGGGAATGGCCTGACCCTTCAGAGTTTGATGGGTCAAAGATGAAAAACTTTTCCCATGGGCCAGGTATACTTAAAGGTAGTTGAAATTGAGTTGTCCAGAAAAGATCGAGAGACCCAACTTGGAGAGTAAAAGTGACCCAAGCCTATCAGCCAGAGAATTTCCTGCTACTGGAACTAACTGTAGGTAAGAGGCAGCATTTGGACTTCTGACCTTCACAGGACCCCCACTGCCACATTACTTACTATTGCTTCAGAATTCAATCAGGTCAGCCCAGTAAGGCTGTTTCACTTTTCCTTTTTTTTTTTTAATCCTCACCCGAGGACATTTTTCCATTTTTTGTACAGATAGAGTGGGTGGGAGAGAGAGGAAGAGAGAGAGACAGAGAAACATTGATGTGAAGGGACACATCGAGTGGCTGCCACCCGCACAACCGACCAGGGCCGGGGACAAACTGCAACCGAAGTACGTGCCCTTAGCGGGAACCGAACCCGGGTCTCTCCGGACCGCAGGCCGACGCTCTAACCGCTGAGCCAAACCGGCTAGGGCTCACTTTTCTTTTAACACTCCTCTTCCTGCTGGTCCAGAACCCAGAGTCTTGGAGGAGGTAACGTTAGCAAAATTGAATGAGAGACTAAAATTTTGATTTACATCAAGGCAAATTTCTAATTTCTAAAAAGTTATTTATTATTAATACATATATTTGGGTAGGACTTAGAACACATTGGAAAGGGGGAAAGAAGTTTATATAAAGAGCGTATTTGAGGGTAATAATATGGGAGAGGAGGGAGCTCACCAAAACCAGCTTGTTGAATAAGCTGTATTCTTTTAAAAATTAGGGAATCCCAATTTAGTGGTGCTGGGACGGATGGAATATATGTAGAGAATGGAGGGATGTTACATACATCTGCACGAAGTACATTCCATTTTAACAAAACATAAAAGATTTTTTTCTAAAGAGAAAATATTTGACCATGATACTTGTTATATTGTCAAATAATGCTTTATTTCCAAAGACTATTTTATTATAACTAGAGTTTTCTATTAGTATTGTATTTTTTCCTTGAACTGTTAGATTATATCTTTATTTTCAAAACTCAGCATTATTTTAGCTTTACTTTGGGGTTATTTTGGGAAACGCTTTGAAATGTTACTCTTGAGGCACTCACAAAACTGTGATCATGAATAATGCTTAAATTTAAAATGAAATATATATTTTTTAACTTTCTCATCCCAGCCTTCTTTCTTTTATGAGCTTTGCTCATCTTTATGGCTTTATATGTGTGTAAGAGGGTGTAATTTCTCCCTAGCTTGGTTTACTTCAAGTTTGTTAAGCCACTGGGGAAAGGAGTAAAAGGAAGCTATGTTTGTGTTAAGGATGGTATGAAAGTTCAGAGTTGGATATTGAGCAAAAACTTAATGAAAAATAATTTAAGTAACTTAAAGTAATTTTATCCTATAGTTTCTTTTCTTTTTATCCCCCCCCCCACCAGATGGTATGTTTTTACTGATTTTAGGGGGGTGTGGGGAGAGAAACATTAATTGCTTGCCTCACTGGAGATTGAACCCGAAACCGTTTGGTGTACGGGACAACACTCCAACCAATTGAGCCACTTGGCCAGGGCTTTCAAATAGTTTTTATGTGATGGCTTATATAGTTTATAATTTGCATCGACAGTTATAAATAATACATTAGTCTGTATGCATGACATAAACATTTTAACCACATTGTCAGCTTCAAAGTACAAATGTGAGCTGATTTTTATTTTGTAGAATGCTAGTTTTTAAGATTGTCAGATTAAAAAAATCTTTCTCCAAAACCAAATAACAAGCATCACAAAAATGTATGACACGTGAGTATTCATCAGAAGCAAGAGAGTCAGAAGATTGTAAAATGGCTGACATCAAGAAGTCATAACCATAAGTGTATCTATCGGCTTAATAAAAAAAGCTTCAAAATACATGTAGTAAAACTTTGATAGAAGTAATGGGTCAGAATCACAAATCTATACTTATAGTTGGAGTTCATTTAGACCAAAAACTCAGTAAAGACATAAAAGACCTAAATTGCACTATTAACCACCTACTTGATATTTATAGAATATTATTATAATACTCATGGTAACCTTACCAGAGAATACTATTTGGAGGGCACAAATCTCAAATTTTAAAAGGTTGAAATCAACAGAGTATATTGTCTGCCAACAACAGAGCAAAATTAGAAGTCAATACCAATAAGACAGCTATTAAAAATGGAAATTAAATTCAGTTCTTTGACCCATGGATTATTTAGAAGAAAACCCTGAGAAAAATTAGACTACATTTTAAATAAAAAATGATAATGAAATTATAACAAATCAAATATGTGGGATGCAGCTAAAATAATGCTTAAAGGGACATTGATAACTTTAATTGCAAATTTATAACTTTAATTATATTAGAGAAATTACCTAAAACTTCACCTAAGAAACTAGGGGGAAAGAGATCAAAGAAATGGAAAGTGAATAGTAGGAAGAAATAATAAAAATTAAAGCAGGTCTTAATGACTAGAAAAGAGACAATAGAGATAACAAAGCCTAAAGCTTGTTCTTTACTGAAAGATCAGTAAAATTGATAAACCCCTAATTGACTGATGGAGAAAAAGTGAGAGAGTTCACAACCATACATTATCCATGCCAGAAATGAAAGAGGGATTATCACGCTAGGTTCTACAGATATTAAAAGTATAATATGCATATATTTTAAACAATTTCTAATGGTCAGATTTCTCTAAAAAATGTTACCCCAGCTAATGCAAGAAATGGAAAATTTGGGTAGCCATGTATCAATTAAAGAAGTTGAATTCATGAAAATCTTTCCCACAAGGAAAACTCCAGGTCTAGGTGGTATTATTGTAGTATGATAAAGGACATTTAAGAAACATTGACAGCTAAGAATATACTTAATTGTAAAATATTGAGTTTTCCTTAAGGTCAGACACAGGACAAGGATGTCCACTCCTGTTTCAGTTCATTATTTTATTTCCGTTGAAGACCTAGCCAGGGCAGAGAGCCAGGTAAACAAAATACAAAAGATATAAAGATCTCAAAGAATGGGTCAGAATACTTGCTTTTTGTAAATGATATGGTTATTTAAGGAATCTATAAAAACAGCTGCTAAAACAAATACTTTATAGGTTTGGTGTAATAAAAATCAGTTGTATTTTCATAAATGTTACAGCAAACAAATGGAAGTGACATTAAGAAAATAATTTTATGCCCTGGCCAATTTGGCTCAGCATTTAGAGCGTTGGCCCGTAGACCAGAGAGTCCCAGGTTCAGTTCCCACTCAGGGGCATGTACCTTGGTTGCAGTTTGTCCCTGGCCCTGGTTGGGGTCGTGTGGGTGACAGCCACTCGATATCTCTCTCTGACATCGATGTTTCTCTCTCTCTCTTCCTCCCTCTCTCTCCCTCCTGCTCTATCTAAAGACAAATGCAAAAATGTCCTTGGGTGAGGATAAAAAAAAAAAGAAAATAATTTTGTGAATAGTCGCATCAATAAAATTATAATACCTAGAAATGCATTTTTTAAAAAGGCACACAGATACTGAAATTTCAAAACCTTGACGAAATTAGACTAAACAATGGAGTTCTGTTTCTCATGTAGCCAGATATGTTTTTCATATGGCCAGATATGCTTTTACCAATTTCACACTCCCTCTGATACCAATTATAAACTGCTCACAACTGGAAAAAAACAACAACAAAAAGGTATTAAAGAGTAAACAAAAATAGACATTTTGGAAGAAATTTGATATTTGGAACAAGGGAACAGCATGGGGTGGATTGTTTTTTATAGCTTTTGTCCATGCAGACTGCAGGGTAGCTAAAATTTTAATATAAAACCCACCATTTATCTGTCCTGAAGAACCAGAGGTTGGAGTTGGACAACCACAGCTTCTAATGCGTGAGAGGAAATCCTAGCAAGGAGAAAGCTACTGAAGGAAACCCCAGATTCTGCTTAAAAGCTGCTGAAATCACTAGGCTCACACACACATATGTGAGGTAGACTTACTGCAGTCTAGCTGAAGTTTTGTAAAAAACTGATTTGAATTAGTCAAAGAAAGATTGAGTACGAGCAAGTTAATTGCCTGCCAGAATAAAATCAGTTAACACTTATCGGAGGAATATAATAGAATCTGGCCTCTCTGTCACGTAACATTGACAGTATCCAACATACAGTCCTAAATTACTCAACATGTGAAGAACAAAGAAATGTGACCCTTGCCTGGCTGGTGTATCTCTGGTTGAGCATCAGCCCATACACCAAGAGGCCACCAGTTCGATTCCCAGTTAGGGCACGTGCCCAGCTTGGGGGCCCAATCCCCAGTGGGGGGGTATGCGGGAGGCGGCAAATCAGTATTCTCTCTCATTAGTGGCTCTCTGAAATCAATAAAAGAAAGAAAGAGAGAGGGAAAGAGGGAAAAAAGGAAAGAAAGAAAATGTGACCCTTTCTCAAGGGGCAACAGTGGAGACCAACTCTGAGATGAATTGCATGTTGAAATCACTGTTCAATAAACTGACTTGTGATCGTGAACTGGAGCACTTAATAGTATTAAGTCAATTCTCTCCCAGTTGAATGTGATTCGTATCAAACCCTAACAAAATTTTTTTTGTAGAAAGATGCAAACTGATCCTAAAATTTAAATGGCAAGTGTAAGACCCAGAATATTTAAAGCAATCTTGAAAAAGAACAACAGAGAAGATTTAAATGATCTGACTTCAAGACTTCCCATGAAGCCACAGTAATCAGTACAGTGTGTTTCTGGCAAAAAAAAACAAAACAAACAAACAAAAAAGAAAATAAAATTGGATAAAATAGAGAACCCCAAAATAGATACTTCTATGATTATTTGATTTTTGATATGCCAAAAGAGTTCAGTAGGGACAGGGAAGTCTTTTCAACAAATGATGCTGGAAGAACTGGATGTCCGTGTGGGAGAAAGAACCTTGACCCCATTCAAAACAATTTCAGGTGGATGACAGTTCTCATCTAAAAGCTATCATTTGAATGCTTGTATAGGAGAATATGTTTGTGACTTGGGAGTTGGCAATGGTGGTGTTTTTTTTTTTTTAAAGGATGTAGAAAGCAATAAGGAAGTTGAAAGACTTCATCAATATTAAAAGCATTGTACTAAAAACATTGTTAAGAAATGAAAAAAGCCCTGGCCAGTTTGGCTCAGCGGTTAGAGCGTCGGCCTGCGGTCCGGAGAGACCCGGGTTCGGTTCCCGCTAAGGGCACGTACTTCGGTTGCAGTTTGTCCCCGGCCCTGGTTGGTCGTGCGGGTGGCAGCCACTCAATGTGTCCCTTCACGTCGATGTTTCTCTCTCTCTCTCCCTTCCTCTCTCTTCCTCCCATTCTATCTGTACAAAAAATGGAAAAAGTGTCCTCAGGTGAGGATAAAAAAAAAAAAAAAAAAAAAAAAGAAATGAAAAAAATCACAGAGTAGACAATATTTGTAAAACTTTTTTTTTTTTAATTTTTGTTACAGATGCCCCCCCCCCCCCCCTTGACACCCTCCTCTCCATCTCCCCAACCCTGTCCCTGGCATTGGTTATGCATACATGCATGTAAGTTCTGTGGTTTATCTCATCCCTCCCCCACCATTCCTTCTTCTGGGAGTTGTCAGTCCGTGCCCTACTTCCACCTCTCTGGGTCTACCCTGTTCCTCAGACTGTTCATTATATTCCACAAATAAGTGAGATTATGTGGTATTTGTCTTTTTCTGCTTGGCTTGTTTTGCTTAGGATAGTACTTTCCAGGTCCCTCCATGTCGTCTCAAAGGATGAGATATCTTTCTTTCTTACAGCTGCATAGTACTCCATTGTGTATATATACCACAGCCTTTTTATCCATTCGTCTAGTAATGGACACTTGGGCTGTGTAAAACATATTTCTGACAAGAGAATTGTATCCAGAATTTCTGTAGGTCAGTAGTGAAAAGACAAATACTCTGATTAAAAAATAGCCGAAAGATTTGAATATTTCACAAAAGAAGATATACAAAGGGCCTTACAGTAAGCAGATGTCAAAGTGTGCAATATCGTTATCAGGAAAAAGCAAATTGAAACCACAATGAAATGCCACTGCACAATCACCAGAATGGTTATAATTGAATAAACTGACCACACCAAATGTTGGTGATGCTATGAAACAACCAGAAACTTTCATATGTTGAAGGACAGAATGTAGAATGGTACTTCCCACTCTGGAAAATAGGTCAGGCAGTTGCTTATAAAACTAAACATTCATCTACTTAATGACCCAAGAATTTCATTTCAAAGTATTTATCCAAGAGAAATTATAGCATATGTTCACAAAATGTTGTATATTTACTTGAGTGTCCATAGCAGCTTTATTCATTAATGGCCCAAATCTGACAACAGGTCAGGTTCCCAACAGTAGAAGAATGACTGAACAAATTGTGGTCTGTTTATGTAATGGAAAACAGCACTGAAAATAATGGACTACTGTCACATACCTTAACATGGATGAATCTCAAAATCACGCTGAGTCAAAATAGCCAGACCCAAAAGATTATATAATATATAGTTCCATTTATATGAAGGCCTAGAAGAGATTAAATCTACGGTGAAAAAAAACAACAGATCATTGATTGCTTTGGGGGTTGACAGAGGGGATGGCAAGAATAGACTGAGAAAGGGGCATGAGGGACTTTCTAAATAGATCATCTTTTGTTAATCTTCACCCAAGGATTGTTTTTCCATTGATTTTTAGAGTGGGAGGGAGGGAGGAAGGGAGGATGGGAGAGAGAAACATCTATGTTATGTAAGAGAGATACATTGATCAGTTGACTCACGCATGCACCCTGGCCGGGGCCCGGGATTGAACCTACAACCCAGACCAGGAATCAAACCTGAGACCCTTAGGTGCACAGGCTGACACTCTAACCACTGAATCACACTGGCCAGGGCTGGATGGATGTTCTGGATAGGGCTGAGGGTTACACAATTTATACATAAAATAAAACTAACAAAATGGTACCATTAAGATTTATTTCACATTATGTAGATTTTATTTAGAAAAGGGTCAACAGTAAACTCTAGTTAATGTATGCATGCTTAAATATCTAGATGTGAGGTATCTGCCACTTAATTTTTAATATATATACACAAATAAGATGGATTGATAAATATAGGGGCAAGGATAGAACTTGGCCCGGCACCCTTATTGGAGTTTTTCAGGGAAGGAATAGGTAATGCCTGGTAGATAGTGGAGTAAGTTTAGGATTGGATAGTCTGAATAATTTCTGCAGGCTCTGGGCTGTTGGAGTGGTTCCTAGTTATCTAGTACCTAGCTCTAGTGTAATTAGGGGTTTGAAAGAACATTGGCTTGACGTTTGAGAGTTGGATAAAATAGGAATGTGGGTTCTGGATTCTATGGCTTGTATGTAAAAGGTGCACTCTTCAGGTAGAGTCTCTCCAGGATTAAGACCTCAAATGCCAGAATATCAAGGATAACAAGAAAATAATAGTCAATACATACTCTTTTAAAAAAAGTTTGAAATCACGGATTTTAAACCATCATTTTGCAGAAGTGTAGCTTGAAAAACCTAGGCTCCTAAGCCAGCCAGATAAAAATCCTGGCTCTTATCTCAACAGCTGTGTGACTGTTTGAGTTGGTTACTTACTTACATTTATTTCTTTATTTGAAAATAGTAAGTAGTACTGTTAATTCATTTTAGGGTTGATGTGAGTATAAATCACATAATACATGTAAAGCACTTTAAATAGTTACAGGTACATAGCAAATGCTTGAAATAAGTGTTGGAAACTGTATGCAATGAAAATTTCTTAATTGTTCATTTCTGTCTTTTGCTAATTTGTGTTAAGGACAGGATTGTTCCCAAAACTTCTTTCTTGGTGCTAGAGGGAAGGTAAAAAAACTATCTCAAGGTAGGCATTTTTTTTGTTTTCCATTCCCCATCCCTCAGCTGTATAGTGGAGAGGAAGTACGCAGATAGATCTGGGACATGTAATTATAGAGACTTCCTTTAATTACAGTGATCGGCTCTTGATTTCTGAGCTACTTAGTCATATCTAAAATGAAAGGACTGTTTTGTTGTCAATAGAAATAATTATGGGTGAATAGTTACAAATTACTTTGTAGTTGTCCATATTTCATGAGTATATCAGTAATCAAGAGCTGATGCCTCAAGTGAAGTTTCTTTTGTAATACCATTCTGCTAATTTATTAACCCCTTTAATTTTACTTGGTGTTCAGCATGCTTCATAATCTCTCCACAGTGACAGCCTAGATTCTTACTCTTTTTAATTTGTAGGAGAAATAATACTCTTTTGGCCAGATGGTCATGAAAAATAATAAATTAGTAAAACATAACTGCTGCAGTAAATCATGCAAATATGGCAGAAACAGTGAAACTTATTTAATGGTTTCATATGATTCTGTGGTATGAGCCTTCAAAGTCAATGTTACTTTCTTGAACTTAGTTCTCACATATCCTGATGAAGTTCTCTTTCATATCCTGATAATTAGTATATGAATAAATATACATGTCTGTAATACAAAAAGTATAATAATTAACAAATGTAATGTCTGTTTGCCCCAAAGTGCAAAATGTAATGTTAGGTGTGTGTATAAAATACCTGTGCATTCTATATGGTTGGTAAATTGTAGACTGGATTTAAAATTTTAATTTCAGTTTTCAAAGATCAGTTTATTAGATGAAGAAAAGCTTCAATGTGTTCACTTTACTGATATTTATTGTAAAAGTGATGCTAGGGAGATTCTATACGGATTTCTGTCAGGTTTACTACCAAGTCATCTATTTAGTCCAGTGAGCAATTAATACACTGTAGGCCATGCAGACATTTTTGGTACTTTAGTGTCCTGATGATTTTAATAGCTGTTTCAACCTTTCTTCCTCTGAATTTTTTCGTGAGAGAGACACATCAATTGGTTGCCCTCCCGCATGACCCCCACCAGGGCTAGGGACCAAACCGCAGTTGAGGTCCATGCCCTTGACCAGAATCAAACCTGAGACTCTCGTCCGTAGGCCAGCGCTCTAACTGCTGAGCCAAACTGGCCAGGGCTATCTGTTACATCTTATTTCACACATATTTGTAATATCCTATGTTAATTGCATTAGTGAATAATATCAAATTTTGATCAGGCAGATCTGAGACTAATTTTGTTTTTGAACAATTAACCTTGTATTTTTCAGTACCTAAAGAGTTTTTTAAATGTCTTGAAATCAGGTGGTCAAATAAATTTAGGAAATGTTATTTGAAATAGTGCTATCATAATAATAATAGTAATATTTAATACTTTTGGGGGGGTATATTGTTGATTTCACCTAGTATTTTTATTCATTTTCAGACCTATTCTTTCCTCTCCTTGTAAACAGCTTGATGTGCAAGTTGATGCTTTTCACATTTGAATAATGTACAGACATATCTTGTGTACTTCCCTTAATATTGTTTAAATGTGTGGAAACATAATTTAGTGTAAACTTATGCTTATCAGAGGCTAATTTATACTGAGTTTTATAACCAAGAAAATTCTGACATCAAATTTAATGAATGATACTGTTTTTGTTAATACTGATTTTCTGGTTTCACTGTGATTAAGGTGCTGAATGCTACCGATGACTAAGTTTCTTATGAGGTCTGTGCTCTGTGTTGGTAAATTCTACCTTTTTTAAAAAAATAAAACTACTTTGAAACATAATTTATGCAGTATACCCTGATACTATTTGGACTTTTTGTTGTAATGTCATCATTTGCATTTAAGTCAATATCTCTACTTAACCCTTGGTGCTGAGGAGATAACAGATCCAAACCCAGACACTGCGGTGATGAAGCAGTACAAGACAGGTGCCTATCCAGGTGACCCAGGATTGTATGTTTAGAAGAGTATGTAAATTACTCTTCACTGAGAATAAAAATGTAACAAGTTATTGTAGGAACCAAACAGACCCTTGATAGTACTGTGTTTAATGTGTGCAGGGTCCCCAGAAATACTGATATAGGTGGTGTTAATTTAGAAGCTCAGAAAGCTCTTGGTAGAGTGGAAAGTGTTGTTTGACAAGATGTGGGCTAGAATCCTGGCTGTCCCTATCACTTGTATTTGGGTGTATGACCTTGGAGAGGCTCAATTTCCTCAAATGTAGAATGAGATATAATACATTGTAGGATATTATATGGTCCATAATGTATTTAAAGCCTTACACTGTAGTACCTGACCTGTAGTAGCTAACTCATGAAGGTAATCTTTATTACATATTTCATTGATTCTAAGATGCACGTTTTTGTTTTTTCACTTTGGGACGCATTGTTCTTTGAGGGGTGGAGATGATATGCTCACTTTGGGATGCATCTTATAAATAAAATTGGAAGAAGTTTTTCCTTTTAAGTATAACACAAAATAATATTTAATTTTAAAGTAGATAATGTTTTAGATTTATTGAAATAGGGAATGTACACAAGACCTTTTATGGTAGTTGTTACAACCATTGCTATCACTAACATTTTTCCTGCATTTGTTTCTTTTAGTATTTTTTAGGAACTAACTGTTCATACTTGTAATTATAATTTGTCGTTCTTTTAACAAACTGAAAACTTCAGAGATCGGTTTTTCCACACTATTATTTAAAATGTTGTGATTTAGGGTGACTAGGAATATTGTGATTCAGTTTTTATGCTATAAAAATAGTAATTTCGTTATTAGCTACCTTGTTTGCCAGGTGGTATGTATACAAAAAACTTTGGGAGTTTAGAAAGAATCAGTCTTTAACGAAGAAGAGGTGATTAAAGCTGCCTGATTTAAATCTGAGACTACTAGGTCTTAAAAATTGACCTGGTTTGCTAGGCATACTTAAAGAATTAGTAATGAAGTCAAAAGATAGCTAGGAAGGGGCTCCCTGCTCCCATAAATGCCTGTGGAAGAAAATGGGCATCAAAGGTCCATGTTAGATAGAAAGGACATTGTACCAGAAGATGATGAACAGGGCTCAGGTTGGCATTTTATTGTCTCTCATAGTAATGCCCAGAATAGAAAATAACAATCTCTACTTATTACGCTTAGTTATCTAAGGTTAGAAGCATATCTTTTTATGGAAATGTTAAGATGACTTGATTTGCATTTAATTCTGTGACAGTATTTTCTTTTGTTTCATTTGATGAAAGGCAATATGTTCATATGGTTTAAAGTCTGTTATCTCTATATATTTATGTATTCACATACAACATGCATGTATACATACAAATAAGACAAACATGTATTGAAGTTTCCCATTTCTCCTCCCTACCTCAAGTAAATGTTTATGATGTGTGTGTGTATCTTTTCCTGTATGCATACACAAATACTTACAGTTTTGTCTGTTTTTACACACATATATATTAATATTTATAATATAATTGCTTTTTTCACTTAATGTGCTATTTTAGAGATCTTTCCAAATCATTTCATAGAGAGCTTTATTATATACTAAATCATCATATGACACTTCTGTTCCTGTTTTCCATTCTGAAGTTTGTTTCATTGTCTTTTTGTGTTAATGTTTTGTTTATTTTTACTTTATTTTTTTCTTTATTGATTTTAGAGAGAGAGGAAGGGAGAGGGAGAGGGAGATAGAAACATTGATGAGAGAGAACATGGATTGGCTGCCTCCTGCATGCCCCCCACTGGGGATTTGGCCCACATCCTGGGCATGTACCCTGACTCGGGAATTGAACTGGTGACCTCCTGGTGCATGGGTTGATGCTCAACCACTGAGCCACACTGGCTGAGCTAATGTTTTTATTTATTTTGTAAAATTTTAAAATGGTGAAGTACACAAATCATAAGTGCTCAGTAGGATTCATTTTAACAAATATATATGCAGTGGATCAGGATATAGAACATTTCAGTTATCCAGAAAGTTCTTTCACACTTTCCCAATGGTTCCTTTGGAGGCAACCACTGTTTTTTTCGCTTTCAGTTTGTTTGACCCTTCTAGAACTTAATGCGCATGGAACCATTCAGTTTTTTGTTTTTTTTTTCAATCTTTTAGGTTCAGCGTCTCTCAGCCACCCAAGTATTTCTCAGATTCATTCATTCATGTTGTGTGTTTCAGTAATTATTTTTTAAGATTATTTTACTATTCAAGATTTTTGCACTTCTCTCTGACCAGTGTGGCTGTTGATTGGAACATCGTCCCTTACACCAAAAGGTTGCAGGTCAGTTCCTGGTCAGGGCACATACCTAGGTTACAGGTTTGATCCCCAGTCAGGGCACATATGGGAGGCAAATGATAGATGTCTCTCTCTCTCTCCCCTACCCCCTAAAATTGTTAAGCATTCCTCTGGTGTGTATATCAGTAACTTTTTTTAAAGATTGTTTTGCTACTCAAGCTTTTTGCATTTCTGTTTTACAGTTTAAGTCAGCTAGCACTTGCTATTAAAATATCATGCTGAAATCATGATTCCAATGGATTTATAAAAAATAAACCAAATATTATTAGGGAATTGGGGGAAATAGTCATCATAACATTGAGTCATTTAATCTTTGAATATAGTGTATCTCTTTATATAGTTAAGTTTATTTAATACCTTTTAGCAAGGTTTTTAGTTGTTAGTGTATAAGTCTTGCACATCTTGCATCAAACATTTAAGTATTTTATGTTTTTGACACTTGTAAATGGAGTTTAAAATTTTAACTTTAAAATTGTTTATTGCTAGTATAATAGAAATATAATGAATTTTTATAAGTTGCCCTTATATTCTACAGCATTGCTAAGTTCACTAATGAGTTCTAGAAGTTGCTTCAGAGGTTTTCTATGTAAACAGTTAGGTCATTGTCACAAAAAGCAGGCAGGCTTTTTGTTCCAGCTTTATTGAGATTATTGATATATAATATATGTAAGTTTAAGGTGTACAGTGCGATGATTTGGTACACATATTTCAGTGTGATTATCATAGTAAAGTTAACACCTTCATCCCCTCACATAATTACCTTTTTGTATGTGAGTGGTGATAACTTTTCAAATTTACTCTCTTGACTTTTAAATATATAATAGTGTTGTTAATTATAGTCACCACGCTACATTTATCCCCAGAACTTATTTATCTTATATATGGAAGTTTCTATCCTTTGAGCAACATATCCTCATTTCCCCCATATCCCAGCTCCTGGCAACTACCATTTTACTCTCTATTTCTTTGAGTTTGGCTTAAAAAATCTATTTTATTTCTTCCCTTTCCAATATTTTTGCCTTTTTCTTGCCATATTTCACTGGCTAGGACTTCCAGTACAGTGTTAACAATTATATTATTGTTAATTAAAGTTAAATTATTAATTTAAATTTTTTCCCCTTCTAATACAAACGTGTAAGCAATAAATTTTTCTTTAAGCACTACTTTATAAGACAAGCACTTTAACCAGCCAAGCTGTATAACCACTCCTTTAAGCATTGTTTTAGCACTAGCTTCCTCCCTCCCCAGCTTTTTATACTGGGATTCATTATCATGTAGTTTACTGTATTTTCTAATTTATTTTGTGATTTCTTCTTTAACAGATGGTTATTTAGAGGTGTGTTGCTGATATCCAGATATTTGGGACTTTGATAAGTATCAGTCATTGGTTTCTAATTTAATTCTCTTGTGTCCAAAGAACATAATCTGTAAGATTTCAAAATTTTAAATTTAATTGACCTTTTTTTAATGGCTCCATCATATGGTTGGTCTCTCTCCCTCTGTTTCTCTCTCTTTAATGGTTGATAGTATTGAGTACCTCTTCTGTGACATATTGTTGTGTGTTGTTGTTTTTTTGTAGTGTGACTGTCCAAGGAGTTACTGTGATTGATCTGCTTGCTGATTTGTTCATTTCTTCCTTTAGAGATGTCAGATTTTGCTTCATGTATTTTGAAACTATTTTTGGATGCATACAGAATTGTTAATGTCTTCTGATGAATCTCTGGTAATACTCAAAGTCTTATTGTTTCCGATGTTGATACTGTGTTTTATTAAAGTTATTGCTTGTATGAGCTGTGTTTTTCTCTTATATTTTCAGCTTATCTGTATTTGAAGTACATCCTTTTTGTAGATGTTTTGCTATGGTTATTGATGTGGTTGGGTTTATACTTTCCTTTATTATCTGTTTTTGTTCTTTTCTCCTTTTGGAGTTAATTATTTTAGTATTTCATTTTAATTTTCCTTTTTAGGGGATGAAGGGTTGCTTTTCTAATGACCATATGCATCCTAAGTGTTGCAACACTGTAGTTGTTTTTAACACTTCCTGTTTCTGCTGCTGTTATATAAGTTACATTCACATACTTTTAGAGTTATAATTTTTGCTGTAATTTTTCATCTCCTTTTTGTAGAAGTTAAGAGAAGTATATTGTTTTTACATTTACCTACATGCTTATACTTTCTAGATCTTTGGTTTTTTTTCCCATTCGTTGTCATTTCTCTTCATGATGTAGAAATTTCCTTTAGCATTTCTTTGTGCAGTGTCTGCTAGAAATGAATTCTGTTTTTATCTGAACATGTTTTAGTTTTGAATTTTGTTGTTGTTGTTGTTGTTGATCCTTACCCAAGGATATTTTACCAATAAGTTTTAGACAGAGTGGGGAGGGTGGAGAGAGACAGACAGGCAGACATTGATGTGAGAGAGACCCCTGCCTGAACCCAACTAGGGCCAGGGATCAAACCTGCAACCCAAGTACTTGAGCTGGACTGGAATCGAACCCTAGACCCTTCGGCCCATGGACTGACACTTGAACCTCTGAGCCAAACCAGTCAGGGCTTGACTTCTCTTATGAACAGATTTTGGGAACAAATTTTACACTGAGCTTTCTTTTTCCTCTCAGCTCTTTAAATATGTTGTTCCATTGCCTCTGGCTTCTATTGTTTCTGATGAGAAATTGCTATTCACGTGTTTATGGATGGTTATGCTCTGGCTGTTGTCAAAGTTAAACAAAACTGGTCATTGGTTAAGTGGTAAAAATAGATTTTATTCAGGAAGCATTGCTGTAGGGGATAGAGCTGAGCTTAATTCCAATTTGCACAGAGGTGATTGGGAGAATAAGGGAGTATGTGGAGAGAAGGATGAATGGGAGCTCGTGCAGAGTCATAGAAGTAAAAAATTACCCCAAAAATGGATAGAGGGGTTGATCAGTGTTAATGTGAATAGGCCATCTATGTCTGTTAAATGACCCTTATCAAAGGTAGGCTTCTACTCTTCCTCTAGGTAGACTGGAGCCCTGTCCTTCCTGATGATTGATTACATTTCAGAGGAATGGTTTTTGGGAGTTTCTTGCAAAAGACTTTTCTGAGTTGTACGTCTCAGAGACAGAGGAAGGATTTACAATTGTAAGCTTTTAAAATAAATGCTCTAATAAAAGGAAGTCAGGGGCCTGTGAACAGGTGTTAGCTGTAACAAGTGGTACTAAATTCTTTTGGCAGCCTTGAGCTTTTCCAAAGAAGAACTGGGCCATACCAGGGATGCTGCCTTAGTCTGCTAGAAGCCATGCTAGAGTTCCATCAAGTCTCTTAATGCAGGGGTTTGTATGGAGTCCTTTGTGTCAAGAGTTTTTGTAGTTCTCACCCTGGCCTGTTTGGCTCAGCGGTTAGAGCGTTGGCCTGCAGTCCAGAGAGACCCGGGTTCAGTTCCCGCTAAGGGCACATACCTCGGTTGCAGTTTGTCCCCCGGCCCTGGTTTGGCCCTGTGGATGGCAGCCACTCGATGTGTCCCTTTCACGTCGATGTTTCTCTCTCTCTCTTCCTCTCTCCCTCCTCTTTCTCCCTCTTGCTCTATCTGAACAAAAAAAATGAAAAAATGTCCTCAGGTGAGGATTAAAAAAAAAAAAAAAGAGTTTTTGTAGTTCTCAACACTTTCATCTTTGGTTTTCAGTGTTTGATAATGATGTGCCCCAAGTGTGGTTTTCTTTTTATTTCAACTGCTTGGTTATTTACTGAATTTTCTAGGAAGAGTAAATTTAGTTTTTCACTTAAGTTGAAAGTATATTACAGTCATTATTA
The DNA here is from genome assembly GCF_014108415.1 of Molossus molossus. Lineage (NCBI taxonomy): Eukaryota > Metazoa > Chordata > Mammalia > Chiroptera > Molossidae > Molossus > Molossus molossus. The sequence goes on along the minus strand of NW_023425399.1, from coordinate 97,522,526 downwards.
CTTAAAAAAATTTTTGATCTGTTTTTGCTTTCCGTCTTTCTGGGACTGCACATGTTACTGGATTCTGTTCATTTTGTTATACAGTCTTTTTAATTTGGGTTTTCTTGGTTAGATCATTTCTATTGATCCATCTTTAAATTCACTGACTCTTCTATCTTCTCCAACAATCAGATTAATTCTTTGTTTCTGATATTGTAACTTTCAGTTCTGGAATTTCCATTTGATTCATTTGAATAGATCCTATTATTCAGTTGAGATTCCCATTTCTTCATTAAGTTCATGAACATATTCATAATAGTTACTGTAAAATACTTGCCTGTTAGTTCATTGTGGGAGTCTGTTTCTACTGGCTGTTTTCTCTTGACTAAGGAGTAACATTTTCCTATTTCCTCACATATTTAGTAATTTGTGGTTTTATAGTGGATTCTGGGGACAGAACATTGTGGAGACTCTAAATTCTGTTACCTTCCTCTGAAGAGTGTTGATAGTTTTGGGTGACCCCAGAGTCCACACTGTCTCTGATGTAAGTAACAGTTGAAATCTCAGCTTAGTTCTTTCGGACTTCCAAGTGCTGGTTCTCAGCTTAGTTCTTTCGGACTTCCAAGTGCTGGTTCTCAGCAGGCCTCCGCCTTCTCTCCTTCATGTGTAATTTAGGGGTCAGTCAAGGATTTAGGCTGAGTTCGCACTTATATATTGATGTTTTTCACCCTTGTTGCTCCCTTCTTTACAGGATTTTCCCTTTCTTTTTTCAGCCCTTTTCCAATTCCTTTGTTTGATTCTGCTGGTCAGTAAAACTGCAGTTTTTGGCGCAAGGTTTAACTACTTTGCCTAGTATAGATTGTGGAGTACCCTTAGTTGTAGAAAGACACATAAACACAGCTCTCATCCAATACATTTTCCTTCTTACAGAGGTTGACTTCAATTTTTTATCTATCTGCTTTTGGTGTCCACTTTTTTTAGATAGTTGATTTTATTATATTTTCAGATAGTTGATTTTATTCTGTTCAGAGGCTATCCTTTTGATCCAAAGAAAGTTTTGTCTAATTGAGGCTTCTCTACCTGCAGAACCTCTATTTTGTTTTGCTTGTGTATTCATTTGCTAATTGCATACTGGTTTCATTATGGAGGATTTAAGTATGTTATTCTTGTATGTTATTTTTGGAATAATTTTGTCTGGGTTAAAAATTTATTAAAATTTAATTGAGATTGCATCAACTATATGAATTTGTCAGAATTGATGTCACTATGTGGTGTCTTTGTAGGAAGATGTATTATTTTTGCTTTGTTTACTTTTGTGTTCTTTGGTAATAATTAAAATGTTAATTCTGAGGTTTAACACATAGTTACATTATTTTTAGGGGCTTTGTATATTTTGTTATGAATTTTAAGAATATTTTTCTTATGCAAACAAGAAAAATGTTACTAACCAGAAGCAAATTTATTTTAGAACAAATGCCCCAATTTTGTGAGAGATATGATAGTGGATAGAATTGAGGCTTAATGTCCCTATGATGGCAATTGGAAAGTGTCTGAGTTAGAGTTGGGATTTAGGTCTGTCTGCCTATAGATTGATTACATGTTTTAAACAACTGCTATTTATTATTCTCTATTTATAACAACACTTGAATATAGCACAACTTAAGCTCTCTTTTATTTTTTTTTATTTTATTTTTTTTTAATCCTCACCCGAGGATATTTTTCCATTTTTTGTACAGATAGAGTAGGAGGGAGAGAGAGGAAGGGAGAGAGAGAGAGAAACATCGACGTGAAGGGACACATCGAGTGGCTGCCACCCGTGCGACCAACCAGGGCCGGGGACAAACTGCAACCGGAGTACATGCCCTTAGCGGGAACCGAACCCGGGTCTCTCCAGACCGCAGGCCGACGCTCTAACCGCTGAGCCAAACCGGCCAGGGCTTAAGCTCTCTTTTAGATTCTGATCAGTCCCAGAGAGCTACTGAAGTCAAGTGTGCAGTCTAGTCTCCATAAGAGCAGAATAGCCTCTTGATCTGTTCTTTTGTTAATCACTTTTCTTAAATTTTTATCCAAGAAAGAATAAGTTGTGTACTATTCCTTCTGAGGTTTAAATTCAGATTCACAGAACTGTAGAATTTAGTGACGATTTTATGGCGATTTAAACTACATGGTGCTATATGGTTGATAACTATCTTGAAATAAAAGAACCATTTATTTTATGGTTTTTTATTTTGTAAGTCAGTACACCTTTGTGGAAAAACGAAAAGGTCTAAATTATCTACCAGTTTTTTGGATTTTCCTAACTTTTGCAGATTGGGAAATGAAAGATATCTGCAGCCTAAAAAGCTAGAGAAGCTGTAAAATACCTCAAGGTGCTGGAGAATGTTCAAAAATGCATTGCAAAAAACTGTCCAGTATTATAGTAACTGTAGCCCCAAAGCATGGCATGAGATGTTTCTGCATCTCATTGGCTATGCAAGAGGCCCTGTAGTACTAGTACTGCAGCCCAGCACCCCAGGAGATGGATGTGTATTGCCCAGCCACAAAAGGACAGCACTTTTTCACCATTGCCCTTTGAAGTGTTGAGTTAGCTCATTCATTAGCAGTGTGTACATCTAGAATTTAATCACTTGTTTGATTTTATTCTTAAAAGTTTTTATATGTTTTATCTCCTCCTTTGATGATTGTAGTATATAAGAAATGAAATTGAGTTGCAGTAATTACCTCTTTTGACTCTAATGTTCAAAAGTAAAACTAGGACCTGAGACACCTTGGCGGTCAAAAGTTCCATTCCAAACTACCTTTAAGATCCTCCTTTTCTTCCCTTTTCCCATAGATAAGAAGTTACTGTGAAATGAAATAGTAGCAGGGAAACAAGGAGAATTATCTACGGACTGCCCAGGTTCTGGAAAGGAATGTGGGAGAAAATTTTTGAGTTCTTTCTAGTCTGTGTCTTTCAGGTGTACTGATTTAAAACAACAACAAACTAGATGCAGTTCATTTTTCACAGTCATACTATCGTTTAAGAGTTTGGTGTTTTCATATAGCTTGAGTCCTCATGAAATTTCTTAAAACTTCTAAGGTGCTCTGCTACATCTGAATGACTTCAAAATCTACTTTCTTGTCCTTTGTAGTGATAAAAGAGCAATACTTTCTGTAAAACTGAATATATAAGTATCTCAGATAACTTGAAAATCTTAACTGTGGATATGTTTGCTTTAATTGGAATTTTTCTACATTAAAAATACCAGTTGACATTCATGTTTAAGTTTTTAAAAAAAACTGTATTATAAAATGAAGCACTGTTATTAGTAAGGCTAATGGCATAGGTATTAGATCTTTTGTTGTGAGTACAGGAAATTGAAAAGGACATTATAGGTATGATTTCATTAAGCTAGAGAGCATTGGTGTTCCACATTTTAAAAACATAACCATAACTTCTCTGGAGTCACATGTTCCATTTTATTGGCTTCCTTCATATAGAAAATATAGAAACCAGCACTAAATACCTGTGAAAAAGTGAAACAATGTATATTTTCTGGGTGAAGGAAGTATTCTGTACATTTTTCATGTTTTACATCATGGTATTTTGAATAACCATGCTTCCATGTTCACATCAATTTTTTGTTTTTCAATTTATGCACAGCACTTGCTCTGAAATTTGGGGACTGAGTACACCAAATACGATAGATCAGTGGGATACAACAGGCCTTTACAGCTTCTCTGAACAAACCAGGTGAATATTCTGCCCTCTGTGAAATCCTAGCGATCTTGTGTGTGTGTGTGGGGGTGCTTTGGAAGACCTATAATGGGTTGCTTAGTATCATTTTGTCTAGGATGTTACCTTAATGTAAAATAAGGCATAGCATGTAAAATACCTGCTTGCCAGTATTAAAAGTATATTAAATGTTTCAGCTGACGTTTTGATCAATGAAATTCTAATTTTGAATATTTAAATTATTGCATCCCCTAAAAAATAGGAACTTTGATAACTATATTCTCATTTCAGTTTGAGATCTGTTGTTGGCCTAATTTTTAAATAGATACATAACCAAGTTTTGCTAAATCTCTTGCTATCATCTAAATCTCATCTGTATACTAATAAATACATAGTTGATTACTGAACACAATTAATATGAGGCTAACTTGTTTTTTTATGTTATTTTTAAATCATCTCATTCTCTTTTTGAGCATATTGGTATTTGTCTGTTTCATCTCATCAAATTCATCACCATCTGCATTTATGTGTGAGCTATGGAAATATACCTCAGTATTCAACACAATTACAACTGGGTAACGAGTTATATTAGTTTGAGTAAGTTTTATATTATTGTTGGTATTTACCATTCTTCACAGTAGTTCCTTTTTTTGGTAATTTAGTAACCCACAGAATTAATGCCCCTAAAAGAATCTCTAAATAACAGTTTGGTTTGCTAAAGACAAAAGTTGACAGAAAGTTTTTCAAGTGTAACTATATGATTCTTTTAAAAATCTTTTTTTCCCAAATGACTAGCCTTTCACTGACACTTGAGTCATTTGCGTAGCACATTTTAAAAAACATCTGCTAGAGCTGGTGGTTTCTTTTATGTCAGATTCATTAAATAGTACATTTTTCTTCCTTGTACTCACTAAAACTAACTGAATGTCTGTCATTCTTTTCTCTATGCTTTTATTTTACTAATCTAATCCAAATGACTATTTCTGTTTTTTTAAAGCTCCCACCTTTCTTTTCCCCTTGCTTTCCAATAGGTCTCTTGATGGTCGTCTTCAGGTATCTCACCGGAAAGGACTGCCACACGTTATATATTGCCGATTATGGCGCTGGCCTGATCTTCACAGTCATCATGAACTCAAAGCAATTGAAAACTGCGAATATGCTTTTAATCTTAAAAAGGATGAAGTATGTGTAAACCCTTACCACTACCAGAGAGTTGAGACACCAGGTAGGAAAAGTAGTTTTTATTTTTATTTTTTTAAATTAAATGTTTGAACTTAAGTATATTAGGTACTCTGATACCTAATTGACCCAAGGAAATTTTTGTATAAAATTCTAATAAATTACCTTCAGTTCAGTGTATTATTTGGTGGTCATTAAAATGCTTAAAAAATTTTTTTTAAAAAATATTTTATGGAAAATATATTTTAGTGGCAAAGATAGTTCACATCAAAGTACATATATAGGAAATTCCATTTGGCTCAGAAATAAGCTGATGAATCTGTTTACCTATCTGCTGCATTAACTGTTTTCAGTCATTTTGCTCTCTGAGTGTTTTTTTTTTTTTTTTTAATACTTTAATGACATCATTCCTATATAAGCAATTTAGTAAAACTCATAGGAAGACATTATGTTTACTTAAATGTGTACTTGAAACTTTTTAAGCTTTATTTTTAGAAAATACCCTAAACCTGATATTAACGAATCTTTTTGCAACCTTTCCCATGGGGATTTTTGAATTTTTATGGTAATATAATGTTACCAGGATCACATTGTACCCAAAAGTACAAGATAAATTGAGTCTTGGAAATTTTGATTGTGAACTATATAGTAAGTTGAAATCATAATCAGAAATGTCAATTACTTAATAACTTGTATGATACGAAATAGGTGGGCCCTAAATTTAAAAAATTAAGCAGACTTCTTTTATGTGAAAACTTTTAATAAAGATCCTGTTCCCTGTCTCTTGCTCCTTGCCATTAATTTGGATTGTTTTTATTTTCAGTTTTGCCTCCTGTGTTAGTGCCACGGCACACTGAGATCCTAACAGAACTACCACCTTTGGATGATTATACCCACTCCATTCCAGAAAACACTAATTTCCCAGCGGGAATTGAACCACAGAGTAATTACATCCCAGGTATTTTTGCCTCCTGAATCTCCTAAAAATTGGGATAGGTACAAATTTTGTTCATAAACATTCAAATATTCGTAAACTATGGTTTGAGTTTTTGAAAAATGCTTTTGGATTTTAAATAGAAAAATATGCTCTGTTGGGTGATTATTTTTTGTGAAATGTATAAACCTAGTACTTTAAACATTTTAGTGTGGAGAAAAGTTTTACTTTATATTTTATTTTCTTTTGCAGTGGCTTTAATCAAAGTACTCTGAGAAGCAGAAAAGAAAAGATCTTAGTAAGTTTGTCTTAGTTGTTGAAGCTAAGAGAGATATAGAATGTAAGCAAAATAAATGATACAGGAGAAAACTATTCCTAAAACAAATGTGATTAAAAAATTGACCAAATAATTACTTCATAGATAATGTTTAAGAGAGACATAACATTTCTATAGGAGAGCAAGTATTTTAGTTCTACAGACTTAGCAATACCTATATTGTACTGAAAATCAGAAAACCTCTACTTTGGTTCTTTTTCATCTGGGCCTCAGTAACTCCTGCTCTAATTGTTGTATTACATGATCCAGCAACATATTCCATGAAGGTAGCTACCTACCTTTTTAATTTTCACAATTTTTTTAGGAGAAAAACAAATGTTTTCTCACTTTTCTGCTCCCCCTCCCCCCCAGCAGAAACTAGAAACTTTAACGGTATATTAGGATGGGGATTAAGCTACACATTGGATTTTTTGGTGTTAATTTTTTCTCCTTTTCTAATATTCTTCTATCTCACTCTTATTTTTATACAGCTGAAAATATGTAAGGAACTTAGAGTTTCAAGTACATAAAAAATATTTCTTTGATGTATCTCATCATGGAAATAATGCCTGTTCATTTAAAGACAAATTTTAAAACAAGGATTTTTCAAAATAGCTAATTTTAAAGTTAGACAGTGTCTTCTGATTGTTTTAATGTGCATTTCTTTGATTACTATTTTATTCCAAAAGAGGAATTTAAGGCTGCCTTTTGGATTGCTAGGAAACAAATTTTTTGAGAAGTTTAGGAAGGTAGTATGTAGAGTAGATTGCAGGATGAAGGCTAGAATGAGAAGGGAAACGGCTAAAACAGGACATTTCCTAGGGAGCAGAATTTGACTGGAAATAAAGTTGTGTGTGTGGCGTGAGGAAGGGGAGGCATTTTAAGTCTTTGAAGTGGAACTTACTTAGCAATACTAGGAAACTGAAGTGTAAGTAAGCATACAGTCTTATAAGACCACATATCAGATACTTATTTGGAGGGGTGTAAATCAAAATGTTTTCACTTGTGGAGATGTTCAAACTTGTTTTTCCTTTATTGGTTTAGATTTGGGTATTTTACAAAGTAGAAAATCAAAAGTGGATCATATGTATTTGTTTTTCTAGACAGTGGGGTTTACCCAGCTCTGACTGATAGCAAAACCTAAGGGTTCACTTTTTATTCCACTTCAAAAGAAATTTTAACTTTTTCTCCAAAATGCTACTAGCTTTATTATTATTTTATAGATAAATAATAATGGAGAAAATTAAAATAGGGTAAAATATTTAAAAGTATTTCTTCCTATTTAGACCTTTGAGACATAGGCAGTTAGACTGGCAAAGCTTAGCTCTGTTTAATTTTATCAGCTTTTTAACCTTTGAAATAGTGCATAATTATATACATTATTTTCATGTTCCTTGTTGATTGAATATATGAAGATATTTTGTTTTATTCTTAGAATTTCAGTCTTAAATGTTGGGGTACTGACACTTGAATGAAAAGTTTGATATTAAGAAGTTAAAATTTGTAGTTAGCTTAATTGACGGAAGATTGTAAAGCGTTAATGAAGAAAACTGTTAACCCACATCTTCTCTCTCCTCCTTTTGTAATTACAAAATTCTTTTAAAGTATGTGTCTGCATTATTTGAATTGCTTAAAACTGTCCAGCAATGTATATATTAAACTTTTGATAATCATTTAAACTTATTTTTCATTCTTGAAATTATAATTGGTAAAACTGTATAAATGTTTTTATTTTACATGAAACTCATTCAGGTATTCAGATGCCTCCTGAATAAATATTTTGTTTATAAAACATGTTGGAAATGATACACTAGAATCTTATTTATTTTCAGATAGTATTTTGCCTCAGTTTTGTGCAATAGTCTGTTTGAATTTAATTTTCTGCTTTAATGCTCAGAACTTCCTGGTTAAAAATCTCTAGAAAAATATACCTTTGGGTTAGAATTCAAGCTAGACCAGTCCTGAACTATATTACCATATTTAACTCTATAAAACTTAGTTGGAGATGTAAGCCTGTATTACTCTATCATCTGAAATCGTGTGTGGGGAGAGATGGGAGGGGGATAGGAGAGGAACCTCCTTTAATTATCTAGGTACTCATCCACAATGGCCATTAGTTAAAACAACAACAACAACAACAGACAAACCCCAAAACATTGTAGGTACTAATATCTTTAAAGTATACTGATCCAGGCATCTTTGAAGTTATATTTTTGGCTCTTGCCCCAGAAAATATACATATGAGAATGAGCCAGATATGTAAATAATAGCTAAGAAAATATGCCCAGAGAGCTCAATTGTATTTCAAGTAGGCTTTAAGGATTTACCTATAAGATTTGGAGCAGAATTTGAATCCCAAGCTCTTTATTGTCCAAAACTGCTTTTCATAATGATGTTATATAACATTTATGTTTGTTATTCGGAGCAATTTGTTGGTTATCTTTAGTAGCTGGGAGAAAAGATGAAATTAAATTGTAACTGTACTTGATTTGTTCTAAACCTCTGTAGAAACGCCACCTCCTGGATATATCAGTGAAGATGGAGAAACAAGTGATCAACAGTTGAACCAAAGTATGGATACAGGTAAAAACATCTTTCAAAGTCCCTCAATAATTAGATAACCATTTTTGCATTGTTTGAAATTCACATGAGTTATTCATAACTCTTAAGTGCACAGAATTTGGACACATCAAAAATAATTTTTTTATCTTGATCTAATTATATCTGAACCATCAAAGGGCTCTGTTGTCCATGAAAAATTAACATACGCTGCTCAGAAGAATAGTTGATAGAATTTTCCCTTGTTACAGTACATAAAAATCTGAGGACACTCGGATACTTCTCTTTTTAAGTATTCCGTGCTTATGTTGAAAGTTTTACTTATCCTATGAATATTTTTGTGATGAAAGACCATAATTAGCCCAATAACAGATTTTCAGAGGAATTTGGAGGTAAGGGATGGGACTCAGCTTTTTATTGCTCCTTTAACAGAAGAGTGGGTTCTGAATTACAGTAGATTGTTTACAAAAAATATCTTGTACCTCACCTAATTTAATTAATTTCTAATATTTAGCTATTGACTTCAAACACAATGGAGAAAAGGTTTTAACATAATAATATTTAATAATAAATATTATACACATCAACGCTTTAAAACAGTTGTGTAATAATGTACAACCTACCAGAACTAATAGGTTGCCTGTGAAATAGCTGTGATGTTATTGTAATCATCTGTTTTGATACATTCCAACCTGTCAGTGTCTTAAGGCTTGGACACCTTAATATTATAAACTAACAGATTATTTCATCACTTTTCTATAGTTTATAGTAAAGCATTCTGCAGTTATGATCATCTAAGTTATTTTTTTATTTTTTATTTTTTTATCCTCACCCGAGGATATTTTTCCATTTTTTGTACAGATAGAGTGGGAGGGAGAGAGAGTGAGAAACATCGATGTGAAGGGACACATCGAGTGGCTGCCACCCGCACGACCAACCAGGGCTGGGGACAAACTGCAACCGAAGTACGTGCCCTTAGCGGGAACCGAACCCGGGTCTCCCTGGACCGCAGGCTGACGCTCTAACCACTGAGCCAAACTGGCCAGGGCATCATCTAAGTTATTTTTAAATGAATTAACATTGGTGGCGGTGAGAAAGTTGGGGGTGGGTAGACTTTTACACAATAATTCTGTTGTTTAAATTCTTCCATTATTTAGATTTGTTTGGCTAATCATACTTACAGCTGTTCAGAGTAGTAGATAACCAAGAAAGATAATCTAATGATTATTGGAAATAACTTGTTATATATCTTAATGCAAATGATATTTGGCTTTCCAAATATATCTTTTCAATACACCTGTATATTGAAGAACTATATTCCTGAATCAGCCATGCTCCTGCTTGCCCCATGATGGACAACTGCAACTATACATTTAAAAGTGAACGCCGTGATGGCCATCAGGGAGATGCAAATGAAACTAATGACATACCACTTCACACTTACTGGAATGGTTATAAGAAAAAAAGAAGGACAGTAACAAGTGTTGATGAGGATATGGAGAAGTTGGAGTCTTCATATGCTTCTGGTGGGAGTATAAAATAGTTCAGTTGCTTTGGAAAAATTTGCTGTTCCTCAGAATTAAAATCTAGAATAATAATATAACCTAGCAATTTCACTCCTAGATGCATGCCCAAGAAAATTGAAAAGTAAATTTGTACACAACCATGCTAAACTTGCAGACAAATGTTCATGTTAAAGTGGAAGCAACCCAATTATCCATCAAATGATGAATCAAAAAATTAAATTAGTTATATCCATACATTGGAATATTATTCATCTATATAAAGGAATGAAGTACTGATCCATTGTACAACGTGGATGAACCTTGAAAGCATTACATTAAGTGAAAGAAGCCAAACACAAAAGGCCATTAAGGATTCCAATTAGTGCACAAATGCCTATTTTATAATATAGCTGAACTGTGGTAAGATAGTAAGATGAATATACAGTAGTCCTTCCAAATCCTCAGGGAATATGTTGCAAGACCCTCAGTGGGTGCTTGAAACTGGATGATACAGAACCCTATATGTACTATATTTTTTTTCTAGTACATACATACTTAAAGTTTAATTTATATTAGTCACAGTAAGAGGTTAACGACAATGTAATTATAAAATAGAACAATTATCACAATATGCTGTAATAAAAAATATGTGAATGTGGCCTCTTCAAAATATCTTACTGTACTCTCCTTTTCACTCAAAGGAAGCACTCCATGGCTTCTCTTTGGTATATCTGAATTGCCAGCATTGCTATTCTTGTGTTTAGGGCCATAATTAACTAAAATAAGTGCTACTTGAAAACCAGCACTGCAATACCACAACAGTCCATCTGATAACCCCAACAGCTACTAAGTGACTAATGAGTAGGTAGTATATATAGTGTGGATAAATATGCTGCACAGAGGGATGATTTGTATCCACAGGTAACTAAAACCATGGAAAGTTCAATCATGAATTAGGAGAATATTGCACCTCCATACTTACCATTTCTGCTCTTCATTTGTTATCTTTTCTTTTCTTTTTTTGGTTAATCCTCACCTGAGGATATTTTTTCCACTGATTTTTAGAGAGTGGAAGGGAGAAAGGAAGGGGGAGGGGAGGGGAGAGAGAGAGAGAGAGAGAGAGAAACATTGATATGAGAGAGACGACACATCGACTGGTTGCCTCTCAAATGTGCCCCATCAGGCTGGGGATCAAACCTGCAGTCCTTCAGTCCTCAGGCTGATGCTCTAACCACTGAACAAACTGTTCAGGGCTGCTCTTTGTTCCTTTGCAATAGACATTTATCCAGTTGTGTTAGCATCATTTATTGCAGACTTTTCTTTGTCTGTTGATTTACTTTGGTTTCTTTGGTGAAAATCAAGTGATAATGTGTATGTGGGTCTAACTTATGGTCTGCTGTTAAGATGGTGAATTAATTCATTTTACAGCATCTATATTTCAGTTTTACAGTTTTCATTTAAACTCTTAATCTGTTTATTTCAGTAGCTGGTTTATATGTAGGTCAGCTTCTGTCGACTTTTCTTTTGATTATGGGTCAGGTTTTTCTTCTTTGCAGTCCTGTGTTTTTTCTTTCACTAGATACTGGGTATTGTGTGCAAGATAATACTAGAGAATAACGTAGAGCTTGTATACAAAGATACATACACAAGGGTCTCTCTAGATGTTTTAGCTACAACTAACGGAAACTGCTGACTCAAACTAGTGAAATAGGGTATTTTTTACTTCTCATAACAGGAAGGAAGTTCTAGATCTTAGTAGCGCATGTTTATATGAATAGTAGGTTAATTATGAATTAACTGTGTTTGTTTTTAAAAAATGTTTCTAAAAACTTCTGTTAATAACTTGTTACCTTAATTTAACTTAAAAAATTTTTTTATATAATTATAATGAACCTTTCTTTTTGTAATCTATAATTTTTTATCACACCTGACCAAACTCCTATTAGTCTAAAGAAGAATTAATGAACTGTAACTACTGCTCATTTCTGATAAGTATTTAATAGAAGAGAAAACAGTTAAAAATGAAAAGTTGGGCAGTTTCCTCCATGTCTAATAGTGGCTTTGTTTATTTTATAACAGCTTCAGGAAACAGCAGTGAGTTTTACTTCATTGTTCTAAATATATTTTGACCTTTCTTAGTTGTACCTGTTGGGACTGCCAACAGAGTTTTCAAAATGAGGAACAAAAAAGAACATAAAAACTTAATTTTGTTATGGAAGACTGTTTTCTCTTCTAAAAATTCAGTACCACTTGTTCTCTATTTTTGATTCATCTGTTTTATCTGGGGGTTACCATTTCACTTGTGCTGTATTTTATGTTATGGTTATAATGATGTGTGGGGGAGGAGAGGGTAAACAAGGGTATCTGACCTGTCTTACTCTACATTCATGCCATTGTTGTATATTTGAGGCTTGGGAACTGTAGGTCATGTTCTTTTAGGTGACTTTCCCAAAAGGTATAGAGAGTGATGATCAGAAAACATAATTTATAATTTTCTTGATTAGAGTTAGCCTGTTTACCTAAAACTGGAAGACATGAGTAATTTTCTAAGAAAATATAACTTAACCAAACTGACTCTAGAAAATAGAGCTATCTTGTCAGCTTTCATAGAAAAAATAGAGACATGTCTTAGAATAAACCCTACAAAAATAATAACTATAAACAATTTCACACAGGATTTCTACCAAACTATTAAGGAATGTGTTATTAATATGCTATTTAAACTGTTACAGTGCATAGGAAGAACATGCAATTTCTAGATTGTAATTATGAAGTAGCATAACATTGCACTCGCATTATAAATCTGTAGACCAGTATTGCTTGAGAGTATTGATGCAAAATCCTTAATAAGCAGTGTTATCTCTCTCATCGTCAGAGCCAGAATTATACTTAATGGGAAAATCCTAGAAGTATTCTCTTTAAGTTAAGAGTAAGACAGAATATCCACTGCACTGTCACCACTGTTTCATCAAAGTGTGATATATCCCAAAGTGATTGCTAAATTGCATCACATAAAAGTTTTTTTAATACTGCTTTATCAGAATTAGGATGAAGAGTCATATATTTGCAACTGATAGCATGAAAAGACTAAGATCCCTAACACATAAAGAACTTTCTTTAGATCAGTGAGAAAAATGATTAACACCACACTAGAAAAGTGAACAAAAGAACAGACCATTCACAGAAAGTAAATACAATATAAACAAGGTTAAAGCTACTCAATGTCATTTATAAGAGAAACAGATTAAAACTATGCTTGTGAAGACCATGTTCTCACCTTTTAACAATAACAACACACAAGCATTCCTTCACCATTTGTGTTACTGGGGATGCAATCCAGTATAAGCTCTATAGATAACAATTTTGGCAAAATCTATCAAAATTATAGAACCACAGCCCTTTGACCTGGCAGTTTCTCTTTTAAGTCTGTCCTTCAGATGTGATTGAAAGTATGCAAATGTGCAAGATTAGTCATTGCAATCTTCCAATCTTTTGAAAGATTGAAATTAGTCATTTCAGTCTTTCAAAGGATTGAAAATAGCCTTAGTATCCATTCATATGAGATTGTAATATACCATAATGTAATGTTATGCAACTAATATACAGATAAGTGATTAAAAGGAAACCTATCAACATTGCTGATAGAAATGACGTAAAAGTAAAGTGTAGTTTGTATATAAAGAGTGGGAGGCACAGAACAGAATATATTTGCTTGTATGGTTCATAGATTATTTCTGGAAGCCTTTGGGAAGGGGAACTCTGTGGCTAGAAGCCAGGACTGTTTTACATTCTCTTACCTTTTATATATTGAAGCCTCCAAAATTGCACTCACAATAAAACAGCTGTATGTATTTGCTTAATTTTTATTTATTGATTTTTAGAGAGAGAGAGAGAGAGAGAAACATTGATTTGTTGTTCTACTTATTTATGTATTCATTGGTTGATTCCTTTATGTGCCCTGACCAGGGATCTCACCCGAAACCTTAGCATGTCAGGACGACACTTGAACCAACTGAGCTACCTGGGCAGGGCCAAGCAGCTATATAGTTTTAATTCTTGGATGTAAATTATCTACGTATTACTTGTGATAATTAATTATCACCTATTTTATTGTTATTTGATCAGAAGTTCTGGAAATACTTTTACTTCTATTTTTAAATTAATTCCTTTTATTTCAGGATCTCCAGCAGAACTATCTCCTACTACTCTTTCCCCTGTTAATCATAGTTTGGGTAAGTTGCAATTATTTTTTCCCTACTTTTTTTTCATACTGTGTCACTTAATTAAATGTCTTCTCTGGTTATATTTCATATATATATAAATATGAGAGAGGGAATCCAATAAAGTGCAAAATAATTATTCAAATTAGTGTTTTTAAAAAATGGTATTAGTAATGGTCCTCAATATTACTAAACCTCTTTTCTACTGGCACTTAGTATAAGAAAATAATCTGTTCATGGAAATTATAATCTTTATTTATTTATTTTTTATCCTCAACCCGAGGACATTTTTGCATTTATCTTCAGATAGAGCAGGAGTGGGGGAGGAGAAACATCAATGTGAGAGAGACACATTGACTGGTTGCCACCCACATGACCCCAACCGGGGTGGGGACACACTGTAAGCAAGGTACACGCCCTTAGTGGGAAATGAACCTGGGACTCTCGTCCGCAGGTTGACGCACGCTCTAACTGCTGAGCCATATCAGCCAGGGCTCGTAATCTTTATTGATGGTAAATTTTATGATCTATTATGACTAGATTTTTGAAATGATATATTTTGTAATTATTACTATTTTTATAAATAGGTTTTTATTTATTTATTTTTTTTAGAGAGGAAAGGAGAGAGAGAGAGAGAAACATCGATTGGCTGCCTCCTGCATGCTTCCTACTGGGAATCGAGCCTGCAATCTGGGCATGTGCACTGATCAGGAATCGAACCGGGACCTCTCAAACCATGGGATGATGCTCAATCCACTGAGCCACGCCATCTGGGCATATTTTGTAAATTTTGTTTTTTTAATCCTCACCCAAGGACATTTTTTCTTTTTTGTTTTTTTTGTTCAGAGGGAGGGAGAGTGGGAGAGAGAGAGAGAGAAACATCGACGTGAAAGGGACACATCGAGTGGTTGCCACCCGCACGACCCAACCAGGGCTGGGGACAAACTGCAACTGAGGTATGTTCCCTTAGCGAGAACCAAACCCAGGTCTCTCTGGACCGCAGGCCGACGCTCTAACCGCTGAGCAAAACTGACCAGGGCTGGGCATATTTTGTAATTAATATAAGAAATGTGTATATAAATATATAGATATACTCATACCACAAATATGTGCATGTGGTTTTGGGGGACTGTGTATATGTGAGAGCTAATGTGTGTATATATTTGTGTGCATATATAGACACACACACACATTCTATAGTTTATCTTTGGCCTTTATTTTACTTTGCTATTTCATAATTTCTCTTCTATTGACATATTTGGAATTTATTCTAAATGGTCAAATTTTCTTTAAATGATGCAAATTGATTTGCTTTATCTAGGGTGGTTTTCTATTTGAACAGGAGCTAGTCTAAAACTAGTAGGAGAAAAAATGATCCCCCATAAAGCCAAGAAAAAGAGGGTTGAAGATTGGATGACTTAATGAAGATGGGGGAGATTGAACAATAGAAACTCTGGTATGATCTATGGAGATTGGAGTTTGTGATGTAGATGTTAGGTCTACTTCCTGAGCAGTTGCCAGGATAGGCTGGCATAGAGCATGTAAAGATGGTAATATTCAGTCTATTCTTGGCTTGAATTGTTCACACAGCATTTCTTGCTCTTACGGGTTTGGTTTTTCTCCCCCAGATTTACAACCAGTTACTTACTCAGAACCTGCATTTTGGTGTTCAATAGCCTATTATGAATTAAACCAGAGGGTTGGAGAGACCTTCCATGCATCACAGCCCTCACTCACTGTAGATGGCTTCACAGATCCATCAAATTCAGAGAGGTTCTGCTTAGGCTTACTCTCCAACGTCAACCGAAATGCTACAGTAGAAATGACAAGAAGACACATAGGTATGTTTTGTTTTGTTTTGTTTTTTCCTTGTGTGAAAAACCAGTGGCATATACTCATAATGTGAGCATTATGTGGTTTACCACACCAAGAGATTGTGTACAGAAAAGCTTGCCTTCTCACTGTCAGTTTCAGTACACAGCTTCACTGCTTTTCATAGATCTTGGTGATCCTTCCGTCTGCAAACTTCTCTTCGGCTTCTCTTCATTTGGCACCGTTAGTACCGGCAGGTTCTTCAATAAATAGGTGTTAAAATGAGTCTCTACCAGTCACAAAATTGTCATGTTCCGATATTTTTGAATAAATGGTGAATTTTTTTGTTTGTATACATCTCCTAGTTTGTTACCCCCTTCAGAGAGTTTATATGTTAAATCTCCTTGTTGATCCGAAGCAAGATATCTAAAACATGAACTACTACTGAATGAAGTTCAAAAAGGAATTCAGAAGATCTCAAAGTATGGTAGTCTCAACAGCCTTTCAGCAAGTTTGTGAAGTCAAAACGTTTTTTATAATGGTACTAGGATGCTCTTTGCCTTTTCCACTCCCATTCTCTCGCATGCACAGTGGAATATTCAGAGGCTGTATGGCATGTGATCTTGCAAGAGATGAACTGTAGAGTGATGAGGTTCCAGCACTCTTTTAAGTCAGACATTAAAGAGATTTTCTTCCCTGGCCGGTTTTGCTCAGCAGTTAGAGCGTCGGCCTGCAGTCCTGAGAGACCTGGGTTCGGTTCCTGGTAAGGGCATGTACCTCGGTTGCAGTTTGTTCCCGGCCCTGGTTGGGTTGTGCGGGTGGCAGCCACTCGATGTGTCCCTTTCACATCATTGTTTCTCTCTTTCTTCCTCTCTTTCCCTCCCACTCTATCTGAACAAAAAAATGGAAAAATGTCCTTGGGTGAGGATAAAAAAATAAATAAATAAAAAGATTTGTGAAAATACATTGCTTCTCTTCTCACTAAATTTTTTTTTTTTGCTTTGGAAAAGTTATTTTTTATAAACATTTATGTTAATATGTAGTGGGTTTATTTGATTTTTAAATGAATTAATAAATGTTTTGAATCTTAGTTTTGATATCTAGTATGGTAAGTTTTCGTAGATGGAATCCACATAAACAAGAACTTTTTGGGGTCTTCAGTATTTTTTTTTTTATTGACTTAAGTTTAAAAAAAAAGGTTTGAGCACCACTGATGTGACTGAACATAGTTCTCATCACTTTAAAGTAACTTCTTTTAACTGTCATGTCCTTTTTCTTTTTAATGAACTATCACCTCCTATGATAATTAATACTGATCACTAAAGAGTGAGTGTGATAAAGTGTTAGGGATTTAAGAGGTCTGTTGTTATTTAGCTCCTTGTGGAATTTCTCAAATCTTGCTTGATTTTTAAATTCTGCATGTCTTGTTAGGGTACCGAAGTATCTTGTAGGTGGGAAGGCCTCTGCATATCTACCCTACTTTAACTAAAATGTATCTGTTTTTTCCCGTGCTTTAATTGGGGTTCTGCATAAAAATTTAACAGAAGTTTTTCTGTACCTTGCTCACTTCTGCCGAATTTTAGATTGTCATAATTATTGGATTATCTTTTTACTCTTGATTTCTAGTTTATTAGGTGGTTTTTATCAAAGAATATAGCCTGAAAATTTTCTACTTTTAGACTTAATGTTTTCCTGATGGTCAAGTACATGACTATTTTAATGCTTTTGTGATGGGCAAGTAAATGATTATTTTTTTAACACATATTCTGTAGTCATATGAGAACAGGGCACCAGTTTTTGTATTTGTGTATTAAATGTGGCTTGTTAGTTCTTTTATTCATTTTTTTTTTTTTAACTGTAACATACTATCACATGCTTACCAGCCTGAAACAACACACATTTATTATCCCACAGTTTCTGCGGGTCAGAATGCCCGGCATGGCTTAGGAGTCTCATCAGGGTCTCACAAGGGGACATCAAGGTGTCATCTGAGCTACCTTCTCATCTAGAGCTTGAGGTCCTCCTGCAACTACATGATTGTTGTGGAGTTCACTTCTTTGAAGTTATAGCACAGAGATCCTCATTTCTTGCAGACTGTCAGCTAAAGGCTATTGTCAGCATCTAGAATATACCTACATTCCTTGCCAGGTGCTACCTCCCCCTCCGTGTTTATAGTCAACAATGGAGTCTCTTGTGTTGACTGTCTCTCACACTGTGAATCACTTTCACCAGGGACAGCCCAGTCTTCTTTAAGGGTATCACCTAAGTCAGGCCCACCAAAGATAATCTCCCTTTCTTTAACCTTTTGATGAATTTTTGAAATATGTTTTTATTAATTTTAGGTGAAAGAGGAGAGGGAGGGAGACAGAGAGAAGCATTGATGTGAGAGAGAAATGTTGATCGATTGTCTCCCATACACATCCCAACCAGGGACCGAACCCACGACCTGGGCATGTGCTCTGACTGGGGAATCAGACTGGTGACCTTATGATGCACGGATGGTGCTCAACCAGCTGAGCCATACCAGCCAGAGCTTGATGATTTTTATTACCCTTTTTTCTTAACTTTAGTGGGATCTTTAAGGAAATATTATTTATTATAATGAAGGTATATTTCTCCAAACATTAGTTAATTCCTTCAAAATTAACTCAATGTCTTTTATTTAGTTTAAAATATATAGTTTGTATGAAATTTTTTAATTTTACTATCCATGTACTTTTATACATTGTTTAAATATTTTTGATAAGCATGTATTATTTTTACAAATCAATAAAATCATTGTTAAAAAATACTTGGGAAAATATACAGTGCTGTTTCAAAGTTAGACTTCAGAAAAGCACAGCTGTGGAAAATGCCATCTAAATACCTTATATTATTTTAGTATTCCTCCAAGAAGACTCTTCCAAAGTCATGCTGAAAAAGTAAATATTATAAAACTAATTCCATATGTATTTTGTTTTAGGAAGAGGAGTGCGCTTATATTACATAGGTGGGGAAGTTTTTGCTGAGTGCCTAAGTGATAGTGCAATCTTTGTGCAGAGCCCCAATTGTAATCAGAGATACGGCTGGCACCCTGCAACAGTGTGTAAAATTCCACCAGGTATGGACACAAAAATGTAAATAAACCTGTCATTTCTAGTTGCTGTTAATTTTAGGAATCAGGAGATGATTTGCATGCTCGTATTCTAATATCTGTACCCCTTTTAAAAGTATTTCCGAAATGATACTCTTTTTACACAATTTTTTTTTTACTTTTTTTCAACCATAGGCTGTAATCTGAAGATCTTCAACAACCAGGAATTTGCTGCTCTTCTGGCTCAGTCTGTTAATCAGGGTTTTGAAGCCGTGTATCAGCTAACTAGAATGTGCACCATACGAATGAGTTTTGTGAAAGGGTGGGGAGCAGAATACCGGTATGAAATACATATTCAGTTCTTAAATTTCCACATTATAATTACTTTTTCTTCTATTCTTTGCATATTCTGGAGTTCACATATATCTGTTTTCATTGAGTTTATGGAGTCAGCAGATCTTTCTGTGAAATAACCAAAGAAAGTTGGAGGCCGCTCGATTCAAAATATTGCAGATTAATGAGCTGGCATTATAGAAGAGAGAAATTGAAGCATGATATGCACTGTATCACAGATTGTTAAATACCATAAGGTATAAAGGAAGGATTATGTCATTTCATAGAAGAAGAGATGTCTTCACTGGGGTTCAGTATAGGCTTCCGGTAGGATAGTGGAGATCGTGTAGGTTCTAAAAGATGCATAGTATTTTAGTTGTCATAGCTATGAGTACATGACAAATGATAATTGTGCTAATAAAATAGCAGTTCAGTTTGCCTGGAGTATAGAAAATACAGATGCATAAGACTGGACAAATAAGTTTTGAGACAACTTGAATATAAGTTTAAGAGGTAGAACTTAATTCAGTAGTAGGAGTGGGTACTTGTTAGGTGCCAGGCACTGTGCTGTGTTTTAAATGCAGTATCTCATGCCTTTCAACATTGTTGAGAATTCCTGTTACTATTCTTTCTTTATAAGGTTGCAGTCTTTGTAAATAAAACTGTGGTTCAGACTATTACTTATTTGGAAGTAGGCTTAGAAGAGATTTGATCATTTCCTCAAGGACACATTGTAAGTGGTGGAGAAGGGACTTGAGGAAAGCTCTCCGTGAGTCTTATCCTCTTCTCTAAAGATAATAGTAACAATTACATAATTGAGTTTTACAAAAGCAAATTTGTCAGCGAGGGATAAGATAGACTACAGTGGATTGGATTCCAAAGAAAAGGAAGACTTCCTCAGCATAAAGAATAGAATTAAAATTAAAATATTTAATCTTTCTCCAGCTCCTATTGCTTATTCTTTGAATGCCTGCTTAAGAAGAGATTTATATAGTATAGCAATAGCATTCCTATTTTATTCGGCAATTTGAGCCCTTCTTGAGAATTTATTTCACTTCATTTGGACTTAATTCCTGATCTTAAACAAGTTGTGTGAGGGGTGTGACTTTTGAGGTGGTGAGATTTGAGGTATGCTGGTTGAAAACTTTTATAAAAATATATTTTGTGGTAGATATTTATATCCTAGAATGAAGACTTATATTAGTAGAATAATTCATCTTGTGACTTTGCTGTGGTTCTCTTTGCTTTAATCATTTCCCTTTTGAAGTGTGGTACCACTAAAGACTGCTGAGTTCTTTTTTTCCTTCGGACTTGAATTAACCTGAGTTGATATTAAAATTAGATTCTGATAGTACTTTCTGATACCAGGTTTTCAGGTCAGACCCTTTTTTCCCCTTTAAATGATTAGAATATTGCAGAACATGGTAGAAATTTAGTCAAATTAAATATGAACTGAATAGGTTAGAGAGAATTCCCTGTTTGTTTATAGGTCTCCTGCTAAGTGCAGTTTTAATTGGTAGAGAGAGCTGCTGTCCTTCATTTACTGTGGACTCTGCCAGAACAATAATATAGAGTATGGTTTTATGGGTGTGGAATCAGGTACATCTACTTTGGATAATTAACAAGTTTTCTTGAACATTTACAGGTCAAAATAACATCAGATACCCATATATCTGTGAACTGTGGGTAGTTACCAGGAACCTTATATCTTTAATGACTCTGGATCTGAGGAGGTAGATCTAATGGTTATATTTGTAAAACTGGTTTTTTGTTTTTTAAATGCCAGCTTGATTCCCAGCATAAAAGTCAGGAATATAGTAAAAAGGAAATATAGATGTGTAAGGAATTCATATTAAAATTCTCAATAAAATATGAGAAATGAGTGAACCAGTACTGGAGTAACTAAACAGGTAGGAGGTGGATATTGCCTCAAGTGTGGTTTTGTGCCCCAAATAGGTGCAGTGACAGCCTTCTTAAATTTATTTCTACCTTTCCGTGATCTAGATTAAGAATTATTTCTAAAGGTTAAACTAATGTAGTAAAGTGATCGGATTGAAAAAAACTGGGAAATATAAGCAGACGGCAAATAAAAATAAAGAGATTTTGGCAAAATTACTGCCAAAGGCCTGATTCAAGGGAGAGAAAAAAGGCAGGAGAAACTATGTGTGAATAAACCAAAAAGAATGGAGTTGGGAAGATGACAAAGGGTCAGTCTTGCCTGTATCTCATAGATAAGATGAAGCAACTTGGGAAGCGTGCTCATAGACAAGCATAGTATTCTAAATCAAGACAAGGCGATGAGTCTATCCAGATCAGATTTGGGACTGTTGTGTTAAGTATTCTGTCATGTCTTAGGAATGATCATATATCAGAATGTCTTAGTGTGTATCTCAGACCCTGAGACAAGGATTCAAGTGCAAAGACTTTGTTCAGGAAATGGAGGAAACACTGGTAAGGAAAGAGGAAGTAGGGAAGTGAGGTAGGGGAGGGAAGGCAGCCAATATCATTATTAATCCATCTACTGTAGTGGGTGGGTCACTAGTTTATTCCCTTAGGGAAACTTTGGGAAATAGTAAAGAACATGCAGAATTATCCCACCCAGAGGGAAAGGAAACCGGGTATTTAAATGCCAATTCCTGTGTCATTGCTTGAGGGCTGCTCCTGGGGATATTCATTTTCTGGCACTTCTAATCTGCTACACATGTGGACAGAGCTGAGAGGTTCTCAGGCAGATAGATACCTGCAGTTGGAAGATAGCTAGAGAACATTAAAAAATCTGAAGGTTATAATGGGGCACTGATACCCTCTGCTGCAAAACTACATCCTTTGAAATGCAGTTTTAAATTATATTGAGCATGTGTTGCTTGGAGGTGAAAGTTGATAATGGCCTTTTCTCATGGTTGAAGGGCTGTCACATTGAAGAAGGCAGGCAAATTTACTGACTTTTACTGAAATTAAATAAAACAACTAACATCGGTACATAGAGTGACAAGATGTCATTGAAGAATATGTGATTCCCAGATAGTAGCCCTTTGTGTTGACGTACTAAGGGTTTTTTCTTATTAAAAGCCTACATGATGTTGCTAAAGGGGATGTTACTGGCTTTGTCCAGGAGAGTTGAACTGTAACTCTTAACATTCTGTGAAAATCTTGGATCAGAATTTTGTTTTGGTACACTTTAATAAAATTTGCACCCTGTTCCGCTTAGACTTTGGTATTTGAACATACTCTGTTCTACGGTTGATAAATAAGTAGGGTAACTAACTATATATTCCCATTAGCACGGGACAGTCCTGGCTTATCTCTCTTACCCTGGCATGATTATTAATAGTGACTATGTTCTCTCATAATGGTGTCCTAATTTTGATGGTAAATAATAAGGTCACCCTACTAATTTTAATTTGAGGGGAAAGGAATTTTTTTTTATAAATCTCTTTAAAAGAAAAATGCCATTGGAAATACTTTGCTAGACTTTGAGGATTAAGCAGTTTTCAAAATAATTAGATATCCAAACTTAATACTTGTTCAAAAGAATTTAGGTTTCATTAACAAAGATTTGACAACAATTTTATATAAAAAAAGAATTACATATTATTATTATTTGTATTGAATATAATTAGTAAAGTTGAACACATTGAAAAAAAGAGTTTAGTATATACAATTTTTTACTTTACCTAAATTCTTATTGCATGTAGCTAACCATGGTCATGTTCTTTTCATATTTATTTGCTTGTATTCTTTTAAACAGGAGGCAGACAGTAACGAGCACTCCTTGCTGGATTGAACTTCATCTGAATGGACCTCTACAGTGGTTGGACAAAGTATTAACTCAGATGGGATCCCCTTCAGTGCGTTGCTCAAGCATGTCATAAAGCTTCATCATCAATCAAGTCCCATCAAAAGACTTAATGTAACAACTCTTCTGTCATAGTATTTGTCTGTGGTCCCCATGGACTGTTTGTATCCAAAAATTCAACCAAGAAAACAGCACTTGAGGTCTCATCAATTAAAGCACCTTGTGGAATTGGTTTTCTATGTTCGAATATTAGATGGGAAAATTAGTGTCTAGAAATACCCTCCCATAAAGGAGGAAGAGAAGATTTTAAAGACTTACTGATGTCTTGTTGGGCATAAAATTGAGTGTCCCAAAGGTTTCTTAATAACAGTAGTAGTTATGTGTACAGGTAATGTATCATGGCCCAGTATCACTGTATTGTGCTGTTTATATACATTTTTAGTTTGCATAAATTAGGTGCGTGTGTGCTGCTTCTTGATTTAGGCAAGCCTTTATAAAGTTACAGTACCTAATCTGTTATTCCCACTTCTCCGTTATTTTTGTGTGTCTTTTTTAATATATAATATATATCAAGATTTTCAAATTATCATTTAGAAGCAGATTTCCCTTGTAGAAAAACTAATTTTTCTGCCTTTTACCAAAAATAAACTCTTGGGGGAAGAAAGTGGATTAACTTTTGAAATCCTTGACCTTAATGTGTTCATTGGGTCTTAAACATTTCTTCTTGTTGGCTTGTTTGTTTGTTTATTGCTGAATCTCATTATAAGGAAGCCTTGGAGAAAATCTTCCAAACCTCCATTTCTACTTTTGTCCCGATACTAAAACAGCATAGCATGACATCCATCACCAATAATGGTTTCACTGATAGTGCCAGCACCAGTCACTTCTGGGGTACAGTAAGAGTTCATATGGAGTAAGTTGCTTTATTTCAACAAATAATACTTGACTTGTGTGACCTAGCAGTCGGTTCATTTATCCTTCCACACCTCATAAAAAATTTACAAGTGTCAGTATAATTCTTTTCAGGGATATGCTACAATTATTTCAGTGTATTTATCTTTTTTAAAAGCCAATCTATAGATGTAAACACTCTTTTTAAAAAGGTATTTTAAGTATTTAAATAGCCAACCTAGTACTCTTTGATTGCGTTTCATTTGATTTAGTTACCAGATTGTTTTATGAATGGACCTTTTGGAAATGTAATTGCTCCTGCAAAATACCTAGAAAACTGATATGAGGTATGATCCCCAGATAAGGGCCATCTGTTTTTAAAGTATGTTGTATTCAATTGATAAAATCTCTTATTTTACATAATTATTAATCTAGAATTTTAAAAATTTGAGGAGAAGCAGTTTAGCGACTTTTTAAGCTTACATTTACCTATAGTCTGAGCTGTTCTTAACTAATCCTGAACGTGTGGTTGCTCTGAGAACTGACCACATTTTATACAGTGAGAGGGAGAGTCCAGAATCTTTGTCGGCAGTCCATTCTGCAGCAAGTAATTCTTAGGTCTAATGTTAAGTCATTGCTGTTTAAACATTACTTGTTTGCATCTCAATAGAATTGAAAAATAACCACTCCTGGTCCCCGTCTAGTACATTTTTGTATTTTTAAGATATATATCTTAGGTACTTGTTCTTTGAAACTATAGTCATCTGTCTCTACAGGTGTTATTTTCAGTACTTTGAGCATTTGGTTGTTTTCTGTGAAGTAGACCCCATTTTTCAATATTAGTGTGTATATGTGTATGTTCTTGTGAACTTGGAATTTTTAATTCATTCAACAAATACTTACTGTTCACCTATTATATGTGCCAGGAACTTTCTTATCCTTCTGGTAAAGGTGAACAAGACAGATAGTATCTCCTTTGCTGAGACAGCAGTTACTATAACCCTTTATCAGCTTCTTTGTCTATGAAGGAAATAATTAGGGTGATAGAGCATAACAGAGGGAAGGCTTCCCTAAGGCAGTGATGCTTGAGCTAACACTTGGCGTGAGAAAGGAGCAGACTGGATGGAGAGCCTGCGGAGATGGGCATTCCTTGCAAAAACAACAGCATCAAGTGCAAAGGCTCATCTTAGAGGAAACTCATTAGGTATGAATATTTTATATGAACATCTCTACACAGATTCATACTTGAGGATCAGAATGGTTCTACAATTTATAATAGTTGAAGGTGGCCTTATTTTGTGATAGACTGCTTCTTGTGCCATGCTCAGTAATATTTCTTGTTCCTCAAGCCCTTGCTTTAAAGTTTGTCATTTGCACCCGTCAGTACCATTTAACAACCCCTTCTTTAACTTTGCCTTGGGCAAGTTTTCACCACTGGTGTCTGGCTGCTTGCTTCCAGACTTCCTGCTGCCCACTAATTACTACTTCTACAGTGCATCTTGTGATTTGAGTGTATGTCCCAGTTATTACCATTGTCAGATCTGCTGGAGATAACCAGGGAAGCCTCTGCCCTTCGGAGGTGTTTACTTGAGAACCTGGGAACAGTTCTGGGGGCACAGAACAAACAACTCTGAAACCAATGGAAGGTCTGAGCAGTCCCTCTTGCACTGCTGTGTTAGGTGAAGCAGAGCCAGCGCCAGCATGCCAGCAGTGTAGCACAGCTCTGCATTGTGCTGCAGTTCTGCTGTGCAGCGTGGGGCTGGGACCAACTCAGGAAACACCTATTGTAGTGAGCAGTTATGCCTATGGAGCAGTTGACTTCACGGTGGTGACTACATTTTCGTGAATACATTTAATGGTCATGGTAGTGATTGTTTTTACTTATAGATTGTTGATTTCTGGACCATAGTTGACCAGGAGTAACAGAAACCACAGAAAACAAATTAATGGATAACGGGTGTGTGTGTGTGTGTATGTAGGCAAAATTAGCCCATTTACATTACTGATATAGGTGTTTTTAAGCAATACCTCCCTAGAGCTTCTTTGAAGATGTTGAACCCAAAAAGCATTTGTCTCTCTGCTTCTCTTCTTCACATTCAGATAGTTCCCCAAATATTTAGCAGTTTCCTGGGCTGTTCACAATTCAAATTTCTTGTATTTTAACGAAAGAGCATCTGCAATGCCCAAGTAGTAATCCCAACCAGCGGCCTTTTTTCATATTTGCTTTTTAATGAGATGCTGTTTTTGCATTCTGTTCTGTCTACAGTGGCCTATTAACGTTGACCCTTCCCCGCCCCACCCCACCCCCTTTATAGGGGCTGTTTTCATTCTTGTAAATGGTGAGTTCTCTTCTCTTTTGAATTTTATCTTTATTTAAATCAGCAACATTATTTAGAATTTCTCCTTCACAGGGCTAGTAACTTCCTCACTTGAACAGTATGAGAACTGAAGGACTATGCTGTCTATCACTTCTAGGTGAATGGTGTTTTTCTCAGTGGATTCGATTCCATATAGATACCTTAGAGCTGGCCTTGGAAATTGGAGGCTGTGACATCCCCACTGATTTTGATCTAACTAGTGGCACTTTATTTTAATTCTGTATTGGAGTTCTACATAGATTTCTTTAAAAGAAAAAGTTTTATTGCTTAAAAAAGTTTGAGAAGTTTATAACCACTGGTTAAAATGAGAACAAACTGGATTTTAGCCCTCTGGAATAACCCTGCTTGTGTTCTTTTCTCATCCCACTTTAAGAAACTTGTCTGATTAGATTCGAATTAATTATACTAATTATACATTATTGATGCCTATTCTTTTCCAAGCCACTGTGATAGGTGTGGAGTAATAAAAAGATTTGGTACTGACCCTCATGCTGTGCTTAGTCTTGTGGGGGTTACTGTCTCTCTCGGGACCTGTCACTTTGCAAGAAGAAAATCAGGTATTTTTTCTTGAAAGCTGAATAGTCTTATTCTGTACTTTTATACTTATTCTGTATTTCGTTTATATTTGCACATTGTTGAATACCTAGGGTTTTTTTTTTTTTTTTCCTTTTGGTCGATTCATCAGTCTTTTAAACATTGTCAGATTTCTTCTTTGTTGAAATTACTGTAATTTCACTTTATTTGTACCTTTATTGACAGTTTCATCAAGACTAAAACTCCAAAGGTGAAATGCAATCAGTTTCTTGCTAGTTGAAATCAAACAAAAGAGTGCAAATACCCACTTGGTGTCTCTACCTCTTCCAGAAACTGTCCAAATATACTTTTAGGATCTTTTTTTTTCTCTTTTTAAATAACTAATTATTTCGAACATTCATTCAATAATAGGGGCCCTCCTGGTTGATGGTGGGATATAAAGTAACACAAGACAATCTTTACTTAAAATTTTTTCATGTGCAGTCTTTGCTTTCATAGCCAAACATTCCAGTTTCGCAGTTGGCCTGCCTCCATTATCACCCCTCCCCCATGCCCGGTATCTCTTGAGATAACTAAGTAGTCGACATGGAAACACATGATTTTTTTTTTTTTACTCTAACACATTGATGTCTAGACATAACAAATTATTGCCTTGTTTACTTTCCTCCATGAGCTTTGCTCATATTTATCAGCTGACTTTTATTCTTTCTCCCGTTCTCTTGACATGTGTCCCTAATGGTTTCGCTGATTGCCATCTTCCTTGCCAACTATGTTTTATCTGTGTACATCAGAATGTTTCTCTCCTTTGACTTACTAAAGACCAAAAAGGATGGTGCTCTTCACACCCAGGGTTCTAATTTCTTCATGAAGATTGTTGTTCAAATGGTCAATCACTTGATGGGAGAAATTCTCTCCAGTTTAATGTCTTTGACTAGCAAATAGCATGTCATCAGATCCTATTTTAACTTAGTTTAGGATTATGGACTTTTCTGGCAGTTGTAACCAATGATTTTCCTACAATACTAGCCCTGTTTCCACCTTGGAGCATATTGTATTGTTGAATTTAGTACAATCGAGAGTAATGATAGTGTGTGGTCTCTAGAGGTAGTCAGAATACTCCTATGGGGTTCCTTTCATATTGTCTTCTCAAGCTTTCCATGAGTATTTTGTCTGTTCACACTACTTTTTTAATGTATGGGGATTGAAGGACAAATGATCTCTTGGTGTGGAATTCCTGTGTTTGTAGCCTCAGACAGGAAATGTGAACTGTACTAGATAGATGGCCTTTATGATAAGAACTTGTCTAACGTGTTCACACAATTTCTTGAGTAGGAACTGTTTTATCTTGGGTATTATAGCTAACTTTATAGATAGAATAACTGCCTTAAATCTTTTTAGTAGGAAATAAACTATATAATGTGTGTGTATGGTTTTATATATACATACATGTACACTCATAGAAAAACCTTAACAGTAAGGATCATTTATCTGCCTATTTTTTTAAAGTGTTGAATGCTTCTGTTATTTCAGTAAAAAGTTTTTAATTTGCTTGCAGATATTTTCCTTTCATGGACAGACCATCAGAGTAATTTTTTTTCCTTCTGCCAGAGTCCTAATTTGGTGGTTCAGTTAGTATGCCATTTTAGGCACAATGACAATTAAGAATCATAACTGGAAATCACTAACATCAAATAAAGCTCTACCATATGCCCCTTCATTAATTTATTATATGCTCAGTGGTCTCTGGAAAGTACTAACTTATGGTTAACTATTTTTTAATGTTAAATTGTGGCCCCTGTCCTTAATTCTTTTTCCTTTGGTGTAAGCTGCTTAAGATACCCCGGGAAGTACCACTATCAAGTTAAGTTCTGTATTTAAGAGGAGCCTGAAGATGGCACAGAACTGATTTTCTTAGCTGTGCTCAACATAAATGGATTTTCCAAAGGTCTTTGGGCCATCTCTTGATTTACAGAGGATCTGACTGGAGTATATTAGCCTCAGTAAATTTCAGAATCAGTTGTTTTGCTGCCTTGAGATTCATAATAGACTCAAAATTTCACCGTTAGTTTAGATGTAAGGACCCCTTGGAAGAATAATGCCACTGATAATAGGAGTGATAAGGATTCATTAGCTGTACACAAAGGACTTCTAGATTATTCTAAAAAAGAAAAAATTTCCTGAAAAATGATGGTTTCTCCAAAATGTCCAGTTTGCTCTTTTGGGTTGGGGATAGGGATTTACCTCCTATTTCTAATAAACATGATAATTTAAGGAATAATGAAATCCATAATATATAGATTTAAGAACAAAAGTAAAATTTTAGGATTATAAAAATAACATTTTCCATTTCACACTCTACTGTTCCTCCTCCCTGTGGCTTTAAAGCTTTTGGCCATTTTACAATGTTAGTCACTAGAGAACTTGCCATATTTCTGGTTCTATATTAAGTTCTACCCTTTACAAAGCTGTAGCATAGAATTGGTTCTAAACATTTGTCTGTAGAAATAGAAGTCCTACTAAAGTCTTCCAAAGAGACTTCTTTTCTGAATAAGTCCCCAAGAAAATATGTTTGTCGCTTTCATTATTCACATTCTTGGATTGTTCAAACAGAAAAAAATATATTGGTGAAAAGAGTAGGGTCTTTTTTGGTGAATGTATGTACCTGCTTTAAGAACGTAGTCATTTGTTGGTTTATGTAACTAATATATACACAGATGAATTTAAATTGGGAGAAATAAAAATCACATATATAGCAAGTAGGTAACATGCATGGGTTTAAAAGTTTTTTGAAAACCCTATTTCTTGGCAGAACCCAAATTGGTCATTTCTTAGACCACCTTTACCACAGGCTTCATTTTTGCTTTTTGACCCTGACCTTTAAGGCATAAATATTTATATCTTTTTATTAGTGATAGTGAAGCTATGACACTAACCGTTATTATACAAGAAGGCAAAACAAGAAACACTAGAGATTAAGATGAAAACAGTTCTGCACTTGTTGAACTAGATCCCAGCATTGTAGGCAAAATAAAAATTTTTATATCTTAGAGTAGTCTTTTTGCCAGTTTTCCCCAAGGCCAGACCTTCTGGGGGAAAAGTAACATAATTCAGGGCCTTTGCAAGCCAGGGGGTGGGGGGGTGGGGAGGGAGGATGATCTCCAGTTGGTAGTCTTCTTTTCAATATATAAAGCAAGAATGTGGGAAATAGTTGGCAACAAATGTTTTCACCTAAAAAGAATATGAAACGACATAAAACTGGTTTATTCCTTTAGCTTTGAAAATTTTGCAAAGATACAATAAAATACTGTATAACTGGACAGAAACAGAACCTTTGGAGGATTTGTCTGAAAACAGGTTGCAGGGATGAACTTTTATACACTACTTACAAATTTGCATAAATACTATTCTTAAAATTAACACCATTAAATATTTATGGACTTCCTAGGAATTAGCCATTAGCAAGTGTCCTAAAAATAATTTTGAGCTGATGCCCACATAGGTAGACTACGCTCTTGAAAATTTTTATCTTTTCTCAAGAGATACCAAGGGAGGAGTGAGTGGTATTTTTAGGGTGAGCAACTGCCCTGGTGTGCCTGGGACTGGGGTTCCCTGGATGTGGCACTTAGAGCACTAAACCCAGGAAACTCCCAGGCACCCTAGGAGGAGCTGCTCACCCTAGGTATGTATTCTTGTGATTTCTCCTCACTCCCTTAAAGGTTGTAACATGAAATTAGTGGCCCTGTGGCTGTCAGCATTTCTGGTAACTGGGTATGTGTCCTTTAGTCACTTATGACTGTGGATGGAACATGAGATTTCTAACAATTGCTAATGACACCAACGTGGTGGTGAGACTACCACTTAGAAATCCAAGGAAGGCAACTAGTGGTTTAATTAGAGAAGAGACAACTAGATAGCTAAGTTCTTCAGATCCTGTGTGTATATGTAAGTACAAGTCACGTTTCTGTGGGGTTATATGTAATCTGAAATTTAAACTTTTCACAATGAAAACTGGTGGTGTGGGTTTCTTCTCTCCTGAGGAAAAATATGGCCTTTGATTCTCTATCCTCTACTACATTCCCCAGACTGTCCTTTGCTTCTCAAAAAGCCAGAATGTGGTATTATAGATCTTCTCCATAAATGTACTGAGATTACTAGATGCATCAGTCACTGGCAGGTGCACCAACGGGTATCCTGATCCAGACTGAGCAGTGCTCTCGGTTCTGATAGCCGCCTGCCCCTTGGGTGCTTACCAGCTGGAGCACCACCCACGGGAGGGGAGATTCTCCTAATACGGCATTAATTTTGTAATGCAGTATGATGGATGCAGTCTGTTCTTGTTCCCTGTGGTAGTCCTCAGAGACTGCATTCTCTCTGCACTGTGATGTAGATGGTAGATGTGTTCTTTGTAAGCTTTAATCCTATGATTGTCAAAAGTACAATGTTCCATTTTTTTAAATTAAACAATAAGCTGAGGCTTTATTACAGCCGTTTTTCAATTTAAAATTGTGAAATACTGATTTCCCCCTACTCACACCAAATATTTTGGTCTATTTAAAGCTCAAGAGAATAGTTCTACTTAAAACATTGCTTAAATGTTCTGTGACTTCTGGTCAATTTTTATATATTTGTGTGTGTCTGTATGTGCTTTCACGTTTTACCTTGTTTGCTCTCTACCTGTGTTAACAGTACTTTCACCTTTGGAAGGTCAATTTTTCCTAGCATTAAAACAAAAAGTCATTTGAGTTGTCTACAATGTTTTAACTTTTAATTGATTTTGATTTAAAATTGATCTTTTTTTTTTTAGAGGGGATTATTTTGCTGTCCATGCCCTAAATTATATGGAAACAAACAAAAATTCTTGTGTGTATTTCAAGTAATGGAGGTTTGATTAAGAGTACATCTTTTTACTTTTTTAGTTTGGTGTTATGTAGGAAATTAATATGCAGTGCTTAATATAACCCCCCGCCCCCCCCCCCCACACACAGCACACACCCTACAGTGCTAGTAAATTACACATTTTTGTTTCAAGTGTGCCTGTGCCAAATTAATGATCAAATATACATAATCTATGCTGTAAACAAAAACAGACTTTTGAGTAAATGTGAATTTACTCAAATTGAACTCTTAGCAAAAAAAAGCAAAGGCTGTTTTTTAAGAATATACCATTGAAAAATATTAGGTGAGACTATAATATAGTCTTAATTAGTTCTATCATGATGATGGAATAATTAAAAAGCTTAAACTTTTTAGATCAGCCAGACTTCCTTTGTGCCATGCAAGAGCTCAGTTCCTAAGATAAATCAATTCTCTGATTAGAAAACTTGTTTTCTTCAAACCATTTAAAACAGATAAGCTTTAGGATACAACAAAAGGGACCTCAGAAGCTAAAATACACTACCCTACTTGGCACTGAACAGCTCAGGTACTTGAAAGAGTTTCATCAATAATTTTGTGTTGGCAGAAAACCTATTTAAGCAAATTCTGCCTGAATTGTTACACCATACTGCTGTAAACAATCGAAGAAGAATCTTCCAACATTGAACTTACAACATCACTGCAGTTGACAGACTAGCAGAGAGAGTCTTTTCCATTGTCACCTCGCCCTGGGAACATCTCTGCCAATCAGCCTGTTAGTGACACTTGTTATCTGCACTGGCAGGTTTCTGTAACAATCCTAGTGTCTGTAATGGCACATATTCCTCAGGAGGCTGAAGAGGGGAGAAGTATTATCTTGTATGTTTGGGCTTTCTACTCACTTGGCAAATCCCTTTTTCCTCCTTGCTTCAGAACAGATCGAAAGAAAGCCCCTTGGTGTAGGATGTAGGCATATTAGTATCAACAGATGTACTAAGTTTAAGCACCAAAGGGTGGAGACCATGCTCATTTGCTACTTAAGGAAATAGTTGTATGTACCATGCAGTTGTCTAGCTTCCTTTTTAACAGACTCTTGTCCTTTTTATCAGTATATAAGGTGAGCCCAACCTGAAAATTAAGTTCACACATGTAGGATTCAGAAGGAAAAGTCAAAGTCATACACCAAAGCTATTTTCTACTACAATGAAAATGGTATGGACATATTTGTGGAATTGATCAAACTGATGGTGATTGGGTAAAAAAGCAAAAGTCATGCTAGTTTGCACATAACAAGGCACAATACTCGACCATTTTAATAGAAGGCAAAAACATTGAGTCAGACTTACAGGTAACAAGCTCAGTGATAAGCCAAAACAGACAGTAAGTATGCTCTTTAAGAAGCTACAAGAAAATAGAATGTGCTAAACTGTGCTCTAGTCCAATCTTCATGTCCTTATTATTGCTTTATAGGATACATGGAGTTTGAGATAAGCATTTGCCAATATTTACAATCTGTCTTTAATAGTTTTGTTGGCTGCCTCTGTACCTTCCTTCATATTATGTGATGACAAAGTCGCTTAAAATGTTCTCCAAGTAGTTTAGAAAAGATCACAGAGGAAGGAGAAGGTACTTCTGAACAATGTGGCAGGAAGAAGATGGACAAAATATCGTTTAAGCATGGTCTTCAAGGATGCATTGAATTGGGATGGACAGAGAGGACTTCTGAAGACAGTCAAAATGAGGTCTTGGAACAGAATTGCTTGTGAGTCTGAATGTTTGCAAGCTGGACCTGAGCTACTGCTGTGTATGGTGAGTAGAAAACTGAACCACAAACTAGATAGATGCTACCATGAAGCCCGTGTCTAATAATAGAGTCTAGACTTCCAGGAGATAAAAGCCACAGATACACCTTGGGTTTCATAATCTGCAATGAGACTGCTTCTGAGCAGGCAAGCTAGAGCCAAGGACACTAGCAGCCATACTGCTAGCCAAGGATGGGCTGATGGTTTGGGGGGAAAGGGGAGAGATTGAAACGTGTTTGTGTGTATTAAGTGAAACTTTTGCTCACTTATAACTGGAGGTTATTAATCTAGAGAACCCTCAGAAATTCGGTGCAGAATTTTGTATATATTAGTTTTTCTGATGAGAAGTAGCAGTTAAGATGCCTTCACACTGCCTCACAGCATTTCTCCACTGAGACCTATCTTGAACTTAAACTAGAATTCACTCTGATTTTAAATCTTGTTAAAAGTTTTTTTATGAGAGATCTTATTTCTAAACTATATTTGATCACACTTTTAAATGTAAATGCCATAGAAATAAGGTTTTAATATATATGATTGCCCACTTTTGAGTGATGGTTTGCAGTTTTTAAGTATGTTTGGGCTGCAGTGGGACAGTGAGGATTTAAATAAGCCTAGCTTAACATTTGGAATAAAAATATTCTTGGGTGTCCCTTTTATATTGGAAGAAAAAACAAAACAAAACAGATTAGTGTCTTTGTTTTACCCAAGAACCACAAGCTACTTCCTTCCAACATTTAAATTAAGATCTTGAATAATAGCATGTGGTATCACCACGTTTTAAAAAATGTACTTGGTCAATCACAAACACATTTTCTAAGGAATTGAATCTTGTAGAGATAATTGAATGCTTTCATCTGTAACAGAATTAGTGGCCTGCAAACCACTGTGGGTTTTTTTGCTATGCACTGAAGTTGTTAAAGGGGAAATTTTCTGCTACAAGTTACATACATAAAAAACATTTGAGGGAAAGAAAATTCAGTTTTTAAATTCTAAAATGACAACCACCAACAAAATACTCTAAAAGTTGAACTACTTTTTAACTAAAGCATATTTTCCTGTCATTTCCAGTATTTGTGTGCTTAAATTTAACATAAGTATAAAATCAAATATTTTAAAGTCGAACTAGATTTGGTAAACTTTGGAGTACAAAGTTTCTAGCAATGTGTATACTACATCTCGAAAGGTGTGATTTTCATTTGCCAAAATGTCAACTTTCTCCTGCTTTCTTCTTTTCCAGCCTACTGTACAACTCAAAGCCATTAAAGAACCCCTTAGAGTACTACCTTATCTTAGAATATTTGATTTGTTTCTATACTTTTTTTTTAGAGCCGAAATCACAAAAGGCAGAAATGTCTAAGAATCTGGCTTTTTATTACATTCTTTAAAAAATCACCTTTGAAAAGGAGTTCATATTTTGTCTGTCCACTATTCCTAATTTGTATTTGCATGGGTGTACATTTTTCTAATTAGAGTCACCACCAAGGAACAGCTAATCTTCAAGTTTACAATTTACATAATTACTGATTGACTGAAGAGGGATATTGAACATAAAATTCTTTAACATAAAACAGGGAAATGGTAGAGGGTCTATTTGATTTAGTCTTTGGTTGTCTGGGCGTTTCTCAACTGGGAATAGTAATATTTTAAAGGCCATTTAGGCAAGGAATGCTAAGAGTGGAATTCTTGAAGGAATTCCCTGTCATGGTCAAATATTTCAGTTATCTGGTGGGGTGATGGAATAAAAACTCAATTGCCTTCTTTGAACATTTTTTTCCCCTGTCTTTAATGACTTCGGACAGAATAACATTCTGCTAGTTTTAAGCCTTAGTTGTCATTTCTGATGTAATGGAAAATGTACTGGTCTCAGAATCAGAGGTCTTGGGTTTGGGCCCTGATTCTGCCAATTTATGGTGACTTTAGATAAATCATTTGATCATTCTGCCTCAGGGTTTTCATTTCCTCATATTCTCCAAAATGAGGAAGTTATTTATTTATTTTTCCTTTATTGATTCTAGTAAGAGAGGAAGTGAGAGAGAGAGAGATCAATGAGAGAGAACATTGATTAGCCGCCTCCTGTATGCCCCCCATTGGGGATTGTGCCCACAACCTGGGCATGTGTCCTCACTGGGAATCGAACTAGTGACCTCTTGGTGCATGGGTCGACACTCAACCACTGAGTCACACCAGCCGAACAGGAAGTTATTTTTGAGTGTGGGTATAAGGCATTAAATGAGAGTCCTTGAGAAAGCCCCTTGCACGAAGTAGGTGCTCAGATGATTCTGAATCTGCAGTGTACAGAATGTCAGGAGATGCTCACAGGGAAGGTCTTTACAGCCAAGTCTTTCTCTCCGAGAAGTTATAAGAGAGATGTCACACTCAGAGATGTCAAATAAATGAAAACCTGTAGCAATTATCTGTTGCTATAAAAGCAGTGTACAACAACTACCAAAAACCCAGTGGCGTGCCTCAGTGAACATGTACGTAGTTTATGAGTGAGAGCAATGATTTAGGCCGGGCAGCTCTGGGCAGGTTTTCTAGTCTTTCTTGGGGAGTCTTGCAAGGGGAGTTGGCCTTGACAGGAGCCACTCAGCCCTATTCTACGATTCATCCTCCCTCAGCTAGCCCAGGCATGCTTTCATGGAGGTGACAGAGAGCAACAGCAGCCAAGCCCCAATCTCACAAGCCCCTTTTCAGGTTTGCATGCTTCTGCTGACCAGCATTACTCAAAAGAAGCCACGAGGATAAGCACAGAGTAGAAAGGCACTTTAGAGTTAAATGGCAAAGAGTTTACAGGAGGGGTGATGAATGCAGCCCGAAATGCAATCGATCCACGCCCAAACTTTGTGTTGACAGTGGGATTTGTTCTCCAGTGAAGAGTAGAAAATACGTAGAAGCTGAAGAGATTCTAAGCTGGGATCTATTTGATTCAAGTGTTTTTAATTCATAGAGAATAAGTAGAAGCCTATTCTAACATACACCGTGGAGGTGAGTTAAAACCAAAGGAACGTATCTTCTTATCTACTCTCTCGGTTTATCATTGCAGTTGCTCCTGGCCATTATCACATGACTAAATGAACATCCTCTAAACCTTGAGCCTGGCTTGTACAGACCTAGAAGAGTCCACCTCATAAATGAGGTAAAAGGAAGCATTCGATTCAGAGAAGTCTTTCAGTGATGAACATTGACAGTCATGAATGCCACTCCCAAACCTTTCTGGGACTTTCTTAAATGCAGAGAGGCTATATACCTGCTGTACTTCATGCTGGCCATTTCAGAAGCATGGAGTACTTTACAGAAGCTTTACCAATAATAATGCTTTAGCAGTAATCTGGTTGATCATGGTATGTTGTAACTGACAAATTTTAAAAATGGAAACACCACAATTATCTGTGTCCTGTTTCTGTATTACAAGAATCAAAAGTTGTCTGGAGTCTGAATCTCTGTTTGGAGGAAGTTAGGAAGTCAGCTTCTCTTTGGTGACACAGCTGTGCTTGGTAGTCCTCGAAAGTGGAGTTGACCGCAGCCTTCAATTTCTGTGTGCCCAACATTTCTTTACCACATTTTCCCAGAGAACTGAATATCCTTTTTCCTGAATATATGTTTACATATACCCCTTTCCCCACAATCATCTTTAATGATCACATTGCTTACTTTATTTTTTTGTTAATCCTGTTGATTTTTAGATAGAGTAGGAGGGAGGGAGGGAGAGAAGCATCAATGTGAGAGAGACATCAATTGGTTGCCTCCCACCCACACTGAACCGGGGCCAAGGATCAAACCTGCAACCCAGGTACATGCCCTTGACTGAGGATTGAACCCTCGACCCTTTGGTCTGCAGGCTGATGCTCGAACCACTGAGCCGAACCAGCCAGGGCGATATATAGCTTATTTTGATAATCACATTCATGTAAATACACAAAATATTTTGTATTTTAGTGGCAGCCCAGTGAGTGGGACTATTTTTTAAATCTTTTATTTTTTACTTTCTAATATACCTATGATTTTTGTAAAATACAGAAACACATTATGACAACCAGAGAAAACCACTGGTGTGATTTTTTTTCTACTTTTACTTTTGATGCGCCAGGTATATTCACCAGGTAGGTTTAGAGGTCCTCTCACAGCACCTGCAGTTAGAGAAAGCTACTACAGATTTTAAGAAAAGTCTCGAAAATGCATTAAGCCATTCCACAAGCCATAGTGGACATGCAGTATAATTTCCTTTGACTTGTTTTGAGCAACACGAAAGATCTGTATTGGTCAACTTGCAATTTGGTGTTTGAAATTAAATATAAAAAATTTAGACAGCCTTTTCATGCATGATTTTTATGTACTCTAAGTTGTGTATATACTTTGAGTGGTGTATTTAGAACCAAACATTCCTTTTCCTTGTCTGTTGCACGTGTCCTAAAAGAAAAGTATGCAGTGGAACCAAAGAATTTTATTGATCAGCCATCAGTAATTGTTCAGATACAATGAGCACAGAAAGTATATTGGCATGCATAGTATTAAACATGCCAAGTTAATAAATTTGTAATATTATATTAAAATATTTATGATTATTTCTTTGATGATTTGATAAATTGTTTAGGCAGTTATTAGGTCAAGATCTATCTTTTCTTTCCAGCTTATAAATTTTTATCCAAAATTCTTAGTACACATTTTACATATAATCCAAAATGTCATAATATGCTTAGGGTACTTTTTTTTTTTTTAAAGCTACTGGGTTATATAAGAAAATTATTTCATAAAATCCAAAACTTCTGAACAATACATAAGTACAGTAAAAAACATGAAATTCCTTTCCACTCCAGCCCATCTCCACTGCCCTCCCTGAAGAAAGCCTTTCAGTATTTTTGTCTTGACTAAATGAGGACTAGGAGCTAGTATTTTCAAGGGAAGCTGATCTTACCTCTGGGTTCTGAGAAGCCTCACTGTGAGATGGGTCTTTACCCTCCCTTAGGTGACCCCCTGCTATTACCACAGTGACTTCCAAACTTTCTCCTCACCGCCAGTTCCTCCTCACCTCAGCTCAATGGCAGAGGAAAGTCGTCTTATGTCAGGGCTGAGTCGTGTGCTCTGAGCCCTAGCTAGTTCTACAAGACCTCTAACATGCTTCTCGTCATTACTCAGATCTTATTCTCAGTCACCACTTGCCCATTCCCACAGCCTACGTGGGCTCAGTAACTACTGCTTTAAAAGACAACAGGAAAATGTTGACAAAGTTCCTTGCAACCCGCATGACTACTTCCTATCAGTGCTGAGCAGCAAAGTGTTGAGACCAGGTCTTACCAGCCATCTTCACTTTTGGGCCCACTTCCTTACTCACCGCTGTCACCTCTCCTGTTGCTGTAGTTGCCCTTGGGCATTGCACTTGACTTTTCCCTCAAACTTGGAGGAAGTGATGTTCTGTCTCAGGTGAAGGCTTGTACCAGTGTTGTCATGTGATGTCCAAGGAGAGCAGTTGAAATGCAGCTTTCCTGGTCTCCCCTGAGGCCTTCTGATTTTGCAAATCTGGAATAGGAACACTGGGATCCGTATTTTTAGAAAGCCCAGAGTGATTATCCTCCAGCAAACTGCTGCTTTGATCATGCTCCCTGTGGGCTTTCAGACCTTACCCCATCAATGTTCTCTTTTCCCACCTCCCACACACACTCAGACCGTGCAAATAAAGTTGCAGTTTCTTTATTTCATTAACTTAAAATCCCTCATGAGTCCCGTCTGGCTTTGGGAGGATGTGGGAAGAGGTGGATGGCCTTCAGCTTCCCAATCAAAGATAACTTTCCTATTCAGTCTAGCTTGGGCTTCAGATGGCCTCTGTGGAATAAATGCTCAGCTTTTCAAAGCTTCTTTCTGTTTTCCTCTCTACGATGGCATCTAGCAGATGGAGGGAGTAGAGTTCATCTCTTGGTGACAGGAAGTGGGTTCTCCAATGCTTGTGCTCTGTCCTTGGACGGTCCTGGAGCTGGTGTTCCATTCTCTGTCTCTGTTCATTGGCCACTGTCCTTGCTGACTGCTGGGTGATGGAAGTGACTCCTTGGCTTTTGTTCACATGTTAGCATGGCCTGCTGCTGACCACAACTCTGCCATTGCCTTTGATCTCAAGGTGTCTACTTTCAACAGCCCATTTTCTAACTTGAGAACCATTTATCTGCTTGGCTTTTGGGGGTAGGGGAGTTGGCAAGGAGGAGGTTGGAATTTTGAGATGTCTTGAACATCTTGCTCAAGCTTTGGGAAGCCAAGTATTTTCTCAGACTAGCTAGACGTCTATCTCCCTCTACCAAAGCTGAGCTAGTGCCTCCATGCTATAATGAGTGTGCCTCTGAGTCACAGGTAGAACCTCTCCGAGTGACTTTCAGCCTTCCACAGGCTATGCCTAGAAAGTAGTTTATTCATCCATCATGAAATTTCTGTCTCGTTCTCCCTTCCCATCTCGCTCCCCAATCCCCCCCCCAAAACACACACACACACACACATGAGATTTGATCCTGAGATGTAGGAAGGTGCAGTACAAGCTGTTCTTGACAACCTACTTTTTCTCCCTAATTCTTTTTTCTCTTTCTCCCTACTGAAGGGACTTACTTTCCTTACCTCAAATCCCAAGTTCCCTCTACTGTGGCTTAGAGTGCAACTCCACATTCAGTTGTCCAAACTTTACTTTTCAGTGTGTGAATGGAGATCTTAGAATTTAGAATGCCTTTTTTATTCTCAATAAAACCATATTTTCAAGACTCCTTATCTTCCTAGAGATGCCAAAGAATAATAAAGACTGAAGGTCACAGCCAGTAGGACTGTGTTATTACTCTAGTACATATTCTTTTCTTTCCTGTCGTTAAGCCTCATGGTCTAGCCTCATTGGGAAGACTGTGACAAGGGTTGGGGTGGTGTGGGTGGGGTATCATTTACAAGGAAAATGGGATCTTTAATAATATCAAAGAATTGGCCCAACATAGACATTCCTGCCCTGGACTTACTCTTTCTGGCTTCAGTGTTTGCATCTTCTGCTTCCAGTGTCTTGAATGTCCTTATTTGACAGCCTCAAAGCCCAGTTTATCTCCACCACCATGGACCTTTCTTTATTTTCCCCAGACTTCATTGTCCCTTTTCAGCATGCCCTTTGAAATTTGTTCATACTGGTGAGAGCGTGCGTCATATAATTCAGCCTGTGTACACCTAAGTTCGTTACCAAATTTTGAGCTTTCTGCCTTGGAAAGCTCTCCAGCCTTTGCTCTGCACATCCGAATTTATCCATTCTTCAAGACCCAGCTTACATCCGATCTCCTTTGCAGTCTTCTCTGCCTGCTGCTACTGAAAATTACCGACCCCTACGGCAGTAACTGGCAGCAGCTCTTGGATGCTCGTGAGCTACATGCACAAAACCTTGTATGGGGTCGCGGGACACAGTGACATGGACATTCGTGAAGGAAATTTTGACAGTGAGTTTCTAAGTATAGCAGGCCTTCAGGAAGAGTGCTTTAGATGTGATTAGCATCACTTGGTTATAAGTTCCTGAGGTCAGAAGCTAAAATTGGGTTTTTCCCAAGATTTCTTCTTTATACATGCTATGTCTTCGTGTCCACTTCATCATTTCCTTATGCATGGCAGGCATGCAGTATGTGTTTCTTGCTCAACTGATGGATACTCAGAAGACCTAGCCTGATTGATTCTCTTGTGAATGCCTTGGTTTTTGTTTTTTTTTTCCCCTGAGAACTCATTAATTTTTAAGTTGTTTTCCTTGAAATGCCCCCCTCCCCCCACCTTATTTTCCTTCTACAGGGTCCCATCTTGATCAACTGCTCTCCTGTTCTCTTGTGATCACACGTTTTATCAAGCCTTACAATGTGTGTGTTTGGGATGTGAGCAGGGGATCAACCCAATCCAGCTTATAGAAGTTTAGGGCCTTGAAGCATTTCTTTGGATTTCAGAGGCAACTTCTTTCAAAGCAGTGTAGACTATCTGATGTGGGACATCACACCCTCTGTGGTTCTCACTCTGTCCCTGGAAACCAAGTGGACAGCAACCAGTTCTTAATTTCATTATTGCATGTTTGAGGCTGGGGGCTTGGGGTCAGACTGGTCTCAGTTGAAGCTTTAGATACTGCAGTATGGTCCTAATAAGTATCCCATGACACTCCAATCACTGGGGGAAGGTAGTGCTCATTTCCACAGAAAAACCTCTAAGTTAGCCATCACTTTCTTTAAAGAACCAAAGAGGTACATTTGTTTCAGCATAAGAAAACCATCTTTTGCATCCCTCAACTAATGGGCAAGGAAGATGATGCTGAGTCGAAGATAGTGCAAGAATATGAAGGTTCAGCTGTGGCTGCTCTTACTGATGCATGGGGCCATTTTATTTCCATTTCTAAATCAAATGTGTTGGTTAATCAGCTGGTTTTTCTAAACACTGTGCCTAGCCCTGTGGGTACTGTAGGAGAAAGATTCCCTATTTGGGAGGACCTTGAGAGGCTGCCATGGATGCAGCAATTCAGATTGTAAAGCAGTGTAGGATCAGAAGATTGAGAGCACAGTCCATGGCACAAAGTGCTGCAGTGTCCCAGCAGGAACAATTCGGTGGGCTAAGATGGGTCTGGAGGGTGGGAGCTCTGTACTTTGAGATCATGGCCTAAGCAGAGGCATAATGAAGATGTGAGCATGGAGGAGGTGGGGTTATGGGGGGGAGGGTTGTGGTAGAGAAGAGGGAGGAATGCGTAAGGAGAAAACTCAGGAGATT
Organism: Molossus molossus; assembly: GCF_014108415.1. Taxonomy (NCBI): domain Eukaryota; kingdom Metazoa; phylum Chordata; class Mammalia; order Chiroptera; family Molossidae; genus Molossus; species Molossus molossus. The sequence goes on along the minus strand of NW_023425399.1, from coordinate 97,479,913 downwards.
CTGGAACAGGGAAATGACTTGATTGGTGGTCACTTGGTGTATTTTCATATGTGTATAATTTGGAATTTGCTTGGTTCTTAGTATTCCTGAGTCAGGTAAGTTCTTTCTAGGATGAGAAGCCATTTCACAGGCCCTGTTTACCTGGCTGGGGCATTTTCCAGTGGCTCCTCTGTGACTGTGCTCAGATAAATTGGTCTAGGCAGCCAGGATGGCAGGAGCTCTCTGACTTCATGTCTGCAAGGGTATGTGTTTCCACTATATAATTACTAGCATTTAACAGACTATAGCAGCCCTCTTTAGGATGGCTTTTGGCAAATGGGGTAGAACCCTATTATGCATTTAAATTATACCCAGTCTTCTCTTTAAAAGGTTTTCTGCAGCAAGTCCATTCCACTCCATATCCAAGTGTGTCTCAGACCATGAGTCAAAAGGAAGTAGGTAGTTTATTCTTTTGGGTTGGAGAATTAAGAAGAAATCTCTACCCAAATAACAGGTATGTGGTAGAAAAAATAACCTCTCCCTAAATACTTAATCATCAGGCAAGGAGAGGGGCAGGGGAGTATTTAGTAATAGGGAAACCTCAGAAGATTTAAAGAGAATTGCAGACAGACGGGCTTGGACATTGGATACCATCCAACAAAGCTCTTAAAGGACTGGAGTCACTGCCCTGTTCTTGACTCTGACCTGGAGGGAAGAGGAGTCTGGGAGACCTGGCACAGACTCAAGAGTACTTAATGTCTTTCTGGTTCTGGTTTATCTTTAGCCCCCTGGAAAGGGGGGATGGGGTGAAGTGTTATTCATATCTAGACCAGCTAGTCAACTTCACAATCCCTGCGGGTTTCCTTAACCTCTTCCTGGTTCAGTTTCTAAGTTGGAGGGATAGACAGTGTCCCCCACTCCCACACTGACCCTGTCTGCTTCTGGCCTGGAAAGCTGTGATAGACCTTAACCACCAACTGACATCTGCCATATACTTTAGGGAACTGAATAAAGAGGAAGGGTAGGGAGGGGGAACTAGAGAGACTAGAATGTTTAATGAAGGTCTGAAGTAGATAGACTGCCTGTTGCCAGAACTGTGCAGAGGTTCTCAATCCCGCCACCTCCCACAAACATGCCAGAGGACAGTACATATTCCAAAGAATTCTCCCTGGAGCACTGACTTTGACACATTTAGTAATTCTTTACTATGGGGTAGGTCAGTGGGAAGATTGTCAAAGGCCTGACAAGGGGATTCTACTGGGACAATTTCTTTTCCAAAAATATCCGGAGAGAGACAGCAGCAACACACAGAGGTTCTAGACCAGAAGGAGCTCAAATGTGGAGGATATACTCTCTTTCCCACTGCCACTCGGGCTCAGCCATGCCAGTGACCCCACAGGTCCCCAACAGGTTGTTTCTGCTCTTAACAGAAGCAGAAACATAGAAGCCAGAGTGTTCTTTTGTTATTCATTTTATTTTTCAATAGGAAATAGATTGATACGGCATAAAATTGAACAAGTGTTAACATAATGAACATTAACATTTTTCTTTTCCTCAGGCTGTCAATGTTACAAGTTTTCTTTATATTCTTTCAAGATATAGTTCATGGTTATATAAGCACTTTTATCTATCTCCCACGTTAAATGGAAATATACTAGATCCACTGTTCTGTAATTTAATCTTGTCACTTATTATTTCTTAGAGTCATTTCATATTAGTAAGTAAAGAACACTTTCATTTCTTTTTTTCCAACTGCATAATATTCTACTGTGTGTATGGATACGCCACACCATATTTAATTAGTTCCCTGCTGGTGGGCATTTAGATTGGTGCCAGTGTTTTATTATTATAAGTAATGTTGTAGTAACATTGTACTTACCGTACTCATTTTGCACAGATACAAGTGTATCTGTAGGATAAATTCTCAGTGGTAAAATTGCTGGATCAAATTACTTTCGCCACATACCCTCATCAAATCAATGTATTATCAAACTTGTTCAACCTTTTTAATTTGAAGGATGAAAATAGAAAGAGGATTTGCTCTTTGAAAAAGGTAAATCAGATTGTGTCAATCCTATGTTCAAGACCATTGCTGCTTTCCCATTGTTCTTAGAATCCAAATTCCTGGAGCTCCTGAAGGTACTTGTGATCTGGCCCTGCTATCTCTCTGATTTGGTCTCCCACCTCTCTCTTCCTGTTCACTAGAGTCTTCCTGACCCTCTCATTCTTCCTCAAATACCACCTGGCTTGTCCTATCTCCAGGGGTTTACATTTGCCTGTTCCTCTGCCTACTTTCTCCGTTCTTAGTGTTGGTAGTTCACTTCTCTCACACTGTTTCAGTCTCTGCCCGGAACTCAGAGACGCCAACACTAACCTTAGCCCCTAGAATAGTCCCAACCCAGAGAAGGGAGAGCACTTTCTTACAACCAATAAATGTGGAAAATCACCATTGTTTAACTACCAGAGTAATGACTAAGTCATGTAAGGATCATTAGTGGACACTAAAACCATTGGGTAAAGTCTAATTGGAGATAAGGATATTTGCACTGATAATCAATTACAAGGGGAAATATGGTATCTTTACAGTGGAAAGACATGACAAAAATTTCCTTAACCAAGTGATCAATTGCTTGAGTTGGTTTTCTGCCAGAATACAGACCTGAACCTAATCATGGTGAAACACCATAAAAACTCAAATCTGGGGACATTCTACAAAATAATTATGAACAAGAGGGTAGAGAAGTTAGTAAGATGAACACAGAGAGGTAACAGTGAGCCTTGTAGACTATTATAAGGGCTTTTCATTTGTTTAAGTAAATAAATGGGAAAGCCATTAAAGAGTGTTGAGCTGAGAGTGGCATATCTGTATGGAGTCAAGGATAGAAGCCATGTGCAATAAACCAGGCAGGAGGTGGTGGTGACTTGCACCAGGGTGGTGACTTGCATCAGGATGGTATCGATGGCAGCGGTATAAAGTGATTTGAGCGTGCGCGCGCGCGCGCACACACACACACACACACACACACACACACATATATTTCAAACATTTATAAAAACAATAGGATAATAACAAACTATATACCCATCACTAAACTGCCACAATTATCTCATAGCTGGTCTATTTCATTTATACTTCTACCCACTTTATCATTTTATTTTTGTGGAAATCTAAGATGTACTACTTCATTCTGGATATGTGTTTAAGGATTTGCTGATGGATTGGGTGTGAAATGTGAGGAAAAAGAAGCCAAGGATGTCTCAAAGCTTGCTGTGGAGAACTAGAGGTACCATTTACTGAGATGAGGAAGACTGTAGGTGGAGTAATTTGGGGAGGAAAATTATCATGACATTACTTCTGTTCATGTATACTTTGAATGCCTATTTGACATTCCAGAAACTGTTGGATATCAAAGTCTGGGTATCAGGGAGAGATTGGAGCTGTAGATATAAATTTGGGGAGTTGTCAAATTATAGAGGATATCTAAAGCCAAAAGACAGAACTTCAAGCCTCTGATAATCACAGAGTAGCTTGTCTCAGACTAATTCTTGTGCTGATAGTAATTACAAACTCTGGAGGCATGGGAGAGTGGCCTAAAACAGACAGATACTGGAAGAGATTCAACCTTTGAAAGAAGAGCCACACAGTATGAGATCCATGCTTATACAGTCCTCCCACCCCCCACCCCAAGAATACTCACTGGCCCATGCAAATACACAATGAGAACTCCAACAGCAAGTAGTGGTCTTACTGGGCTGAGGCTTCTACAGAAGGTAGAAATTGAGGAGGAAAAAAGGAGTCACAGAACAGAGAACCTATAATCTGTGTAGAAATGCTTCTTGAATTCTTGCCTGACTCCTTAGTTTTATATGTGGGGGTTAAAACTCCATGGTGCCTAGAGGAAAGCAACAGCTGGAAAGCTGAAGGAATTGCACAGAGATTTATTTCAGTTTCCCACTGCAGCACAAGTCTTTCCAAGTTAGAGGTACTTGGTTTCAGACTTTCTATTGAAACTCCAGAAGCTACACTTTAGGATTAAAGATACATTACAGCATTAAGGGATTCACCCTACAACTAAGGACAAAACTGAAACAGACTCACCATAACAGAACCTAAAATTAAGCCATCTCAGAATTAAGGGGATCTGCCAGTAATTAAACAGCTTGTTAGAGCAACACACAATACTCTTCAGAGGAAGATCACAGAATCCAGAGTCTATATAAGAAATCATCCATAATCTTCAACAAAATTACAAGAAATTAAAAAAAAAAAAAACAGGAAGATATGACCCATAGTCAAAGGAAAACAATTCGTCAACAGAAGCAGACTCAGGTAACATATATGTTAGAATCAGCAGACAGTCACTCTAAAATAAATTTGCTTGGGAAGTCTTTTGAAGAATCAACACGAATAATGGATTAATTGGCAAAGATATAAAAAATTTCAGAAGAAATATGGAGTCTGTAAGAAAAGAATCAAAAGAAGACCCTAGAACTGGATTACACAATATATACAATAAAAAAATCAAAGGATTGGATACAAGCAAAGAATGAATCAGTGAACTTGAAGACAAGTCGTCATCTAAACAAAGCACCTAGAGGAAAAGATATTGAAAAAATAATAATAGAGTTTCAATTACCTGTATCAAAAATGTGTGACTTGCATGTAATTGGAATTCCAGAAGGAAAAGAGAATTGGACAGAAAAATATTTGAAGAAATATTAGCCAAATTTTTAAATTTTTCTCAAAAACAGCAACTCACAAATCCAGGAATATCAATGAATTCTAAGCAGGATAAATACAGAGAAAACCAATACTAAGTACACATTGTTAAACTGCTAAACCAGCAGATATACCAAAGATAAAATCATTTAAAATAGCAAAAGAAAAGACATTACATATAGGAGCACTAAAGTGAAAATGATGGCTGACTCTTCATCAAACAATTAAAGCAAAAAATAAAAGTAAAAAGTAGACAATGAGTTAATACTTGTAGTGATGAAAGGAAAACAAATCTATCAATATAGAATTCTATATCCTGCAAAAATATACCTCAAAAATGAATGTGGAATAAAGACATTTTAAGATAAACAAAAACAATTTGTTGCAAGCAGACCCAATCTAGAAAAGATGCTTGAGGAAGTTCTTCAGGTTGAAAGGAAATACTAGGTAGCAGGGGATGAAGAACACTGAAATTTGTGAAGTATGAGGATGTATTAATCTGTTTGGGTTGCCATAACAAAATACCATAGTCTGGGTGGCTTATACAACAGACATTTATCTCACAGTTCTGGAGGCTGGTAAGTCCCAAGATCAAGGTGCGAGCAGGGTTAGGTTCTGGTGGAGGCTCTCTTTCTGGCTTGCAGATGACCACATTTTTATTGTGTTCTCATATGGGATGGGGCGGGGAGAGAAAGAGAGAGAGCTCTGGTCACTTTCCTTTTCTATAAAGACACTTTTCCCATATGAGGGTTCCAATCACCCCCAAAAGCCCCACCTCCAGACACCATCACATTAGGGATTAGGGCTTTAATATACAATTTTTTTTTTTTTCAGGTCAGGGGCACATACGTTTAGTCCATAGCAGTGGGAAAATATAAAATCATGGAATGGTATAGATACAGAGAGAAGAGATAGAAGGACCCTGGGTACTCCTATATCAAGGTTCAAAAAGTGAGGAGAAACCAATGAGACTCAGGGGAAGCTGCCAGAGAGGAAGGAGGAAAACCAGATGAGTGTAGTGTTTTAAGGAATGGAAACCTGTCAAACACTGCTGCTGCTGATATAGATCAAGTTAGATGAGGACTGAGAAGCCATCGTTGGGTTTAGCATACGTTTGATGGAATGGTGGAGTGATGGGGGCGAAAGCCTGACCAGAGTATAAGAGGAATGGCAAAAAAGAGGAATCGATGTTAGGAGATAACCCATGCTCTATACCAGATTCCCTCCTAGGTAAAATGTATATACCATGCTCAAATCATAGCAGTGGTCTGCTACCACCCAGTCCTTCCTCCATTTCCCTACAGAGGGAGGCTAGCACTGATCTGCAATAGTGGTCCAGGGCGAAGGGGGCTGCCTTTCGGTGTTCAGAGGAAAGTGCCAGAGTTCTATTGTGAACTTTCCCCCATTCCCAAGCTCTTTTCCAAGGGACCCAGAGCCCTGGGTGACCATGGAGTTTTTTATTACACAGCCAGCATGGTGGTGTATTCTGAGGCACTGTCCTTCCATATAAGATGTGAACCTGGGGACAGGCTCATAAAGCCACGTCAGAAGTGGCAGCTCCCTGAGCCTGGCTGCTGGCATGACTCTTCCGCCTGGGGCCCGTGTACTTTTGCTCCCTTCTTGCCCATTGGCCTAAATGGCAGTGAAAAGAGGTTAGGATGCTCTTGGCTAAAAAGAACAAAAACCCAATTTAAAATAGCCTGAATAGTGAAGGAGCTAATGTCTCACAAAATAGAAGTCTCAAAATAGCCTAGGCCATGTGTTGCAACGGAGTGAGTTACTTCCTGTCTCTGGGATCTGCTATCTCCCCCATAATTCATTCACACATTCGTTTATTCAACAAATATTTATTGGCTACCTAGTTTATGCCAGGCACTGCTTTAGGGACTGGAGCTACATCCGTGAATAAAACAAAGTCGCCTCTTTTGGCATTTATTTCTGTTTGGGGGGGAGAGAGAAATAAAAAAAAAAAAAAAGAGCACATGGTGATGAGTGATATGAACATAAATCAAGCTGGGCAAGAGAGTATAAAGTAGCTGAAGTTGTGAGGAGCCTCTTTCATATAGAATGATCAGGGAAGACCTCTCTGATAAAGTGACCTTTGATCTGGGAGAACGTTCCAGGCTGAGGGAAAAGCAAGTACAAGGACCTGAAGTGAGAGTTGCTTAGGAAGTTTGGGGACAACAGGATGGCTGAGGTGCAGGCATGGTGGGAGATGAGGAAGATAGGTGAGAGCAATGGGCCAGATCACACAGGCCTTTGCAGGCCATGGAGAGTACACTGGGTTTTACTCTGCAATGGAAGCCTTGGAGGATTTTGAGAAGAGGAGTGCCTGGATTTAATTTAGTTTTAGAGAATCACTCCATCCTGGAGGAGGGCAAGGGCAGAAGTAGGGAGCCAGTGATAGGGTGTGGAGTCAAGGAATACTCATGCTTTTGGGTTGCATGACTTGAATGATGGAGTTGCCAATAACAGACAGAGGGTTGGAGGTGGAGGTAGTAGTAGGTTTGGAGGTTAAAATCAAGAGACTGGTTTTGGACATGTTTGATTTGTACAAGTGGAGCTGTTGCTTAGGCATCTGGATATAAATCTGAAGTTTAGGAGCATTGATGGGGTTAGAGATGGAAGGGTGGAAAAACAGGTGGTACTCAATGCTGTGTGTCTGAGGAAGTGAGTATAAATAGAAAAAGGAAGTGTAAGGATTAAGCCCTAGATTCTCCAAAGCTTAAGGGTTGGAAAGATGAGTTGAAACTTGTAAAGAGTGAGAATGCCCAGTTAAAGAGAACAACAAAGGGATAGTGTTGTCCCTGAGACCGAGTTTCAGGGACGAGTTCCACATACGTCAAATGCTGCAGGTGAGTAAGAAAGGTGCAAATGGACTGACCATCGGATGAACAACATGGAAATCATTGGTGCCTGTGCAAGACCAGTTCCTGTGGCTGGTGGACCAAAATCCTGAGTGGAGTGGGCCAAGAGAGAAGGTGAGTTGAGGAACTGGAGACAGAGTTTTGCCATAAACAGGAGCAAAGAAATGAGGTGGGAGTTGGAGAGAGAGATAGGATCAAGTGCAAAATAGACCCAGAGACATAGAAGTAGGGTACAGACTGACAAACCTCAGAAGTTGGGGGGGATGGGGTGGGGATAAACCACAGAACTTATTTGCATGTATGCATAACCAATGGACATAGACAACAAAGCTGGGAATGGAGTGGGGGATGGGGTGGTGGTGAGGAGGGTATCAATGGGGGAAAAACATCTGTAACAAAAATAAATTAATAAAAATAATTTTTTAAAAAGTGAGTGTTTTTAAAGATGGGAGATGAGGTAGTATATTTGATTCTAAGGAGAACAATTCGGCAGAGAAGGGAGGCAGAGGTGATGTCCAGGGGTAGATGAAGAGGATAAAATCCAGTGCACAAATGGAAGGGTCTTTGGATTGGAGCATGGGGAGAGGAGAGGAGGCAGAGAATATGTGCTCGAATACTGCTAAGTTGGTTGCTTTGATGAGGAAGGCATTTGGAAATTATTTTCTGGTTGTCTCTATTTTCTCTGTGAAATAAGAACAGTCATTAATTAGCTGGTGTGGAATGAAGGTGGAGGTGTTGGTCATTTGAGCAGTGTGAGGAATTGAACAGACTAGGCACATGGAGACTTGCTGGGGGCATCAAGAGCCATTCAAGGTGAGTGGCATGGCTTTTTAAATGAGACTGGGAGCTTGTTTGGTAGACTATTATTTTGTGAAAGTATTCACCAGCCCTCCCTCAGGGAGAACTCTGTTTTCCTGCCCCAATGATATCAGGCTTGACCATAAGGCTTGTGCTGATCAGCGAAATGTGAAGGGAAGAGGTGTGTGTTACTTCAAAGCAGAAGCTTTAGGAGACAAGGTGTGTTCATCATGTTCTCTTCTCTGTCTCAAAACTGGCCATGTCCCAGCAGAGGTGATTCCATCAACTTGGATGCTGGAGTGAAGACACTGTGGAGCAGAATGACACACCGACCTACTGTGGCCCTGTTCTCTGGGGATGAAAAATGAGCCTTAGAAGTGTAAGCCCCTGAAATCTAGGGGCTGTTTGTTACTGTAGCATGACCTAGGCTGACTGATACAACACTAATACAAAAGTTGTGTGTTCTTCTCCAGCTCTATTCCCTTGCTTACATGCAGGTGCTGAGAGGATGGACTCTTGATGTAACCAGCACTGGGCTTCTGCAATGGAAGCATGACTGAGGGAAGGAGGGACAAGGAAATTGAAGGTGTATGTAATGAGGCCTGAGGTGGGTGAGAGGGAACTGAGATGTTAGATTCATCCTGAGGTCCCTTGGTATACTTACAGTTACAAGGGGGCTGCCAGAGATGGTCAGAGCTAAATGTTTCCTTCTCCTGTCCCTGAGGAGAATGTGTTTCTGTGTCTAGTTGTAACTTGTGGCCACACTGAAAGTCATCAAGCTTTCTTTTTGCAAGACCTCATTTTAATTCTTTTTCCAGTAGAACCTCTACCACAACCATCCCCAGTACCTTCTGATTTTCCCCATTCTGTTTTCTGCCCACTGGGCCAGTAGGGATTTCTGCCTCTAACAGACGCTCCATGTGCTTGGGAGAGGGTGATCCTGTGAGGTCTGCCTACACCCTCCACGTCCTGATCACTGCTTGTTCATTATAAGCAAGAACAGGGTCCAAATCACATATCTTGGAAGCTGGGCAGGCTGGAACCTGGTCTGACCAACTCTGTGCCCATCTTTCCCTGTACCTTTCTACAAGGGTCTAGAAGACTTCCCATCCTTGTCATTTTCTTTCCTTATTAGAGAGGCCAGATGGACCTGCCATGGGCTCTGCCTCCACAGACGATCTGTAAGTTCGACACCAGCCCTCGGGCCCTCTGCCAGCCAAGCCCGGGGAACAGCAGCAGTCCTGCCTGGATGCCGCTCCCAACCACCCCCTTTCCAGCCAAAGACACTGGACAAGAGCCCACGTGTCCGTACTTTTCCTCGGCCTCCTCACTTAAAAAGGGCTACATGTTGAAGGGTGGGAGCGTCCAGACAGGCCCCGTTTCCCGAGATTGGAGGATACATGCCTCGGCTAGGCCAAGCCACCCCCTTCTTCCACAGGAATCTGGTTTCGCTCCAGGCTGGCCCTCGGCAAAGCTCCCACTGATGACAGGGGCGTGAATGAGAGGACCCCACAGCCAGGGGCTGTGGGGGGGCAGGTCACTCTCTAGAGCTGGCATGATCTGATGATGAGACTTCTACATGTCGGTGACTCTCGCCATGGAACAAGGAGGCATGAGGAGCAGGGGTATATTTTACAGAGGGAAAGCGGATCCTCAGAGGGGAACATGTGCCCAAGGTCCCATGGCTTGTCGGTGGCAAATAAACCTGTGGCCTCATGACATAAGTCCATTGTTCTTTTCACTGTTCCTCAGTCCCAGTGACACCAGCATTCAGCCACCTCCACTGAGGTGCAGCACAGCCTTAGGCCCTTCCCTGTGATGCCTGCCTTAGCTAACTGGTAAACCTCTCCCAAGGCTCCAGGCCGGGCTGTCTCAGGGAGTGCTGGGACCCTGCGGGGTAGGCAGGGCCCGAATGGAGGCTGCCCAGGAGGGCAGGCAGGGAGAGCAAGTGGAGTGTGTGGGGGAGAGGTGGCCCTGCTAGACTTTGGTGAGTTCCCTGCCTCTCCTAAAGGTAGAACCTGCTTATGTGTTTTATAGGAAGCAAGTGTGTGATTTTCTCAGTGACCACAATTTAACCTCAGGTCCCTTTGAACAAGTTCTGAGCTCTTGGATGAATTCCTTCTCTTTGCCTCAGTTTCCCCATGGGTTTTTGGATTCAGTGGTCAACCACAAGGATTCTGAGAGGACAAAACACCTGGCCTGGTTCACAGGGGCCCCATTCTGCCACAGGCGAGGAGCACATGTCGAGTTTCTGGCTGGGTAGGGAGTGTCTGTAGTTAAAACTGGCAACAGTGCCTGCCAGAGGCACTTACTCATTACCCTTGGGGCTCTGGGCAAGTCGGGCAAGCCAGCCTCAGTTTTCCCAGGTGTAAAATGGGTATCAGGCCATTTGTTTCCATGGGATGGCCTAGAGGGCTATAATTATGGGAGGGTGTGAGAAGCCCTGGGAGACCAAACATGGGGCTGGGACACCCTGAGAAAGCTGGCAGGATGGCCGTGGGTTTTAATTGGTTGGGGGAATTAGGAAATTCCTTTAGAAGAAAGAACTATGGAGGGGGAGGGGCAGGGTGCAATGACGGCCCAGGGAGAAAGTGTCTGGTGCCCTTGGGCAGCCATCTTAGCAGGCACCGGAGCCCTGTCTCACAATGCAGTCGAGTTGTTGCTCCTGCTCATACCAAAAGGGCCTTTTTAAAATACAATTAGACTCTGTTTTATTATGTGTGACAGACGAGGCCATTAACCATTCCGACTATTAAATCAGACTTCATTAAAAAAAATGGAAGTAACTGTAAATTGCCTTGGGTCACGATCATTTAGAGCCGAGACACTGCAAAGAAAAACATTAGGGAGCTCTCACTACCATGATGAAGTTAATCAATTTGACATCCCTTGGTGGGGCACGTGCACTGGAAGAGCTGCACACACGCCTCTCCCCAGAGCACGCTCCTGGATGGGGGTGGGGGCTCCACCTTGTCCCTCTCCAGGGGAGAGCCAGGGAGGCACTGAAAATAACTTAAAATTTTAGGGGGAGGAGTGTCTGTCCCCAGAGAGGTTTTGTTGGTTTTCTCTTCTGAAAGATTATCTAAATATATCAAATGTGATACCAAGTCATACATAATACATTTTTTTATGTTTTTGCACCAAAGACTGACTTTAGAGCTATAAGGAGCAGTGCTATATAAATATAATGTGTCTCCCCTACGCCCAAAAGTAGGACGGCGGGGAATGGACTTGCTAACTTTCAGAGTGTGTTCCTCCTCAAGGCCTAGAGCCTGATGTTGGCTTGGTGGTGGGTCCTGAGGGGTGGCCTCTGTGTTGGTACACCTTGCCCTCCTCTCCTGTGTGCAGCTGGGAAGGCGGGGAAGGAGACGGCGACCGAGCCAAGGGGACCTACAACCCCTGTACCCCCTTTCCTCCAGGCCCTGCTTCGCCTGGGAGACCCAAACCCCAAGCCCCTCCAAGCTGGGGTTGGGGAGCAGGGCCTGGCCTGGGGACAGAGCCAAGGAGGTCCCAGAGCAGGCTGGGGGCTGAGTTGTGTCTGGAGCAAGTCCCTGGCCTTGAGACGGCACCAGGCAGGGGTGGGCTAGGAGGTGGGCAGAGAGCACTCAAGGCTGCCCTAGGCTGGGGTGGGGGCCGCTGGGAGCCATGGCCCTGTCTACACAGGCATTCCCTGGCTGGAACACTAGCCTAAGTCCACCTAGGCAGTGCGGGGGGTATTCTGGGAGGCAGAGCTGAAGAAGCAGCTGACTGTCAGATGCTAAGAGCTTGTTCCTGACACCTTCCCTTTCTTTCCCCCTTCCTCTAGCTCTGCTCCTCCAGAGGCTGCGGGGTCCATCTGAGCCCAAGCTCACCTTTCTCTGGTGCGGCCTGGGGTCTCCAGAAGCCTGCACAGGCTCCCCTCCTCCACGAAGCTTTCCAGACTCTCCTTAAGCTGTGCCTCTGTGCTGGGAACCTGAGGGACCTTGCCTCCCTGCTCTGCTGACACTGTCTGAGAGCTGCTGAATCAAGTAGTTCCTGCCAATAAGCTTCCCTCGCGCTCCCTCTCTCCCTGCTCCAGCACAGCCGCCCATCCTCGCCTTCTGTGTAACTGCTCCAAGCAATCCCCGATAGCCCAGGGACAAGGCCCTGACCATCTCTCAGCATCAGTGCCCTTCCGGAGCGGGCCACCTACCTCTCTGACCTCCCCTCCTAGCGCATGAAGCCCACTTAGCTCTTGCGGCTCCTTCCAGCCTCCTCAACTTTGCAGGGCCTTTTCCCTTTGCCTGACTGCCCGTCCTCTCCTCTCCACCCAGGGAATTCCTGCTAGCCCGAGGCCACCTCCACCCGGAAGCCCTGCTCAGGTCTGCCAGCGTTGGTGAGTCATAGCATTTTCCCTCCCTCCCTCCCTTCTCTCAACAAATATTTAGTGCCTAGCCCTATACTAGGAGCTGAGAGCTTGGAAGTGAGCAGGACAGGGTCTCTGCCTTCATGCAATTGACATTTTGAGTGAGACACTCAATAAATGTAAGACCAGGTAGTAATAAGTACCATGAAGACCCCTAAAACAGGGTCCAGGGACTGGGAATGATGGGGGCATGGTCAGGACAGGCCCCCAGGACAAAGGAATTTGAGCAGAGACGTTTAGGAAGTGAGGGAGCCGCCTGGGGCCAGGGTGGGATGTTCCCTGTGACCCACAGCTCTGGGGCCTTTTCTGCATGTTTTGCCACAAGTGTCATTATTTAAGCTCTTGCTTCCTCAGGCCTCAAGTGTCACTGTGGGCAAGGACTATCTCATACTCTGAATCTTCCCTGAAGCCCAGCACGGCATCTGGCACAAGGGGAGCAATTGGCACATGTCTGTAGAATGGCAGAATGAATGCATGAACCAAGGAAGAAATGAATGAATTTCTGGATTGTGCCAGACGGTAGGGAGAGAAGGACAAATGCATATGGTGTTTGCATCCAAAGAATTTTCAAGCAATTAGGGAGAATATAAAATAAAATTTAAAAAAGACTTTAAAGAAACTTTATTTTAGCTATAAAGTTAAAGAACTTTATACCTAAAAGTATCATTAGATGGTATCTTAGAATCAATTAACCCTACCTGTTAGCTAGGAAGAGTGTCAAACCCTGTCCTTGGATGCTCCTATAGTTAATCTGAGAATATTCCAGAACACTTCTCTCGGGTGGCTTCCCAGCCCTCTAGAGTCAGGAACTGCCCCCGATGCTCTGTGATCCTTCCTTATTTGTTCTAACCCCAGACTTGAATCACTATGTGATATTACTCCTCCCTCTGCCATGTCTGCTTATCACAGCAGCTTCTTCTTTCTGTCTTCTAGCAAGCATGCTGATAAGAAATTCTTTCTCTCTCCCTTTTAAATGTTTGCTGAGTTGGAGCCAATACGCCGGCTGTGGTTAAGTTACTCATCATTGCCTGTCTCTCCCCAGCAGAATGGGAGCTCCCCGAGGGCAGGGACCATGTCCATCATGTTCACATGTGTATTTCTGTGCTTGCAGCAGAGCTGGCTCAGCAAATCCCTGTGCCACGAGGGAATGAATGAATGTGGAGAAAGACTGTATTATTCCCCAAAACTCAATCCATTCTCAAAAGGTAGAGATTACTAGCCCACTGCGGAGCTGAGTCCTCAGGGCGCTCCTTGATGGCGGGGCCATGTCACCTTGGTCTCTGGATTCCTCATCCCAGTATGGTGTTTGGTGTGTAGTTAGTGTTCAACAAGTGTTTGAATGAGGGGCCAGGCAAAAGAGCCGGTTATAGTATGTGACAGTGACCAGAAATCTTCCCGTAGCCAGCCCCGCACCAGGTACAAGAGGGCAGTTGGCAGATGTTTGTAGAATGGTAGAATGAATAAATGCATGAGCCAAGGAAGAAATGGATGGATTTCTGGACTGTGCCATGCACTGCAGAGTGTCTGTCCCCAGGTGTCCACTAATGCTCTTGCCCAGTAAAGGAGGACAGAGCCTTCGTCCTTGCCACAGTGCTCTCCTACACAAGAGCTCTGTCCTGGGCTTTCATCTCTCAAGCCAGGAGCTGACCACCTGGGAGCTTCTAGGGAGCCACTCTGCCAGCTTTGTCATTCCCTCCTGCCTGTGCCAACACTGAGGCAGAAATCAGTGTTCAGAGGAAACCTGTAAGGGCCTGGGACTGAGATCCGGTGGGCTCTGGCAATACACAGCATGGGTCTGAATGTCTGCATTGTTTCCTCATTCGGATCATTACCTTATGAGTTATTTCCTGCAAAGATGGGGTTTGATCCAGGGGAGAATCAGGCTTCAGACTTTCCTTTTGGTAAGACGTCCAAAATAAAAGTCCGTAAAATCGTTAGCCTGGCGCAAGTGACATCTAAAAAGATTCTTTCCACAGCTGCTCACATCTGTGGATGAGGGGGGCAATCACTCCTGGCTAGGTGGTCGCCTGATCTTGTGCTTATAGATCAGACCGGCCCATTTAGGTCCTTCTCTGTCCTCGTCCCCGCCACCAGGCTGGAGGTGGCTCAGCCATGGCCGGAACTGGCTCCTGAGAGAGCAGGCAAGCTCGCGCCCCTTCCCTTCACTGCCCTTCCGCCTGCTGCTCATGGGCGCCCTGGAGATCAGGACTGCTGCCAGCCACGGTGATTCCAACCCTTCTGCTTTTCCTTCCTGGAGACCAGGACCTGCCCCAGGTCTGGCCCCTGCTGAGTTCCTCCCGTGCACTCCTCGGCGATTTCCTCCCCAGCCTGCCCCTGGGGAGGACCGAGTGACTGGAACTGTCCCAGTCCCTCTGCAGCGGGTGGGCTGAGGGCGGGCAGCTGTCTCCTAGGGGTAGGGGTCCCACTCTTGTTTCCCTTGGCTCTTTGCTCGTGGCTCAATAAAAGTAAAGTTCTGTTCTGGCCTGGCGCATGTCTAAGCGATGGTCCGAGCTTGGCAGGCCTCTGGTTTTCCCTGGCAGCCGACGTGCTTTTCACAGCTTTCGGCCCTGAGAAGGCCACTGTCCTTGGAGGAGCAGAAGCCTTCCTGTTTCCCTCCCGCTGTGGCTGGTTAACAATGCCCACACCAAGGGAGGGCACCCAAGGAATCGCTGGTGTGCCCCGGGGAGAGCTCTCACCCCGCTGTCCTACCTGCCACCACCCGAGCCCCCAGCTTCTCATCCCAGAGCCCACAACCCTTGACTCTGCAGCCCTGACCTGGGAGCCAGAGCTCATGGGCTCCAGTAGAAACTCTGCTTTATAATAAGCTGGGTAATCTTTGCAAATCTCACCCCCTCACCTCCAGAGGCCCCCAGCTTCTCTGTTCAATGAGGAATAAAAAGAAAAGTTTTTAAATCACCACTCTGTCTTGCCAACCTCATGGAGCATGAGCCTGTTTGAGGCTCCAGTTAGCCAGGCTGAACACATGGCCTAGAAGGCACAGGGCGCTGTGCAGACACACGCTTGTGGCTATTTTTATTTTTTAACATCGTGGCCTTGTGCTTCTCTGGGCAATCCATTGGTTCCCTCCCCGCCTCCTGTGCCCTTGCTTTCTTCCTTTCTCTTGGATTGATGTGCTCCGGCTCCCACTGCAAAGAAAACCTGCCCTCCGCTCCTTGCCCTTCTGCTCTCGCGCACAGTCAAGCTTGTCAAAGAGGAGCCTATACATCCTCCTGCTCTCTCTCATCTCCTTTCTTCCTCAGATCACTCCAGGCGCATTTCTGGCACTGAACCCGTTTCTCAGCACTGCCTTTGTGGAGGTCACCAATGGTCCCCATGTCGCTAAATCCATTGGGCACAATTAAACATCCATCTGACTTGTCCTCTGAGTCCCTCGATCCAGCTGCCACCCTGCCCCTTGCTCAGGGCCTCTCTCCTGTGAGCTTCAGGGCCCCTGCTGTGCTGGCCGACCTCCTTCTCTGCCCCTGCGGCTGCTTCTGTTTCCTCTGCAGGCTTCCTACCTCCTCCAGCTGAAAGCTAGGTGCTGAGCTCTCCAAGGCTCTGTGTTGCGTCCTTGTTTTCCTTCAACTCTTTCTTAGTATAGAAAACTTCAAACATATATAAAAATAGAAAGAATAGGATAATGGACCCCTGTGTGCTCAACACCCATCCTCCACAATGACCCACGTAGGACCTAAATATTCACAATAGTCTTTCTTCCCCTGGTTTACTTTTAGGCAAATCTCACACTTTGTATTATTTTATGGTAAACATTTCCGTATATTTGTCTGAAAAAACAGGACTCTTCAAAATGTAGCCTCGATATCATTAATACACTCAAAAACTGTTTAATAATTAATGACTGGTTAGGTCCTTTTTGGTTCTCTCTCCTTGGGAATGTTGTTTACATTCATGGTCTTAAGTAGCTTCCGTAGGCCACGGACTCCCAGGTTTACATCTTCAATCCAGACCTTTCTTTCAGCGCCCAAATCCTATTTTTAATTCTTTACTTGACATTCCACATGCTGGGCTCAGAAGCATCTGGGATTTAATGTGTCCAAGACAGAGCTCATGATTTTCATTCTAACCCTTGCTCCTCCTCTGGGCCACTGTCTTGCTAAAGGACATTGGCCTCTGCCCTGCCGGCCCAGGAATCCTGGGCTTGGTCCTGCACACTTTCTTCACGCCACCCCCTCCTCCAGTACATCACCCGGTCCTGTGAATCCTTCCACCATAATACACGGAGAACCCATGTCTTTCTGTGTCCACAGCCAGACGAAGCCACCGCCCTCCTCGCGTGCACCGTGGAAACCTCTCAGTGGGTTTGCCTCTCTCACTTGCACCCTCTGCTGACTCGCGGCTGACACACAGCCGTGCGTGCCGGCTGTGACAGCATCTGACCCTCCCTTCCCGTTAGGGACAGTCGATGCCCTGAGCCACTCCCCACAGAGGCTCCAGCCGCCCACCTCCCAAGCAGACGGGGCCGCAGAGACCTGGCTATAGTTTGGGACTTTGTGCTGAAATATTTAAAAATTCATATGGTATTCTGATAACCTAATACTTCAGGTAGCTTCCCTAGTGAGATTCAAGGGGAACTCCAGAGAACTCTGCTCTCATAGTCTCCTTCCAACAGCCAGGATAATATATTTTATTTATTTTTTCCTTAATATGCTTTTATTGGTTTTAGAGAGAAACATTGATGTGAGAAAGAAACATCTATCGGCTGCCTTTTGCCTGCTCCCTACTGGGAATCGAGCCTGAAACTTGGGATTGTGTCCCGACTGGGAATCGAACCGGGACCTCTTCGTGCATGGGACCATGCTCTACCAACTGAGACACACCAGCCAGGGCCAGAATAATATATTTAAAAAATATATTGCACTCTACCTTGGAGGGGAGATGAGAGGAGCTTTTGGGGTGTTGGTAATGTTCTATTCTAGATCTGGGTGTGGTTACATAAAAACATTCACTTGGTGAAAAGTCGTTGTGTTGGGCACTTATAATGTTTGTATGTGCTGTTCTATCTGTCGTGTTTCAGTAGAGTTTACTCAGAATATGTCACACCAGATTTCCTGTGGTTTCTGCTCAAGAACAGGAGCCACTTGATCTCACCGTTTCTCTTGATCACATTCTCTCCAGAAGGCTGCTGCCGTCCATGACCGCTTTGCAGTGATTCCTATAGGTTACCACAGGGGTGCTGTGCTGGACCTCGAACAGTGGGTGGTGCATGGGTTTGAACAGGACCCTTTTACCCTGTTACTCTCTCCCTCCTGCATCCACAAGACTAGTCAGGCAGCTGTGAATTTCTTATCCGGGGGGCTAGAAGAGTTTCTGGATTTCCGAGAGCCAGGGTAAAGGTTTAAATTCTTGCCATTCTGCACTTCCCCTTAAACATCATGGGGTAGTTCCCAAAGATTGAGGCCATTAAAATAAAGCCATGAAAAGACACTCGATCTCACTGCTAATGAGGGAAAATGCAAATTAAAACCCCAGTGAGATTCCATTTTATGCCCATTAGGTTGGCAAGAATTTAGAAGTCTAATAATAGAAAATGTAGGGACGGATGTGGTGAGTCCAACTGCCTACAGGTGGGAGTATAAACTGGTAGAACCACTTCTGAGAAAAGTTTGGCAACATCCAGAGGGGGTGAGGGTACCCTTGTCCCCTGACCCAGGCACCCACGTCTGGTTCTACACGGCAGAGGAGCAAGGGAGCCTCCTCAGCACAGGAGTCTTCTTGCAAGATCATTTGTAACATCAAAAAATGTGGGAAACAAACAGATACATTTTTAAAAAAAATTGTGACCCATTCCTATAGCAGTTAAAACAAACGAACTACGACCACATGTGTTCAACACGGATACAAAAAGACATCACAACCTTCAGCAGAAACCCACTCTGTGGACGCCTTGATCTGGGACTTCCAGCCTCCAGAGCTGAGAGACAATGCATTCCTGCTGTTTAAGTCCCCTGGTCTGTGGCACTTTGTTATGGCAGTTCTAGCACACTAATCCAGGGACTAATATACCATGTTCTGACTGAGGAACTGACAACCCCCGAGAGCCGCGGCTTGCTTAAGGTCACGCAGCTACTAAGAAAACTAAGCCAACACTTGGTTTCTCTGACAGTGTCACAGCTAGTTTGACACTTTATATGAGGGAGTCAGTGATTTCACAGGGGCTGGGAAGAAAAACATTGCAGTTTATTCTTCTATTAAGCGTGACAGGTTGCAACTGCTCTCTGGGTGGTCTGTTTCTGAGCTTGATCTAGACGGTGTTTGGGAAAACAATACTTTCCCTTATCACCCATACAAGATCATATAACAAGCCAGATTAATGTCATGGGACCCGTCATAAAGACTGCAGCCTTCAGACACACTGTCAGCGTGCTGGGTAATTATAACGAGTCTGGCATGTTTGGCTGCGTAATTTATGGCACCTGTGGCATTTTGGCACAGCCTTGGCCTTCTGATCCAGGCGTCCTTTCTGCTTTATATCCTTGGGTGTGGGTGATTCTACACCTCTCTCTGGGAGCCATCCCTTTCCTCCCTGCGACTCTGCCAAGCCGGTTCCCACACTAGGCTGTCAGACTGTTGGTCGGAGTTTTGCACTGAGCGATGGAATGTGGCGGGCATGGGGGAGGGCTGTGGCCACCAGGAAGGAGGTCCGAGGCACAGGTTAGCTCCATCTCGCTACCCTGAGCTCCGTGGCCTTGGCCAAGCCGTTTCCCATTCTGGGCCCCAGTTTTCCAGTAGTGAACTGAAGAGATTGGACAGGAAGGTTAGCTCCTTCCAACTTGGGAGGAGACTGGAGACTAGCGAAGATGGTAAAAGATGCCAAGAGTGGGGTTGGCTCACCAGCTCTTTCTGGTGTTTTTTAAACTCCCATCTAAAGTGGTGGCTTTGTCTTAGGCATGAGCCTAAGCCAGAGGCCGGGGTGAAGCATCTGCCAGCTCAGCTTGGTCCTGTTATTTTGCCCATGCCCGCCTGACCCTCTGACCAGCAGATATGTCTCTTAGGTGAAAAATACAGGAAACAGGAATTAATTGTTAATTTGTACACTTTAATTGGCAAGCAGCTCTTAAAACAGAAGTCCACTGGGGAGATACTTATTAAAAGATGTCTTTGATTATGAAAATGTAGAGAACCAGTTAGGCCAGGGGGCCTTCATATTGCCTCCTCCTGTAAAACCTATGATCCCAGCCCGAAACTGGAGTGATGGTTTCGGTGATCCAGGTGGATGATCACCCAGTACCTGTGACCCATCTCTGAGGTTATAGTGACTATGCCCCATTCCATCCCTCTCTCTCAGTCATGTCACATCTCCCCTCTTCAGATTATAATTTAAGGTCATCTGATATGAGAGAGTTTCCTTTTTTTTTTTTTTTTTTATCCTCACCCGAGGATATTTTTCTATTTTTTGTTCAGGTAGAGTGGGAGGGAGAGAGAGGAACAGAGAGAGAGAGAGAGAAACATCGATGTGAAAGGAACACATCGAGTGGCTGCCACCCGCACAACCGACCAGGGCCGGGGACAAACTGCAACCGAGGTACGCGCCCTTAGCGGGAACCGAACCCGGGTCTCTCAGGACCGCAGGCCGACGCTCTAACCGCTGAGCCAAACCGGCCAGGGCTGAGAGAGTTTCCTTTTACAACTTGCTGGTAGTTGTCAAGACCATCCTTGGCAATTTTTGTATATATCTTCATGTTGAGAATGCTGTGTCTGTCTTTGTATCAGATGTGGCATTTACGATGTGAAACTCCTGGAGCACCAGGCCAGAGTTACCACAGCCCAGAGAGTCTTCTAGTCCATGGCCAGAACCTCTGCCTCTGGCACCAGGTGTCAGGTTTAAGGAGAAAGAGTCCCCGAGAGCCAATATCAGCGATGGCCGCCACAGCAGGTGGGGCAGCGTCGGGAAGCAAACCCAGATCTAACGGACTCTTCTGGAACAGTGCTGAGCTGACACAGCCCACTTCGCTCAGGGGCCTGTGAGAGAGGGGCTTGGGGGCAGGACAGGCTTTAAGGGGCCTAATAGCGAAACGTCACTTTACTGGGGAAAAGGAGCACTGTCCTCAGCTGGGAAGGTGTCCGGAGCAGCAGTGGGGTCAAGACCAACTTCAGAGGCAGGTGGAGAGGTCTGGGCTTGGACCGACACAGGTGGTCCACCCCAGGCGAATCTTGGGGGCAGACCAGTACAGCGTGGAGAATAATAAAATCAGAGATTGCTGTTGTCTATCCATTTCTCTCTTTTTCTCTAATAATATAATTCCCAGTTTTTTTTTCTTCTTCTTTTTTAAAATAAGTTAGGCACTGGACTGCCCAACATAAAAACTACAGTTCCCTGTCTCTCTGATTATGTGATTAAATTCTAAACAATGGGATGCAAGCAAAAGTGAGGAAGTGTTCTTAAAGAGAAGGGATGTTCCTTTTGCTCCCACTTCCTTTCTTGCTGCTCTAGGAAGAGCAGGCATGATGGCAGATGACGGAGCAGCTCTCTTGGGCCTTAGTGACCGTGGGAGCTGCACCTGATAGGATCACAAGGTAGAAAGTGCCTCTTTACAACGCTGTAGGGTATTATAGCAGCCCTAGTCTGCTTACCTCTGGACTTCTGTGTGAGATAGAAATAAATGTATGTTTTCTTTAAGCCACTGTTCCTACGGGGTTTCTATCACCAAATCCCAAATTACAGATAAGACTTTATTTCTTTTTGGGGTGGTGATTATTCTGACTATCTTTTGGTGCTGGTCTGTCATGAACACCCATCTAACATTTGCTAAATCTCTGTTTTAGCAAAGAGAGAACAGATCTCACTCATGCTCAGAGCCCTTGGCAGGCACCAACATGTGACTGTAATTTATTGACATTGTTTTGTTTCTATGGTATTTATTTTTAGGTTACCATTTACTTAAGGTAAATGATACTGCTTTTCCATTTACAATAGTGACATGAGGTCACTTTCCTTTTTGAATAATGTACTTCAGCAAAAACAATTGAGTTGATTTAAAAGATATTAAGTGACTAAGAGTCCAGGTCATGTCAGCCATGGCAGGAATCAAGGAGGTGGCTAGAGGGTGACTAACACTTGGGAAACAAGAGTATAGGTTGTGCTGCTTCAGAAAGAAGGATCTAAATATTTCTCCCTCCATTATTTTATGGTTCTTATTTTTGATGATTCAAAGTATTCTTCTAATGGAGCTTCCCGATTCCTCAAGACAATAATCCAGTAAACATTCCCATAGACCAAGCGTGGTAGTTAAAGAGTGTGAGGGCTGAAGCCAAACTCCTTGGCTTCAGTCCTTGGATCCTGCAGTGGCTAGCTGTGTGACCCTGGTCAAACGACTGCACCTCCTTTAAGTTAGCATCTCACCCGTAAAACACAGTTGCTGATGTCGTTGGGAGGACTAAATGACACATTGTATGTAAATGTGTCTGGCATACTTTAAGTATGCAATAAATAGCAGCTGTTACTATTATCATCATGTCTGATCCAACACATCAAGAAGTCAGTGCTGAAAGCTTGACTAAGCCCTTGGGAGTGGAATAGCTCTGTCCCAATGCTCAAGAACTTTCGCATCTTTTCCAGTTTTTCTGCTAATGTTCTTTTTCTCTTCCAGGATCTAGTTCAGGATACTATATTGCATTAATCTTCACAGTTACCTCAGATACCTCTAACCTGTGACAGTTCCCTAGCCTTTCCTTGTCTTTCGTGATCTTAACACCCTTTAAGAGTACTGGTCTGCCCTGGCCGGTTTGGTTCAGCGGTTAGAGCGTTGGCCTGCGGTCCTGAGAGACCCGGGTTCGGTTCCTGCTAAGGGCGCGTACCTCGGTTGCAGTTTGTCCCCGGCCCTGGTCGGTTGTGCGGGTGGCAGCCACTTGATGTGTTCCTTTCACATCGATGTTTCTCTCTCTCTGTTCCTCTCTCTCCCTCCCAGTCTACCTGAACAAAAAATGGAAAAATGTCCTCGGGTGAGGATAAAAAAATAAAAAAAGAGTACTGGTCTGACATTTCATAGGATTCCCTGCCATTTGGATTAGCCTAATGCTTTCCCACTATTTGAATGATGTTATAGATTTTGGGGAGGAATACCACAGAGGTGACATGTCCTTCTCATCGCATCCTGTTAGAGGGTACATGATGTCAACGTGTCTTATCACTGGCGATGTTAACCTTGAGCACTTGGTTCAGGTGGTGCCTGCCAGGTTTCTCCACTATAAAGTGAGCAGTTTTCTCTTTTTAGACTCTATTTGTTAGATGAGAGTCTAAGTCCAGTCCACACTCATGGGGAGAGAAATTAAGGTCCACATCCTCGAGTGAGGTGTATCAAAGAATTATGAACATATTTCACCACAATAATTAAAAAACATATCGAGGAAGGTATTTTGAAGCAATATCCTGTTTTTCCTTAAATTTTCACCCATTCTAGCATCCATTGGTGGATCTTGCCTGCAACCTTTGTTACTGTGATTTTTTAAATGATGGTTTTCTATTTCCTTCATTCATTCTACATTCATTAGTTGGAATTCTTATGAAGAAGGACTTGTCTCATCTCCCCCATTTGTTTATTTATTCAATCATTTATTTACATCAGTATGGACCAATAAATAGTTATGCTATTATTTGGGATATAATTCTATACTAATATATTAAGCCCTTGTGGAATGGCTTGTGTCCTTTGACATGCTCCATGGCTTTTTCAAGCACTTCTTTACTTTCTGGTACCACAGGATACTCAAAATTCATCTTGTATTTTCTGTGCCCCAGTCCTGGAATCAACCATTTTTCCAAGGAGTCCTGGCTCCTTTTATTGGAGGATGGTATTTAGAAACCAAGATCTGGGCACTATTGGGGTGTCACTGTTTCTAAATCCTCTCAGTGAATAGAGCAGGAATGTATGTATGTACACTAACTCATATGAGGTCATATATTTTTCTCTTTTTTTATCCACCACCATCATCATAATAAACAAGTTTCCAGTGATATATCCAACACTAATCTAATACAACAAGGTTGATTCTAGTCTTCCTCCCTTGCTTATTTGTAACTTCTTTCTCCAAAAGTAAAAAGCCTGATTCTCAGGACTAATGGCAAAATGGAGATGACAAAAAGAAAAAAGAAAAAAAAAGAATCAGTGAATGCAAAGGCACATCAACAGAAATTATTCAATCTAAAGAAAGAGAAAAGAAAGGGGAAAAAATGAACAAAACCTCCAGGATATGTACATCATCAAAGGGTTTCATATACATGTAATTGAAGTCTCAGAGGAAGAGGAGATAGAGAATGGGGCAGAAAAAATATTTGAAGAAATAATACCAAAATTTTTCTAAATCTGATGAAAGATATACATTTGTAGATTCAAGAAACCTAAGATATCCAAGTAGGATAAATTAAAAAGAGACCAAACCAAACCAAAACAAACACACCTAGGTACATTATAGTCAAAACATTGAAAACTTGATACAAAGAGGACATTTGAAAGCAGCCGGAGAAAAATAACTCATGACATACCGGGCAACAATAATTTTAATATCCACCAACTTCTATAAGGAAACACAGAGACCAGAAAATAGAGGGACAACATCTTTTAAAGTGCCAAAACAAACAATGATAACTCAGAATTCTATGTCCAGCAAATATATCCTTCAAAAAAGAAAGCAAAGTTGACTTTCCCCCCTTACATTGCCAGAGTATCTTCTCTGGGAGGAAGACCAAGAAAGTTCTTCATGCGGAAAGCAAACGATACCAAAGGGAAACTTGGACCTCCAGGAAGGAATAAAGAACATCAGTAATGGCAAATATCTGGGAAAATATATAAAACTATTTTTCCCTCTTAATTTCTTTAAAATAGATGTGATTTTTAAAAAAGAAATAATATTCCTTGCAAGTCACAGTGTATGTAGACAATACACATGACAAACAACTACAACAAAAAGTACTGTGGATAGGGTGGTATGAGGGATAAATGGAACTATATAGCTGTAAAGTTTCTGCATCTTATGTGAAATGGTGTAATATTAACTGTGAAGAAGCAAGGGTGTATACCATAATCCTTAGTTCAACCTCTAAAAAATGATGCAAATAGTTTCAGTTAAAAGGTCTATGTAGACACATTAAAATTAAATTCTAAAATATATTTAAATAGTGCAAATTGGAAGGAAAGGGGGAATAGAGGAACAAAGAAAACAGTGGAGACAAACAGATAAATGGTAAAATAGTTGACCTAATTACAATCATATCAGCAATTAAATGTTAATGGACTAAGCACTCATAATAGTAATTATTATTATCGTTATCACTGTAGACTGCAGAAAGTGGGGACATCCTTCTGATCTGATTCATCTTTTAGACTATTATTCAACCCCTGAGCATCTAGTGTTTGGCTTTGGGTTATCTGCTGCTTCTGGAAAACCCTTCCTTGTCTCCCAGCAGGCAGGGGCTTCTACGGAGACAATCTGTCTGCTCTTTCTGTCTCTGCTGAGTTCCCAGGCCTTTGCTCACCCCGGATTCTTGGAGCACAGTCCTAACTACATCAGGGCAGCCAGAATCGGCGCCTGAGAGGATACAGTGATCCTTGAATCCATCCTGACAAATACCTCAGTTTTCCTTAATAAAAATCTCTCATATTAGTTTGTAATAGATTATTTTTTGTTAATCCTCACCCAAGAATATTTTTTCCCATTGAGATTTAGAGAGAATTGGAATTGGGGGCTGGGAGAGTGAGAGAAACATTGATGTGAGAGACAGAATAATTGGCTGCCCCCTGCATGCACCCAACTGGGTTGGGGATTGAACCTGCAACCCAGGCACACACCCTTGACTGGGAATTGAACCCACGGCTCTTTGGTGCATGGGCCGACACTCCAGCCACTAAGCAAGACTGTCTAGGGCTAGATTTTTAAAAAGTAATTAACATGCACAGTATATCTTTTTAAGTGCTGTACAAAAAGATTTCAGTGAAAAGCCAGCTTCCCTCCATCTTGGACCTTGAATCAATGAGCACAAAGTGTTTATGTGTTCAGCCTGAAGCCCCTCCTGAGTGACTGGTGGGGTGGGGTGGAGTGGGGTAAAGTGAGGTGGGGTGGGGTAAGCTGGGGTGAGGTGAGGTAAGCTGGGCTGGAGTCGGGTGTGGTAGGCTGGGGCGTGGTGCGGTGGGGTGAGGTGAGGTGAGGTGGGGTGTACTGGAATGGGGTGGGGTGGGATGGGGTAGGGTTAGGTGGGTGGGGTGTGGTAGGCTGGGGTGGGATGGGTGGGGTTGGTAGTAGCAGAAGTAGTTGGGTTTTACATTCTTCTCTACTCAAGCTGATGTCTGCCTCAAGATCGTTTTTTTAGCATTTGAAGCCAACTTTCTGGAACCTATGTCCTCACAATGGCAAGCAGTGTTATTCCAGAAAGCTTACATTTATGGAGGAAAATTCAGTTAAGCATGGTGGGCTTGTCCTGCTGGCTTCATAATATACAGAATTTGCTTTAAGAGGAAAGTCCTTCATAACTGAGAGTTGAAGGGGGAAAGCACTTTGAAATAATCTCTGCTGGTTGAATTTAGGAATGTTGGGATGGGGGGAATCCTTCAGTAAAAACACTATTTTATATTCACACGGTTTGGAATTGTTTCTCTTTGAAGGACAGAAAATAGAGTGGAGAAGTGAAAAGGTCACGGGCTATGGAATCTGAGAGAACTGGTTTTCATTCTCATCTGCCCCTATAGCTGTGGCGAGTCACTCAACCTCTCGGGGCCTCAACTTCGCCGTGGTAAATGGATCCTGGCACATAGTATACATTCCACCACACACTTTTCCTACCCAGCTCTCCTCTCTCCGGGTGTTTTGGTGTTTTCTAATACTACACAACAAACCATCATAAAACTTAATGGATTAAAATAATGAGACATTCACTTTGCTCAATGTGGAAGCAACCTCTTTCTTGTAAAATCCTCTCTCCCATGTGTGGCTGGACGTAGTGACTTGCTTCGAATGATTAGGATGTGGCAAAAGGGATGGGAAGTCACTTCAGTGAGGAGGTGGTAAGATGGGGACTCCCGTCTTGCTACCATTTTACTCTATTGCCTTCTTGGCTTGCTTGAAGTGAGCCGCCTTATGGTGGGAACCTCTCAAGGGACTGAAGGTAATCACCCAACAGGCTTCAAGGAACTGCATCCCACCAGCCACCGCTCGAGTGAGCTTTCCCCAGTGGCACCTAGAGACAAAGCCCCAGCCCACACCGTGACTACAGCTCTCGAAAGGCCCTGCCACAGGGGGCCTGGCTAAGCCGTGACCAAATTCCTGATCTCTAGAGGCTGTGCAAAAACGAAGGTTTCAAGCCACAAAGTTATGGGGTAATTTGTTGTGCAATAATAGTTAACTAATATCTCAGGAACCTGCAATTTGGGGAGGACTCACTGGGGATGGCTCCTTCCTCTTGAACTTGTCCGCTGGGTGAGTGTGGGAGCTGGGAACTGAAATCATGTGACGGTTCCCTCCTCCCTCCTTCACTTGCCTGGAGTTAATGCTGGAGTGGGCTGAGATCTTAGCTTGAGGTTGCTGGAACCCACCTGTGTGACCCTCCATGAGGCCTGGGCTTCCTCCTAACAAGACTGGGTCTGGAGGGACGGGGGTGGGAGAGAGGGAGAAAGAGAGCACTCCAGACACCAGATAGGTGATAAGAGACACACATCCAGATAGAGAAGTGGGCTAAAACTATGGGAGAGGAAAAGGGTACGATGCATGAAATGTAAGAAAGCAATGACCCAGTCCCACCCAGAATGAGGAAGTAGGGGTAAACTGTGTTAAAAAATAGCCTTATTGAGGCATAATTCACGTATCACACAATTCACTCATTTAAATTGCTCAATTCAATGGTTTTTTTGTATGTTCACAGAATTGTACAACTATCACTACAATCAATTTTAGAACATTTTCATCTTCCCCCAAATAAATCAGTACCCATTAGCAGTTACTTTCCACCCCCCTCCACTCTCCCAACCACTAATCTACTTTCTGTCTCTATAGATTTGACTGTTCTAGACATTCCATATAAATGAAATCATACAGCATGTGGTCTTTTTTTTTTTTTTTTAATCCTCACATGAGGATATTTCTCCATTTTTTGTTCAGATAGACTGGGAAGGAGAGAGAGGAAGAAAGGGACAGAGAGAGAAACATTGACGTGAGAAGGATACAATGACTGGTTGCCTCCTGCACGACCCCAACCAGGGCTGGGGACAAACCAAAACTGAGGTACATGCCCAACTGAACCTGAGACTCATTGATCTGCTGGCCGACACTAACCGCTGAGCCAAACCTGGTAGCGCCCCATTTTATTTTTCCTTTAATATGTTTTTATTGATTTTTTTTTTTTTTTCAGGGGGAGAGAGAAACTTCCATGTGAGAGAAAAACATCAATCAACTGCCTCCTACATGCCCCCTACTGGGGATGGAGCCTGCAACCTGGGCATGTGCCCTGACCGGGAATTGAACCAGGACCTCTCAATCCATGGGACCATGCTCAATCCACTGAGCCAAACCAGCCGGGCCTTCCCCCTTTTCTTGATGGTATTTTCTACATCACAAAAGTTTGTAATTTTGATGAAGTCTATTTAATTTATTTCTTTCTATCATTACTTGTGCCTTTGGTGTCATATTTAAGATTTTGCTTAACCTAAGGCCATGAAGATTTACTCCAGTATTTCCTCTTACATTTTTTATTGTGTTAGCACTTACATTTAAGCCTTTTGTCCATTTTGAGTTAATTTTTGAGTATTGGTAAGGAAGGAGTCCAACTTCATTCTTTTGCATGGTGCTGCCCATAACAATATTTTCCTTTAAATAACACTTATAAATTCACTTTTAGCCCTGGCCAGTTTGGCTCAGCGGTTAGAGCGTCGGCCTGCGGTCCAGAGAGACCCGGGTTCGGTTCACGCTAAGGGCACGTACTTCGGTTGCGGTTTGTCCCCGGCCCTGGTTGGTCGTGCGGGTGGCGGCCACTCGATGTGTCCCTTCACGTTGATGTTTCTCTCTCTCTCTCCCTTCCTCTCTCTCCCTCCCATTCTATCTATACAAAAAATGGAAAAATATCCTCGGGTGAGGATAAAAAAAAAAAAATTCACTTTTAAAATACTGCTTTTCTGGACTAAGCAAGAGAAAGTGGGATCCACTTTCCCGTAAGTTCAGTCATATTTTGAACATGAGATTTCTGTGACCACTTCTCCTTTTCCCCTTTCAGTTGATATATACTGTGAATATGGGTACATGTTTAAGATAAATAATTGTGTAAAAGTCTTGATTTCATGTATAAAAAGAAAAAAAAAAAAGACTGTCCTAGGATAGTGATTCTTAACCCTGGCTGCTCATTAGAATCATTTAGGAGCTTTACGAAGTACCATGACTGAGTGCCATGCTCAGAGATTCTGATGTAGTTGGTCTGTGATAGGGTCTGAGCCCAGGTATTTTTCCAAGTGACTCAGGGGATTCTATTGTGTAGCCAGAATCATGACCCCTGCTCTCGGTGGTCTTGGGGGCTTTCCAGGACTGTGGTGTGGCAGTTCTGCACAGCAGGAAGCTGGCGGCACGGTGCTTTGAGCCCAGGTGAGCTCTGTCACCAGGCAGCCACACGGGTGAGCGCTCCGCAGGCAGCGGCTGTCTCTCTGGGGTTAGACACGGAAGGTATGCCCACCTCTTCCAAGGTATGCCCATCTCTGACCCCTGAAGTACCCTCGAGGGGACCTCTGAAACAGTACAGACAGGTGACATTATTCATGGAGTCACTGCTCCAGCCACACTGGCTCCCACCAGCCACACTCCATACCGACTCTCCCCTCCACACCTGCTGTCCCCTCCGCCCGAATGCTCTGGAAGGCCTCCTTTCTTTTCCGCCTGCTTTCCTCCTACTGTCTCCTCTGATCTCAGCTTCAACATGGCCTCCTCAAAGGAGCCTTCCTTCCTTCCTCTCCTTTCCTTTGGACTCCCACGCCCTCATATCTTTCCAGAGCACGATGTTCCTGAATCCCTGTAATTATTAACTATGGGTGTCATTATTTTCCAGCGTGTCTTCCTCACTCGGCTGTAAGACAGGAACTATGTCTGCCTCAAAGGCCACTGTTGTATCCCCAGTGCCTGGAACAGTGCCTGGCACACAGCTGTCACCCAGTAAACAACTGCGGAATAAATAACCCTGAAATGTCACGAAAATTCTTAATTGCTCAGTGTCTTCTCTTTAAGAAGACAGGATGGCCCTCAGGGTACCAAGAAGGGTAAGTCTCTCCTATGTCCTAAGCTCTGCCCTCTTTCCTCCTTCACCCCCTCCGATGCATCCCCATCTTTCTCCCCCAATATGCAGATGGTAGTGGGGGTCATGATTTCTCTTGGGAAAAGGAGCACCAGTTATTAATTTGAGGACAAAAAAAAAAAAAAATCCAGGTCTGGGGCTCATAGACAATCTGTTCCACAATCCCCCAACCACGAAGTCCCTCCCACTTTTGTAAGCCCCTCCCTTCAAACAAGCTAATCTTGGGTGACATTTTCCCCCAGGTTCATGGGTGGAGCAGTTCACCCATATTTCACCAGGATAAACATGGACACGGGGCTGATCGCAGTGGGAAGCAGTGGGACTTTTTATCATCCAGACAAGGAGGGAAGTGGCTGAGATCAGGGCAGGGACTCCTGGGCTGAGTTAGAGAAAATTCCACAGGATCCATGGGTGTGTTGGAGGTGGGTCTAAGGTGCTCTGAAGCTACATGAGAATATTGAGTATAAGTGCTGGGGCATTTCTCTGGGGAGAGGTTCAACTGTTTTCTTCAGATTCTTAAAGAGGTCTGTGGTCTCCGAAAGGTTGAGGAGGCTGGCCCGGATGATCTCTCCCGAGGTCCCTCTGCTTCAGGCTTCTGCACTTTTAAAATAGTCTGTTGTCTCAGGAACCCCAGAAGTGGAGATGTAGATGGTGGCTGGTTCCTTGGGGCCACCTGATGGTGCTGGGGTGCATTGCATCCTTTGGGCAATAGGAGAATCATGAGCCGAATTTCCTGCTGGACAAGTCCTAGGAAAGTGTTTGGAAGGAGGTTCTGGAATCCGTGCAGCTGCCTTCTTTCCCAAGGGGATAAGAATATACTGGTCCGACGCTGGGAGGCACTGGCTGTTGGGATTCCTCCTCTTCACCCACTTTGCACTTGGCTTCCTCTGAGCCCCCGTGGGAGGCTGTGTGGGATCCAGAGGCTGGAACCAAGGGAGACTGGGTCTGGTCCGGGTGGTCTGTTTGCCAAGAGTGGCCTTGGGTGGAGAGGGAGGTGTTTCTGGCTTAAGTGGGGATCGAGGGGCTGGGGAACCCTGGCCAGACTTGAGAATAAAGGCTGAGCTTTTGTATATCTCAGAGGGCTTCCCTTGAACCAACCTTTCCACCCAATTTCCATCCTGAAAGGCAGGCATTGTTTACGCCCAGTTCACAGACGAGGAAACTGAGGCCCAGGGAGGTGACATGACTTGCCTAAGATCACAGCGCTAGACAGCTGTGGAGGCTGTCACTTCCATGATTATGTTTCTTTATATAGGACTCTCTGCTGGCAGACAGAAGAGAGACACTTTCCTGCTAGTGTTGAAGAAACAAAAAATCAAGTGTGAGCTGTCTATGGAGAGGCCACGTAGCAGGGAACTGCGGGAAGCCGCTGAATGCTGGAAATGGGGACCTCAGTCCTGTAGCTCATAGAGGATGAACTCAGCTGACAGCCTAAAGGAGCCCAGAAGCAGATTTTCCCCCAGTGAAGCCTCGGGTCAGATTGCAGCGCCGCAGACACCTGGACGTCAGCCTGTGGGAACCCGAGCAAAGGCCCGAAAGCTGTGCGCCTGGCCTCCCGACCCAAGGAAACAGATAATAAAGGGTATTGCTTTAAGTTGCTATGTTTGTGACAAGTTGTTACACAGCCGTAGAAAACTAATACATTTATACAATAATTTTTCTAATGTTTTACTTAAATTTGCTAGTAAAGCCACTCGAACCTGATATTTTCTTTGTGTGAAGGTTTTATTTTTATTATTATTTATTTATTTATTTATTAATTTATTTATTTATTTATATTTAACTTTATTTTTGTTACAGATGTTTCTCCTTTTTTACCTCATTGACATCCTCTTTCCCACTCCACCCCCCTGCCCTGTCCCCGGCTTTGTTGTCCATGTCCATTGGTTATGTGCACATGCATATAAGTTCTGTGGTTTATCTCTTCCCATCCCACACCACCCACTCTTCTGAGGGTTGTCAGTCTGTGCCCTACTTCTGTGTTTCTGGGACTACCCTATTCCTCAGACTGTTATATTCATTATATTTTATATATAAGTGAGCTCATGTGGTATTTGTCTTTTTCTGTTTGGCTTGTTTCACTTAGGATAATACTTTCCAGGTCCCTCCATGTCGTCACAAAGGATAAGAGATCTTTCTTTCTTACAGCTGCATAGTACTCCATTGTGTATATGTACCACTGCTTTTTTATCCATTCATCTACTGATGGACACTTGGGCTGTTTCCAGATCTTAGCTATTGTAAATAGTGCTTCTATGAACACGGGGGTACATATATTCTTTCTGATTGGTTGTGTGAAGATTTTAAATGATAGATTTAGTTATTATTACAACAGTTATAGGACTACTAGGATTTCCTATTTCTTCCTGCATCAGTTTTAGTAGTTGTATGCCACTAGGAATTGACTCATTTCCTCTAAACTTTAAAATATATTGGCACAAAATTGTTCATATTATATTCTTTCGAACTTTTTATTTATTTTAAATATATTTTTATTTATTTATTTTTTGATAGATAGGAAGGAAGATGGGGGGAGAGAGAGAGAAACATTAATTGGCTGCCTTCTGCATGCTCCCTACTGGGGAATGAGCCCGCAACCTGGGCATGTGCCCTGACCCTGAATTGAACCAGCGACCACTTGATGCATGAGATAACGCTCAACCACTGAGCCACACTGTCTGGGTTCTTTTGACCTTTTCATTATTGGTAGGATCTGCAGTGATAACCCTCTGTTCTTTCCTCATACTGGTTATTTGCTTCTTCTCTCTTTGTTTTTCATTAGTCTCACCCAAGGGTTATCAATTTAATTTTTTTTTTTTTATCCTCACCAGAGGACATTTTTTCCATTTTTTGTTCAGATAGAGCAGGAGGGAGAGAGAGGAAGAGAGAGAGAGAGAGAGAAACATCGACGTGAAGGGACACATCGAGTGGCTGCCACCCGCACGACCAACCAGGGCCGGGGACAAACTGCAACCAAGGTACGTGCCCTTAGCGGGAACCAAACCCGGGTCTCTCTGTACCACAGGCCGACGCTCCAACCGCTGAGCCAAACCGGCCAGGGCTCTCTTTGTTTTTCATTAGTCCCACCCAAGGGTTATCAATTTAGTTTTTCTTGATAAAGAACCAATTTTTAGCTTTATCATCTAGTATATAGTTTATTAAATTTATTTATTCTCTTTTATTATTAAACTCTTCATCTTGTTTTGGAATTTTCTTTGTTATTTTCTAAATTCTTGAGATGGATTTTTTAAAACTTTTCTTTTTTGGTAATATATGCATTTAAGCCTATTAAATTTTCCTCTGGTGTTTTAGCAGCATCCAACAGATTCTAGTGTTTAGCATTTTATTAACACTGAGTTCCAAATATTACCAAATTTCCATTGTAATTATATTCTTTGACTCATGGGTGTTTTAGAAATGTATTTCTTTAATTTCCATGTACATGGGGACTTTTTAGTTATATTTGTATTATTAATTCCTAGCTTAATTTAATTGTGGTTAGGAACATAGCATATTGGTCTTATTTTTAAAACCGAGGTATAATTTACATACACTAAATTGTACAGACTTTCATAGTTTGATGAGTTGAGCAAAAGTATATACCCATATAACTGGTAATTCAGTGAACATATAGAACATTTACATCACTTCAGTGAGTTCTTCGTGCCCCTTTCCAATCACCCACCTCCACGCTCTCCCCCTTCTTCTCAAGGCAACTACTGTTTCAGTATCTGTCACCAGGGATTAATTTTATCTGTTCTATAATTTTATATAAATGGCACCATGCAGTAGACATTCTCCTGCATCTGGCTTCTTTCACACAACATGACAGTGTTGAGATCTATCTATGCTATTATGTGTTTAATCCTTTTTTATTGCTGAGCAGTATTTCATTGCATAACTGTGTCACATTCTTGCTTTCTTTTGTAAAAAAAAATATGTTTTTATTGCTTTTAGAGAGAGGGGAAAGGAGAGGGAGAGAGAGAAACACTGATGAGAGAAACATCTTTCCTTTGGTGGACACTTAGATTGTTTCCAATTTTTGGCTATTCTAAATAGCCAAATGCACATTTTTGTACAATTCTTTTTGTAGATACATGTTTCCATTTCTCGTGTGTGTGTGTGTGTGTGTGTGTGTGTGTGTGTGTCTGTGTGTGTGTGTCTGAGTGGAGTTGCTGAGTCAGAGAATAGGTATATATGTAACTTTATAAGAAACTGCTGAACTGTTTTCTCAAATAGTGGCATCATTTTACATGCTCACCAGATGGGTTGAAGAGTTCCAGTGGCTATGAATTTTGTCCACATGTGAACCTATCAATTTTAGTTGTTCTAGTGGTGTGAGGCATTATCCCATGGTAGTTTTAATTTGCATTTCCCTGATGACTAGTTATGTTGGTTATCTTTTCATGTGTTTATATGCCATCTATATATTGGTGAAGCGTTTCTTTAAGACTTTTGCCCATTTAAAAAATTTAGCTTTTTATTTTGAAATCATTATATATTCACAGGAAATTGCAAAAAAATAGTAGAAATAGTATTCCCCAATGGTAATCTGTTATATAACTACCATACAATGTCAAAAACAGGAAATTGACATTGATATATTCACAGAGCTTATTCAGATTTCATCATGTTTACATGAACTCGTTTGTGTGTGTGTACATGTGTATGTAATTCTACGTAACTTTATCATAAGTATAGACTCAAGTATTTACCGCCACGGTCAATATACAGAATTGTCTCATCACCTCAAAGATTTCCTTTGTGCAACCCCTTTATAGTTACTCTCATTCCCATTTTCTACCATCCCTAACTCCCTGGCAACGGGTAACTGTTTCATATAATTTTGTCATTTTGGGGAATGTTATATGAATGCAATAATTTATTATGTAACCTTTTCAAGTAAGCTTTATTTCTCCTGCAATACATACTTTCTTTGTGATACATCCAAGTTTTGTGTTGTCAATTGTTCATTCCTTTCTATTACTGAGTAGTATTCCAAAGTATGGATGTACCACAGTTTGTTTAACCATTTCCTCATGAAAGGACATTTGTGTTTCCAGTTTTGGGTTAGTTTAAGTAAACCTGCTACAAACATTCACGTACATACTTTTGTGTGCACACAAATATTCATTTCTCTGGTATAAATAGTCAGGAATGCAATTGGTGGATGGTATGGTAGTCACATGTTCTGTTTTTCAAGAAACTGACAAACTATTTTCCAGAGTGATTGCACCATTTTACATCTCCGCCAGCAGTGTATGAGAGCTGCGGTGTCTGCGTCCCTCAGCATTTGGTGCTGTCACAAGTTGTTACTTTGGCCATTCTGATAGGTGTATGATGACAAATTATTGTGGTTTTAATTTGCATTTCTCTAATGATGTTGACCATATTTTTATGTGCTAATTTGCCATCCATATACCCTTTTTAGAAATTCTTCATGTCTTTTGCCCATGTCTAATTGGATTGGTTGATTTTTTTTTAATGTTGAGTTTTATAAGTTCTCTGTACACCCTTTGTTGGATATGTGATTTGCAACTATTTTCTCCCAGCCTTTCTTTTTTAGCCTCTGAACACAGTCTTTCACATAGCAAACACTTTAATTCTGATGAAGACCAATTTATCAATTTTTCTTTTATGAATCATGCTTTGGATGTCATATCTATGAACATTGTCTTTTAGCCCCGGGTCCTGAAGATTTTTCTCCTGTTTTCTTTTAAAAGTTTTGTATTGTACATCTAAGTGCATGATCTATTTTGAATTAATTTTTGTATAAAGTATGAGTTTTTGGTTGAGACTCTCTTCTTTTCTTTCTTTTTTTTTGTGTGGCCTATGGCTGTCCAATTGTTCCAGCATATTCATTGAAAAGACTATCTTCCTCCATTGAATTAATTTGGCACCTTTGTTAAAAATCGGATGAGCATATTTTCATAGGTGTATTCTGGGTTCTGTTGAGTTCCATTGATCTGTGTGTGCACACCTCCACAAATACCACACTTGGCTACTGTAGCAATGTAGAAAGTCTGACATTGGGTAGAGTGATTCCGCCCACGTGATCCTTTTCCTTCTGCCTAAAGAATGCTCATTGGTATTTTTCTTATATCGGGTCTGCTTTGATAAATTTCTCTCACTTTTTATATGTGTGAATATATTTGTATTTATTCCACTTTAACTCTTAAAGGATACTTGACAGAATTCTAGGTTGGCAGTTATTTCTTCCAGCAGCTAGAAGATATCTTTCCATGGTCTTCTGCTTCCATTTTTTTGTTTAGACATCCTTTAAAGATAATCTTCCTTTTTTCTTTGGTTCATTTTTAACAGTTTACCTTTGTATTTGTTTTTAACCAGTTTTATTATGTGGCTTTAAATTTTTCATTGATTTTTGAGACGTCTCAACTATTTTCTTTTTAAATATTGCTTCTGCTCTATCCTTTTTCCTCTGGGACTCCAATTGCATATAATTGACTTTCTCATTCTATCCCTTATTTCTCTTACACACTAATGTGTTTCCTATCCTCTTTGTCTCTCTCTGATTCATTCTGATTATTTTTTCTGACCTTTGTGGGCTTTTCAAAATTAATTCTTTTTGTTTCCCCTTTGTCTAATCATTTGATTAACCTACCCACTGCATTTCTAATTTGGGTTATTTTATATTTCAGTTCCAAATTTTTTATTTTAAAGATTGAAAATATTTTTCAGGTTCTTTTCTGAAATTCTGAATCTTGTCTTTATCTTATTGAACAACAAAGACGTGTTCGTTTTCTCCATGAATTACTGGCAACGGTGCCCTCCACCCTTGCACTTCTACCACTAGTGTTCTGAACATGAAGTATTATAAAACATATACCGAGTGTTTTACATTTATGTTATTAGTGTCCACTCATCATTCTAAACTTTCCAGATCTTTTTCAAGCTTGACTTGCCTCATCATTTTATGAGGAGGTCAGGATGTCTGGAGAGAGGACCCTGACTCAAAGAACTACCAACTTTATTCTCTTCTGACACAAAGCTTTTCATGCCCGAAGACCTCTGAAAAATAAGTTTAGCATGAGTCCAGGGATGGTGCAGCCACGGTGGGAAATCCATTAAGTATAAATGCAGCAAATAAGAGAAAGTCCCTGTCCATCAAAGAATTTATCACTTAACCTGGGGGACAGAAAGGACGCAGATGAATGGTTAGCAGGGCATAGCAAACACATGCAGTGCAGGTTCTGCGTGTACTTCACTTTCTAGATGGAGATGACGATGGAGTAGTTGTGAAAGGCCTCCTGTGCTGTTGCCAGGCCTAAGGGGAAGGGCCCTACAATGAATTACCTTCTGAAAACTTTAGTTAATTCACTCATCCACTCCACAAATATTTTTGAACATTTATGTATCCAGGCACTGAGTGTTGTGCTGGTTCCACTGGTGAACAAGATGGACTGGACTCTGCTCTCGTGAACCTTACATTCCTGGTACCCTAGTTTCTGGAGGTAGCCAGGCTGGGGAGGCCTTGCAGAGAAGCAGCCTGGGAGGAATGAGATGGGGTGAGATGGGCCTGTGACTGATGGTGGTCTGCCATCTGATTTCCACCAAACACTTGGCCTTTTTTTTTTTTTTTTTGTGGGGGTAGATCCTAGAGATTCTTCCTGCTGAAGACACAGTACTAACAAATGACCTTCACCTTTGCCTTTTGTGCTTGGTATGGGGGTTGGAGTGGGGATCAGAAGATGATGTGAAGAAGCCCACCACCTCTTCTCTCTGTGACATAGTCAGATTGCAGTTTTGAGGTGAGCAACTGTATCAGTTCATCTCTGAATCCCCCACACCTGGACATAGCATGTGCACAGTATGCATTAATCATGAAAGATGTTACCCCAAAGATTATCTGCTTGAGTTCTCTTCCTTCAGGTACTTCTCTTATCCCCATTTAAAGACAAGGCCCAAAGAGGTTTATCGACTTGTTCATGGTCACTGACCCTACATCCTCTGCAGGGCCCTACTCAGTTCTTCACCAATTCTGTTAAGCTCTGTGTCATAGTTCCAGTTCATTTGGGTTGACCTTTCGTTGATTTCTTAAAGCACTTAGCCTGAATTAATCATTTTATTATCTCAATAATAATAGCATCCATTTAAAAAATCATTTACTGTCTGCCAAGCACTGTGCTAAGGGTTTTAATCCTTCAATTCAGCTCATTTTCACAACATCCCTTTGAAAGAGGTACTTTTATTATTTTCATGTTACAAAAAAGAAAATTGGAATTTACAGGGGTTAAATAGCATGCCCAGGGCAACACCACTAGTAAGTACTGGAGCCAGGATTTGAAACCTAGGTGGTCTCACTCAGAAGCTCATTCTCAAAAGCAGGCTCCTTCAGGTGCAGGGGGCATGCCTTAGGTTTTGTGTTTGTTTGTTTGTATTTTTCCCCTCTTTTTAATCTGCCCTCAGTCCCTCCTCACCCCTGTCCCACCTTGGTCTGGAATAATGCTTTGTGCTTGCGTGTTTGCTTGACGTTGGATCTAGATTCGTTAATTCACGGAAATTTCAACAGTGGCACTGTCAGGCTGCAGGCTGCCACTAGGTGGTGCTACATTCCAGAGAGTGGACAGCGGCTGGCCCTTGAGCCTGGAAGACGCAGGCTTGGGCAGCTCCCAACGCTGGGAAAGGAGCATGGTATATTCAGGAATGAGAAGGCTGGGCAGGTGGAGGAGGGGGACTCACGCATCCTGAGAAGAGAAGGGTGAAGAGAGCATCTACCACCCCAACCGGTGCCTGACATTGCCTCCCAGAAGTCAGGCTGTCAGAAAAATGGGTTGACCAGATGGCAGCAGGACCAGACTGTGGGTCTGTAAATTACACTTGGGGAATGGAAACAAGCCAGGGCCAGGGGCTATCAGAAAAGCAGCCTATAGGGCTCTTAGTAAAGAGGGCCTGGCCTCCCCCTGCCCACTCAGGACCACAGGATGCAAATGGTCAAATCAACATTTTAATTTCAGTTCCCTTCAGATGTGTGGTTCCCCACCTCCCAGTCAAGCCTTCAGGCCACTGTTGAGTTTCAGGTCCCAGGAGAGAAAGATGCAGAGATTGATTACGGACCCTGGCCACCTGACCCCTGCTGCCTAACCTCTTCCAGCTCCTCCACGCACACGTTCCTCTCTAGCCTAGTCACGTTGTGGGGGAGAAACAGGGTCAGCGCCAAGCTCAGGATTTGGATGGCAGAGCTCAGATGTAGGCTGGGCCCTTTGGGCTACCCTGGTCAGGGAGGGCTTCCTGCAGGAGGAAGGTCCCAGTGGTGGGGTCTGGTTTTGTGGACTTGAGTGCCAGGCCTGGTGTTAGCAGTGGACCAGTTTAAGGAAGAACGCAGGACATCAGGAGACCCGAGCATGACCATGGGCCAGCTGTGGGCAGTGACTGCATTTGGCCTGTTTCCTCTTCCGTAGGGCGATCATAGAGTTTATTGGCCACACCAGGATGATCTTGTTACTGAAAGGGAATATTATTAACAATTACCCTGGGACAGCAGGCAGAAACTGGGACAGCTGTCTGGGCGAACCAGGGCCTTTAGTCACCCAGCTCATCTGTAAAATTTTCTAACCATATAACTCTGACGTCTTCTGGTTTTTGGCTAAGGGAAGCTGGAGGCAGCGACATGGAAGTGAGGCCAGATGTCCTGACTCTGTCACATTCTGAGATGCACAGCGGCTCTGGGTGGACCTCAGTCATTGATCCAGTACATCTGCACGCAGCATCCTGGGGTCCCAGGCCCTGGGGAGTCACACAGACACACCCCTGTCCTCAGGAGAGAGGTGAGGCTCCATCTGCCCAGCCAGGGCCTCTCTTGTGAGGTGGCAGTGCCCTCCCTTTCCTCTCTGACCCTCTCCAAGCTCTGTCCTGAGGAACCCTTGGCCTGGCCTCACCTCTCCTTGGTTCCTGGTGCACGGAGCATGCCTCCGGGGGGTGATTTCTGGAAGAGCATGGGACTGTTCTGTCTGGCCTGCCTTGCCCTCCCTTTCTCATCCCATCCAGCTTCTCCATCCTATCAGCCCCATGACAAATGATCCCACAGCGACGTTCAATTGGCTGCTGCATGAAATGCCATGGATTACAGGGCAGGAAAGCACATAACTTGTTGACTCAAATCCAGCCCCTCCCCCAGGCCTTAGCCTCCCCACCCCCTCCACTTATTTCTGGAAAAGGGACTTGGCCAGAGGACTGCCACCTTGTCCCTTTGAGGACTTCTTGGGTAAGGAGGGACTTGAGGGCAGAAGACAGTGGTCAGGACAGGGCATAAACCTGCAGTCCTCGCACCTCCTGGGATCCACCAGCAGAGGGCACCATGGCGGAGTGCGGGCCCCTTTCAGACTCAGGCCCAGCTCTTCCTCTGGACTCCTGGGGGATGGAGAGGGAGCTTGGGGGAGGGTGCTTCCTCCCTAGGCCCTTCCATGTGGAAGGATGGGCAGACCTCTCCCTGGAGACCTGGAGTAGGGAGAGGGGACAGCCCTGCCATGAGTCTTGCCGGGGATCCCGGGAAGGCTTGCACAGCAGCAAGGACGGTGGTGTGGAAGGAAGGGGAGTTTCTCTGGATGCTGGGCTGACCTTGCCTTGACCTGGCAGTGGGGATTCTGGTTTCAGCTAAATGGCAAGGTTGGCATCTCCAAGGGGAGGAGGCTGCAGGAAGGAGATTCAAGGAGCCCTGTTCAGAGACTCCAGAAAGGAAACTAGTTGGTTAAGAAGATA
Source organism: Molossus molossus (assembly GCF_014108415.1). NCBI lineage: Eukaryota > Metazoa > Chordata > Mammalia > Chiroptera > Molossidae > Molossus > Molossus molossus. The sequence goes on along the minus strand of NW_023425399.1, from coordinate 97,439,177 downwards.
ATGTCCTTCCCCCCATTCAAAGGCCCACCTGTGGACAACAACAGGAGGGGCCTGGAGGAGCCACCCTTTCAGAGGGTCATGAAGAATTCATCAGGCTTTTGTGTCTGCCTCCCATGAACTCCAAGCAGAGACAATGGCTGGGCTGGGGACCTTTGTCTCCCTCCCCACAGGGGCAGTGTCGAGTGTTGGCCATATGTGGGTGGGGAGTCCCTCTCTCTTGGGAGAGGGGCAGTCTCGTAACTTGACAAGGGACACCAAATTCAGGGCTAATTAGTTGGAAATTAAATTTTCCATTTGGTTGGGCCAGAAACAACTGGGGCTTGGGACCTAAATAAAGTCGGGGAGACCACTGGGAAGAGGATGCTGTGAGCTGTATGTGCCCTGGTGAAGCTCCCATCAAGAACAAAACAGGGGGTGCCCCACAGGTCCTTATTGTCAGAGAACCAGCCAAACAAACAAGCAAACCATCCACCAACCATGAAATGGTGATCATACATTGAATGCTTTCTTAGCGAGGCGTGAGCCAATCGTTTGCCTTAAAATGGAGACGAAGGGCAACTATAGAGACATTAAGAAGGCCATTGTTCTACAGATGTTTCTAGCACTCACTATCTGCCTCATCCTGCGTCCTGTCCGATTGCAGTGCATGCAGGGCCTGAAATTCCACCCTTAGAAATTCATTTCTTTGTGCCTTTATGTCTGTTGAATTAATTGAGCATTTATCAAACTTTTACTGAACTCGCCTTATGGCGGGTCTATTTCAGATGTGAGGATACCTGAGTGAACAAAAGGCAGAATGCCTGTGTTATGGAGCCTCCAGTCCAGTGGGGAAGCTAAACAGAAGAAGATAGATATATATTGAGTCAAGTGAAGGAGTCACGTAAAAACAAAACTAAGGGGGATAAGGCCGTTCTTTGAGAGTGGTCAGGACAGGCCACTGGAGCAGCAGCAATCGGGAAGAGTGGAGGTAGCCACGTGGCTACCTGGGGGCGGGGCACTGCAGGCAGAGGGAAGGGCCTAGACCGGACTGTGCTTGATATCTATAAATATCAAGTGGGCCAGCACGGCTGGAATGGAGGGAGTGGGGTGGACAATGGGAGAGGATGAGGCCAGGGTTCGAGCACGCAGGGCTTCGGGGGCTGTAGGAAGAACCTCGTTTTAACTCTGAGTGCGATGGGCCATTGAGGTGTTGCACAGGCAGTGATGTGATCTGACCCATGTTTTCCCAGGTTACACTGGCTGCTACGAGGAAGATGAGCTAGAGCTGGGGCACAGGCGGACGCAGGGAGGCCAATTAGAAGCTTCTGCAATGTTCCAATGTGAGATGGTGCCCACACCTTCCCTCAGAAATGCCACTGCCTCTGTGTGTGTGCAGGGGGCGGTCCCTCCACTCAGGCCCTTCGGAGCAAGCCTGAGTGGAGATGCGTGCCCCCTGGCATGCCCAAGCACGCCCTGGAACTGAGATGGGGAGGCCCCCTTGAGGGAGAAACAGCAGAGCCAGCCTGGGAGCCCAGCGCCCTGCTTTCTCCTCCTGGCTCTGCCTTACTGGCTGTTTCCAGCCATTGTTGTCTTAGTTTTCAGACCCCTGTGCCTCAGTTTCCTTATCTGTAAAATTACTACAGCAATGGAACAGTCTACTCTGGTCCAGGTGTGGGGAAGGGAGTGAACACCGCCCCCCACCCCCCACCCAGTGCTCTCCAGGTGCCCACAGGAGACGCGGGAAACAGATGACTGGGATTAGCGATGATGGGGACTGAGAGTGTATTTAAAGTGTGCTGGGAGCCAGTGGGAAGGAGGGTGGACCGCCTCTGCCTGGAGGCGAGAGAACGCTCCTGGAGGAGGGAATTGTTACGGTAGATCCACTAGGCAGACAAGGCGGACGTGTGGCAGGCAGAGAACAGGTGCAAAGACTTGGAGGTGGGAAAATGAGTGAACTAAAAGAAATAATCTCAAAATCAGAATTTACAAGCCAGAAGGCACCTTAGAGATCATTAAACCCAGTGGTTTTCAAACATATTTGGGTCCTTGACATGTGTTGATTCATTTAGTTTTCCCAATGATCTCATGTTAGGTTACTATTATTAACATCCTCATTTTACATTTGAGGAAAATTAGGCACAGAGAAGTTAAGAAACTTGCCCCATGGTCACACGGTGTATCAGTGGAAAAGCCAGGGTTTGAACCCAGACGGTCTGGTCCCCAGACTGTGCCTGTATGTGGCTGCCAGGCTGAACGGCCTCTGTACATGTAAAGGTGGGACTGCTCGTTCTAGGAGGGGACAGTGCACAGGGGCACTGGTCCCGTGCGAACATTGCCCAGGGACTTACAGGCGAGTCCAGGAGGGCTGAGGGCCCCAACTCACTCTGGCAACTACGGCTGACCCAGGAGTGCTTTATGCAGAGACCGGCATGATGCTGTAAGAATTCCGTCAGTGTTGGTTCATTTCGGACTATGCCAGGCTGCGCTCTCAGAAGCTGGCTGGCCCTGTCCCCAGAGCAGCCATGCCCCCTGTTATCCTGCTCTCCCACGTTTGAGGAAGGGCCCCCGTTCTTTCGGCTTATCTGTTTCAACCTGCTACCAAAGCAATCCCCCAAATCCACACCACTCCGAATCCCTAGGACTAATTAGAGGTCCACAAATTCCATTATTTCGTGACCCCATTCCCTTTTCCTTGAGGTCCAGCCCATGTGATGTTGATTCTTGTTCGCAGTCTCCGGGGGGAAGGGCGGAGCGTGGAGGAAAAAGTCCGAAGGACCAGTCCTGGGTCCCATCTCAGGACCTCTGGCCGGACCTCAAGTCAGTGCAGCAGCGCGGACACTAGAGGGCGCGCGAGCGCCGGGGTTTGCGCAGCGGCTCCTCGCGACCAGAAGGGCGTGGTGCGCAGTGACCGCCAGAGGGCAGAAGAGCGCGGGGCCTGGGCGCGCGGTGCAGGGCTGGGCGGCGGCAGCTGCGTTCCGGCTCCAAGCGCCGTTCTCTGTTAGGAGGGTAATTTAGAGCAATTACACCGATTATTATTGGTTTTCTAATTAGTGCTTTTCCTACAGAATTAGCCGAGTGTTTATTAGGAGCTGCTTGTTGCCAGCAGCTTAACTGCTTCGCTGCCGTGCTTGGGGCGGCGCGAGCAGGGAGGGGTCGCGCTGCTCTCCCGCCACGTGGGGCCGGTTGGTTATGTGGTTTCGCATAAAAGCACGGATTAAATATTCATTCTGCTTTGTTACATATAGCATTAAATTTTTATCAGCTGTATGTTTTCCTTGAAGTTTTTCCTGCGTGTTAACATTCAAGCGGGCTGCGGAAAAACTCCTGGGCCTTGGTGGGTGGGGAGGACAGATGGGGAATTTGGGGGTGTTGGGGCTAGAGCGAGTGGGGAGGGCAGGATGGTCACCCCTCTGACATCTGTAACATCTTTAAACTGTTCCCAGTCCCTGTGTCCTCATATCCTTCCAACGTCCCTGGCAGGTAGGCAGGAAAGGAATTATTCACCGTGTCTGGTAGAACTCTTGTGGGGAGGGGTCCTGGGTGACATCCCCAGGGCAGATAGGAGGCCCGATGGGGGAGTCAAACTCACCTTCCGTAGCCCATTGTCACCTTTGGGAACTTCCAAACCCTCAGACCCCTTTTGCACCGGGGATACCCCCCTGAGGTGTCCCCCACAAACCTCCTCTCCCACAGGAAGGCAGGCTTCAAACTTTCCCAAACTCAGTCCTAGCTAAACTGGGGCCCCCCTGGTGGCAAACTGATACCCACGTTGTGCTCCTGGATTGGGCCACGTCCTGGTCCTGTAGAGGTTCTCCTTCTGGACTCCTTAACCCAGAAAGGCAGCGATGGGGTGGTGCAGAGGAGAGAGGGCTCGGGGTTATTCAGTGCCCTGCTGTGTATTGCCTTCCTACCGTGCTCCTTCCTTTGCCTTGGGGAGGAGAGGGGTTGTCCTTCATTCATCAGGCTGGGCACCCCAAGCGAGAAAAACTAAAACTGTAGAGGGTGCAGTTTGTGTCCCCAAATGTTGATTCACCCTTCCAAAGGCTTCTTGGAAAACCACCCACCCCTAGTGTTTGTTTACAGCTCATTAACTACTTGATGGAAAGGCTGGGGTGGGGGCAAGGCAGGAAATATTGACAGAAGATCAATCAGAAATGAAGATTAAGGATCTTCAAAATGTTTCTGTGGGTCAACAGGGAAATGGATTCGAAGTAGAAAAACAGGGCCTTTTGATAAGCTGAGATTTCCTTCCCCCATTTGTCATTGCCCAGAGTAAGGCCCACTGGGAGGCAGGCTGGGCTGCTAGGAGGTTGGGGGGACTCAGGGGTGGGGCTGAGCCTGGGAACCCCGTCAGCCTCGGTGTCTCCCCTTCCTGGCCTTGGTGGAGAATGGAGGAGTTGGGCTGGTTTACCTCACAACCACTCTGCGAGAGTCAAACACTCTCCAAGGGGACCTTCCCTCCTTCCCACTCCTCTGTCTGTGTTCCATTCATTTTGACAAGGTCAAGTTTCTCTGGTGGGGATGAAAGGGGGGGCAAGCACGTAGTTTTAAATAAGTCCATGGGCGCCATAGGGCTAGGAATGGCTGGAAGATGCCTCGGCACCTGGCCGAGTGGCCCCAGGCACCCGGCAGCCTTGGGATTTCTCTATTTGCAGGGCTCCAGCTACAGGGTGGGAGGAGCCAGGCTCAGTATTCTTGTGGGCTTCCTTCCTTCCTTCGCTCTTTCCCAAGTGGCTGCTTTGTACTGCAGTTCAGACACTACAGAATGGGGCTTCACTACTGCCTCTCCCCTAAACACAGCTGGCTGGAACCCCAGTGTCCCAGGGACCTGGGCCATGCATCCAGAGCTGCTCTGGTCACAGGAGAGTCCCAGGCCCCCTGCTGTGGAGGCCTGTTTGGGGCATGAGTAGTTGGGCAAGGCTGGTGCCCCAGGCCCAGGGGCTGGCCTCTGTTAGGGAACCACACAGCCAGATACCCCAGAACTGGCCACCTCCCTGAGGTACTGCCATTCTGGCCGCTTCTCCCTGGTCCTTTCTGCTCTCCACCTTGCAAGAGTCCTGGGGCCTAGGAAGCAGAATAGGGCATGGCTCCCAGCTGGAAATGAAGAGAAAGAAGAAACAGGGAGAAAGCCCAACATTTGTACATCAGCCTACACATCCTGTCTCACAGAGCCGCGCACAGTGGATGTGAACTTGGTGCTAAGGGCTTGTATGGAGTCTGGGGTCCACGAGGCTGGGGATAGATTGATGTGCCTGGTACAGATAGGTGTGCCACTGCAGCTCTCTGGCATGGGAGGGACTCACATCTGTCACCTTTAAAGACTATTCTCCCATGACAGTGTCAAGTCTAGGCCCACCAAGGCCTTTTTGAGATGCTGTCCTGCACTCACTGCTGACACTATCGACGAGTCATCCTGGGCTCACAGGGCTGGAAGAGATTTTAGAGGCTCTGAGCCAGGGTGTCCCCACCTTGGCACTCCTGACACTGGGGGCCAGACCATTCTCTGTTGTGGGGCTGTCCTGTGCACTGTAGGAAGTTTGGCAGCATCCTTGGCCTATACACACAAGATGTTAGTAACACTGTCCTCTCTCCCCCATTGTGACAATTAATAATGTCTCTAGACATTGTCAAATGTCCCTTAGGGAACAAAGTCTCTCCTAGCCGAGAACCAGTGCTCTCCATTAATCTCCTTTACCACGTGCAGAAACTGACACCTAGAAATGGGACACGCGCATGCAACGTGATTGAAGGCAGAATCATGGAGTGGCCGCGCGCTCAGATTCGGGAGTTGGCCGCGCTGGGTTCAAATTCCATTTCCTGCCCTGGCCAGTATCACTCAGTGGTTAGAGCATTGGCCCTCGGACCGAGGGGTCTGGGGTTCAATTCCTGGTCAAGGGCATGTACCTGGGTTGCAGGTTTCATTTCTGGCCCTGATTGGAGTCATGCAGGAGGCAACCAATCGATGTGTCTCTCTCACAACAATGTTTCTCTCCCTCCCTCCCTCCCTCCCTCCCTCCCTCCCTCCCTCCTTTCTTCCACTCCATCTAAAAAAAAAAAAAAAAAAAATCAATGGAAAAAGATACTCGGTTGAGGAGTAACAACAACAAAAGAAATTGCATTTCTACTACTGGTTAGCTCGTCTGTGATCTGAAGCAAATGACCTCTACGAGCCTTCGTTTGTTCCTCTATTGCAGGGGGAGGTTAACATGACCGTCCTGGGTTGTTGCGGGTATTGAAGGAGGCAGTGCACACTGATGCTCGGCGGACTGCTCAGCACTCGCAGGGAACAGCCGTGATGTCAGGATCGGAATGAAAGTTCTGGGCGCCTCTTGATTAGACATGTGAAGGCCTGAAGAACGTCCCAGATGATGGCATTCTGAGGACACAAGACAACTTCTAACCAAAACATATCCTCTAAAAGATGTGGAGGCTACATAATCAGGATCAACTGGAGACCATGGAAATGAACATTTTATGAATTGAAATTTAAACAAACTTTACAACTGATGGGCTGAATTGCAAGATGAGCACAGACGCAAGAGAAGTGATTGCTGAAATATCAGGCAAGAATTTCTCCAAAATGCAGTGCAAAGGTCAGGAGATAGGAAGCACGAAAGAAAAGCTAATCAACACAGAGGACACATAAATACAGAGGACCGAAAGGAAAAAAAAAATAGACATAATGGGGGAGAGGCAATACTTCAAGAATTAATAGAAGATACTTTTCCAGAACCAAAGAAATATAAGTCCTCAGACTTAAAGGGCCCATGGATGGCCAGTGCAGTTTAAAATCCACAAACATAGACATGTCCTAGTGAGATTTTAGACCAGTAAAGACTCAGGGGACCTGCCAGTGTGGCTCAGTGGGTTGAATGTTGTCCCATGGACTGAGAGGTCCCGGTTTGATTCCCAGTCAGGGCACATGGCGTGGTTGTGGGCTTGATCCCCAGTAGGGGGCGTGCAAGAGGCAGCCGATCTCTTTCACATTAATGTTTCTCTCTCTCTAAAACACTAATAAAAACATATTTTAAAAAAAGACGCAGGGAAAATCCTGAAAATCTTCAGTGAGAAACAAATACACATGCCTGTGCGTGGGTTTCCTAGGACTGGTATAACAAAGTAGCACACACTGGGTGGCTTGAACAATGTGATTAGCACAGTTCTGGAGGCTGGAAGTCTGAGAGCAAGGTGTCGGCTGGGTTCCCTTTGGATATGCAGGAGGGATTCTCCCTTCCATGCCTGTCACCTGGCTCTGACAATCTTTGGTGTTCCTGGCTTGGACCTGCATCACTGATCTCTGCCTTCATCTTCACAGGGTCACCTTCATTGTATTCTCTCTTCTTATGAGGACACAAGTGTTCAGATTCACGGCCCACCCACATCTTGAGACCCTTAACTTAATATCTGCACACCCGCTCTTTCCAAATAAGGTCCCCCTCACAGGTACTGGGAGTTGTGACTTGGGTGGATCATTTGGGGAGACACTTCAACCCAACAGACATAGGAACAAACATTGGATTGGTACCATCCTCCTCATCAGCAAAATTGGATACAAGAAAATAATGAAGCAATATTTTCAAAGCTCTGAGGGGAAATGACTTTGAACATAAATTATCATTGAAGTGTGAGGGCAAAATGAAACCGTATCAGACAAGTACGGACTCAGAACATTTACCAGCTTTGCAATTCTTCTTTGGAAGAATTATTGCATTTGGCTGGTGTGTTAAGATGCCTTCCTTTCTTCCCCCATCACCTCCCCTGCCAACAAAGAAAAAGTAACCCCAAATTGTCTGGCATTGTATATTTCTTTAAATATATTTGATTTATATTGTTATACAAATTGCTATATTTTATATAGACAAAAAATATTAGTAGGAATGTAATGTAAAAAAATGCTACCCTGGCCCTCTCCACCCTATTCCTCCCAAAAACAACAACCACTCTCAACTGTTTTAGCTATTTCTTCTGCTATTCGCTTCTTTATCAATTTCTCGTATATGTAGCTATTTCTTGATTTCTCAGTTTTAAGAATTATCTATTGACTTTCAAGTATGGAAAATTAGATTGTTTCTCTGCCCATTTTCTCGCTCCCCAAACACATCCACTTATCCTCCAATATAGCTGTATCACAAGTTGTGGCTAAAATTACTGTTGGCTTATATTAGTATGACCATATCAATATTATTCACAGCTAAGTCATGGCGTGTGCTATGATTATAATCCTTTTTTCTTCCCTCTGGATTAATACTTGTTTTTATTTTTATTTGCTCAGTTGATATACCTGTTAGTACCTAACTGCTAATCCATTCCCACATTCTCCTACAGACATGAAAGTCTCTTCCAAGTATGTTCAAATGCACTCACTATTCCATCAGCTGGTTCCCTGGGATTTTTTTCACCACTTTCCTTGATTGAGTTCCTGTTTTCTAGATCCCATGTCTCTCTTTTTCTTGGTTTTACTTCTTTATTTTGGTAAACTGCATTATTCGGTAGCCTTCGGTGAAAGGTGGAAGCCGTCTCCCAAGAGGCTGTGGTTGGGTACAGAATTCTCAGTTGGAGAACCCTTTTTTCCCCACAGACTTTTGAAGGCATCGCTTCTGATCTTATATATATTCTAAATCATTTGAATATGACCATTTAAAAATTTATTTTATTTTTATTATTTATTTATTTATGACCATTTATTTTTAATGTGATCTTTTCTACTCTCTGGGAGCTTTTCAGATCGTCTAGTGATTCCTGTCATTCTTAAATGTTACTATGATGTGTCCTAATGTAGGCACATAGCCATCCAGTTAAATAAACAGAGAAACAAACAAACTTAGCCTCCTTTGCATCTGGGTACAGCTTATAAATATAAGTAGGATCATTGTGTTCTGGGAAGTCTTAAAAGTTTCGGGTACCCTGACTTTTCTGCCTTCTTCCTTCCCATTGCCTTGATGAAGATGTAATGGCTGGAGTCCCAGCAGCCATCCTGAAGCATGAGGTGGCTTTGGGAACAGGAGCTATGTTCTGTGAAGCAATAAGGTAGAAGAAGTCTGCAGAGACCATGCAATGACCACACTAGACCTGATTCCCTCTGAGCTTTATTGTTTTTTTGAGAGAAAAAAATAATAATTTTTGATATTTTTAAGCTACTGTTTTGTGGGCTTTTTGTTAAACAAAGCCCAACTTATTCTAAATGATAATAAAGGGAAATAATATATTTTTCTTCATAAAATTACGTTTAAGACATTTTCAGATAACACTCAATGCATGATGGATAAAAGCATGTAATATTTCCCCCAAAATATATCTGAATAAAATTGAGATGGGTCTCATACTACTGAGTATCTAAATACCAAATAATGAGTATGCATGCCACTAAATACCAAATAATGAGTCTACAAGGAAGACACAATGAAGTAAAAGGAAATTAGGAAAACTTGTTTTTTATTGTGAAGACATTTAAAAATTAAAGCCCTGGCCTGTATGGCTCAGCGGTTGGAGCATCGGCCTGCGGACCAGAGAGTTCCAGGTTCAGTTCCCACTAGGTGCAAGTGCCAAAAAAAAAAAAAAAAAATTGTATGAGACATATGAAGAAATGCTCATCATCACTAATAATCAGAGAGATGCAAATTAAAACAACAATGAGGTATCACCTCACACCTGTCAGAATGGCCGCCATCAACAAATCATCAAACAACAAGTGTTGGCGAGGGTGTGGAGAAAAGGGGACTCTAGTACACTGCTGGTGGGAATGCAGACTGGTGCAGCCACTATGGAAAACAATATGGTGTTATTTCAAAAAATTAAAAATTGAACTTCCATTTGACCCAGTGATCCCACTTCTAGGAATATACCCTAAGAAGCCTGAAACACCAATCAGAAAGAATATATGTACCCCCATGTTTGTAGCAGCACTATTTACAATAGCTAAGATCTGGAAACAGCCCAAGTGTCCATCAGTAGACGAATGGATAAAATAGCTGTGGTACATATACACAATGGAGTATTATGCAGCTGTAAGAAAGAAAGATCTTTTATCCTTTAAGACTACATGGAGGGACCTGGAAAGTATTATCCTAAGTGAAACAAGCCAAACAGAGAAAGACAAGTATCATATGATCTCACTTATTTGTGGGATACAATGAACATAACAGTCTGAGGAATGGTGGTGGGGGAGAGATAAACCACAGAACTTATATGCATGTATGCATGAACAATGGACATGGACAACAAAGCTGGGGACAGGGCAGGGAGGGAGGGGGAGGGGGGAATCAGTGGGGGAAAAAGGAGAAACATCTGTAACAAAAATTAATTAATAAAACAAATTCTCTTAAAAAAATAAAAATAAATTAATTAATTAAAAAAAATAAAAATTAAAAACCAGAACAAAAAGTTCAGATGCTATCAAACAAAGGAGACCACAAGGTGGAGGTGGTAAGGGAGGGAGGGAGCATAGACAGTTTGTCTGTTCTTAGGGGTGAATATAGATACTGAACATTGGTAGATATTCTAGAAAAAGGACTGTGGACAAAATTTTAAGGGTAAACACTAGAAACATAAAAACATAGGGTACAACAAATCAAAGGAAGACAACTCAAAAAAATTACCAAAAGGCAGAAATGGGTCAAAACCAAATCAGAAAGCATGATAAATAGAATATGCACAGAGACAGGCACACCTGTTATTGGTAGAATAACTCTAAACCTGTTAGTTATACTTGTGAATGAGTAAAATACTTCTCAACTTGGATTTTTAAAAAATCCAGTTTCATGACTTTTTCTAGCAAGATGCACATATAAAACAGTAGAAAAATTGAAAACATAAGAACAGATGTAAAGATGTATATCGGGGAAGGCAAATAAAATGGAAATAACAATAGCAATTGTAACAGCAAATAAAGAGACTATTTTATCTTAATGAAAGGAACTCCCTGTTAAGATGATATATAACAATCTTGAACCATTAGCACGTAACAAAAACCTTGAAAATATACAAAGCAAAAATTGATAGTACTCCTAGGAGAAATAGATAAGTAGTCAGAGACTAACTTTTCAACAGATCAACAAGACAACCAAGTAAAGCTATGGATGATAGAAATAGCATGATTAACTAGGTTGATGAATTATAAAATGTAGGATAGAGACTGAACAAGTAGAGAACGCTGTTCCTTTCAAACATATGGAACATTCACATAATTGTTCATGTATTTGGTCACAAATAAAATATTGATACATTTTTATTTTTTCTGTTTTGAGTCCTCATCCGAGAATATTTTTTTCCATTTATCTTCAGCTAGAGTGGGAGAGAGAGAGAGATAGACAGAAAGAAACATCGACATGAGAGAGACACATTGATTGGTTGCCTCCTGCACGACCCGGACCAGAGCTAGGGACAAACCGCCACCGAGGTACATGCCCTTGGCTAGAGTTAAACCCGTGACTCTTTGGTTCATAGACCGTGGCTCTAACCGCTGAGCCAAACCGGCCAGGGCCTGATACATTTTTAAAGATTACTGTCATACCTAATGTCACGTTTGCTAACCATATTCAATAAAGTGAGATCTCATCAACAAAATGATAACAAAAATAAAATCTGTGCACCTGTCATTTAAGTAACACAGTCCTCTAATTATTGGGTTAAAGTCAATCACAATGATAATTACACATTATTAAACTAAATACGAGAACACAATATATCAAAACATATGGAGTGTGGGTTTTCAGAAAGTAATTAAAAGCCTTAGATCCATTAATTAGAAAATACCAAGTCTGCCCTGGCCAGTTTGGCTCAGCGGTTAGAGCGTCCGCCTGCGGTCCGGAGAGACCCGGGTTCGGTTCCCGCTAAGGGCATGTACCTCGGTTGCAGTTTGTCCCCGGCCCTGGTTGGTTGTGCGGGTGGCAGCCACTCGATGTGTCCCTTTCACATCGATGTTTCCCTCTCTCTCTCTTCCTCTCTCTCCCTCCCACTCTATCTGTACAAAAAATGGAAAAATGTCCTCGGGCGAGGATTAAAAAAAAAAAAAAATTTTTTATAAGGAGAAAATACCAAGTCTGAAAATAAATAACTTTATGTTTCAACTTAAGAAATTAGATAAGGAGCAACAAATAGAAACCAAAAGACAATAAACAGAAGGAATGAATAAAGATGAATTGAATAGAAAAGAAAAAACAGTTAATTCATAAAACCAAAAGCTTATTTTCTTTTTTTAAAGGCCATTATAGTAGATAGTCTTTTGCCAAGATTGTTGAAAACCTAGGATTGATGCAAATGGACCTAATTACAACAAAAGGAAAATGGAAAACTTAATTATAATCTGGGAAAAAAGTTTACATTAAAATTTCCACTTCCCACCACCCTCAGCTTTTTGAGTCTACAAGTATATGATAAATAACATTAATGAAGTGGTGACTTCATTAGTAAAATTTAATAGTCCACCTAATGTTTCTTACTTATATATCATCAGGTGTATAAAGGGCATCATTATATTTTGTATGTATTTCAAAATTTTTATTCTTCTTCTTTTAAAGGTTCTCCCCTCCCCTCATGGTTTCATCCATTCTGGAAATGTCACATGTCAACTTACTCATCTTACGTGGGGCCTCTTGTCCTGCTCTGTGCCATTTCCCGGGGTGGGCCCCACACCGTGGATGTTTACCTGGCGGGTGTTTCGAGCTAGACTTTGTTGGTTGTAAGGGACAGAGACTGACTCAGGAACAAAGGTCTCTGCCAAGGCACTGTTGATTTGGACTGGAAACAAATCTGTCGCGGCACGGGCAGAAGCCAGCTAAGTCTCTCTCTCAGCATCTGCTTCTCGCTGCAAGGCGCCTCCAGTCTTCTTTCTCTGCCAGCAGCCTTCCTCGTCCTGTGTGTCCCCTCCTCATACCGGCTGCACGGGGTTCTGGCTAACTCTACCTTCCGCCTGACGGACCATCTCTCACTACTCTCTGGTTCAAAACCGCAGGAGAGGGTTCATCTCATCTCTTCACACCAGGCTTAGCAGGTATGTCTGCCCGTGGGCTGAGTGTCTACCTCGGGTGCAGCCAGGGGGTCCATGGCAACGAGCATGCAGTGTGGGCAGCAGGTGGTCTGCTCTGGCCATTTCCCCTCAGAAGGGGGCATAGAGGTGTCCGGCCACGACTCCCATCTCTAGGATAGGCTGACACGTTTGCCTGGGGGTGTGACTACAGCCTCCCCAGCAGGTTATTCAGAGTGTCTGTGTCTCTGCCTCCCTCCCAACCCCTGGGAGAGGAACAGTGAGCTCTGAATACAAGTACCATGTCAGGAGGCCTGCCATGTCCTCTGAGACTGGGCGTCCTTGGGCTGGGCTGGGCCAGTGACCCCCAACATCTAACCGGTTTGGGGCACTTTCCTAAAGCCCTGGGTACATCTTTGCTTCTGCTGCTGCTTCCATCCTTGGAAACATGGAAAATGCACAGGTGTCCACAAGGCCTTTGGGGACACCCCCCTGTGGTTAGGACATAGCACAGGCAGCTGTCACCTGAGAACTCAGTTTTGGGCTCTGAAGCAAGTCACCCCTCATGCTCTTCTCTTAGTTGAAGTGCTGCGTCCCTGACTGATCGCTGAGATTCACAGTGTTCCTCTCTCGTAGTGTTTGGGGTCGTCTACACTGTAGGTCTACGTTTTCCACCCTCTCAACTGGGCTGTCCTGTGGGAAGAGGACATGTCCTGGCTGCCTGATGGCGGGCTGGACTGTGTTAGGTGCTTTGGATAATGAAATGTGGGCGGAAGTGACATGTGCCTCTTTGGAGCAGTTGCTTCTAGAACCTTCACGTTGCTCTATTATTTCTGTTTTCCCTCTGCCAGGGGACCTGCATGCCTGGAATGGTGGCTGTTATTTCCACCTTGGCCCTGAAATGAAGAGGTTGGTTCAGGGGCTCACAGACCACCTGTGATGCTCCCACAGGTAGGTAAGAAGTAAACTGCTCTTGGAAGCCACTGAAGTCTGGGGTCACTTATCACTGCAGCATCCTCAGCCTGAGCTGATTGACAGAGCACGTGACTCCCACACTGTGATCCTTCCCCTGTTTCTGTTTCCTGCACTAGTCTTGAGAGCAGGGACTGGATCTTTCCTTTATTCAGCAGCTACTTCTCCAAAATTCACATGTCGGAATGCTAACCCCCAATGTGATGGTATTAGGTGGTAGTGCCTTTGGGAGGTGATTAGATTATGAAGGTGGAACCTGTGTGAATGGGATTAGAACCCTCATATGGGGAGACAGGAGAGCTTGCTCTCAATCCCTCTGAGCTTACCATGTGCAGATACAATGTGAAGACAGCCATCTGTGAACAAGGAAGTGGGCCTTCACCAGACACCAAACCTGCTAGCACCTTAATCTTGAACTTCCCAGCCTCCAGAACTGTGAGAAATAAGTGTTTGTTGTCTATGAATCAGTCTGTGGCAATTTGTTATAGCAGCCGAGACTGACTGAGACACCCGCATAGATGACAATGACGAGGGTTCTAGAGGAAGTGTGCCTGAGGGGCAAAGGAAACCATAGGAGGGTACCCACATCTGCGGGGGCTGGGGAGGGCCAGGGCAGGTGACGCATAAACCTTGTTGATAAATTTGACGGTGTCTGTCTGTGTCTGTCGGTTCATTTATTGATTTGTGCCCTGCTTCATTTCAGAAAGGTCTTGAAGGTGACAAGCCTTTGGGTATGTGCCTGTGGTCCTACGGCCAAGCAGAGAGCCTAGCACAGGAAGTCCCTGAACAAACATTGCTGAGTGTTGAGCGTCCGAGTGCCCCTTCCCTGTCGCCTCCCTTCTGCCTTTGCAAACCCGTCTTCCTGCCTGTTCCTTCCTGGGTCCCACGGATTTAAGCTCCCTCCCCGCCCAGCAGATGGCTTTCCTGATGCACGTTAACACCTACCAGCGGAGCCACTGGCCTCGCATACAAAGGAGGCGGATGTTGGTGCAAATGTTATTCCACAACACATGTTTAGGATCTTCAGAAATCCTCGCACACCTCTCGGCGTCGATACCTTAGATTGGAGGTATGAGAAGAACAATGTGTGAACGGCATTTAGAGGAAATGATTAACGTTAAGAACCTCTTTATTAGATTGTCGTACACAAAGGAATTTTATTTCAGATCCTCTGACACATGACAAATGGCTGCTTCGGAGGGAAGTAAACTGCGTCCTCCGGCAAGCAGAACCGCGGGCTGTATCAGCTGGGGGAAGAAAATCCAATTTGCTTTTAAATGCCATTTACAGACTGTTTCTTTCATACTAACAACCCAAGTTATTGAAGTTGAGAATGTAAAAGTTCAGACGTTAAGAAACTTGACACAGACTCGGGCGAGGCGAGGCGGTGCCTTCCTCCGGCTGGGCTGGGACAGCGTGGGGGTTGGTGCTGAGTGTAGCCCTGGTTTCAATGCAACTTGTTTTCTCTGATGTGCCAGGGTTTGTGGAATAAGCTACTTTGCCAGGCAGTGAGCAGAACATAAAATCCACTGAATTACATACTACTTAGGAGTTTCCAAAAGGCAGCTTTGAAACAAATTCCAAGGATCAGCAGGAATGGCAGGTGATCGTGGAGCTAATGTGTGTGCACGCAGAGCGAACAAAGCCCAGCTTCCACTGCTTACATAGCCAGAGGTGGGAAGGGAAATGGAATTCATGGTCAACAGCCCATTCTGCTGCTCTTTCCCCTACCCCTGCCCTGTCCAAGGAGTGGGGGATAGATGCTGGTTTCTGGTTTCCAGGGTAGGTGACAAGTGAGGTGGCAGAGGGGTGTCTTGTTGGATGGTGGGCTTTGCGGACAACTGGATGGGGAGTCAGAGCTGGTGGAGTTGGGACAAGGCTGAGAGCAAGGCTGGAGGGACAAGGACCTGGAACCTGTCAGTCAAGACACAGGCAGGTGCTCTGAAGCCCGGGAGGGCTGATGGGGTCAGTGGACACACAGCGAAGGGAGATCGCAGGGTTGTGAGGGGGTGATATGGTAGTGATGAGCTCCCAGTGATGTGATGATACTGGGTGCTGGTTGAGATGGGCATCAGGAAGAGATGAATAGGACAGACATTTGGGGACAATGTGCGTCAGGGCACGTGATAAAAAACCAGGGGGCACACGGGTTCCTGAAGTCAGAGCACAGGCATCCCAACAAGCACCCTGAGGGAGCAGTGACAGGAGGACCAGGCAAGAGCTCACGTCCGGCTCAGCCTCAGAGGCTCTGGCTGTATCATTAGTGAGGTCGGGCAGCTTGCAACGGGGGTGGGAATGGAAGAGAACAGAGAGCCAGACCCCAGTGTTGGGGGCCACAGAGTGGTCCAACATACGAGTGCTATGAAACGTGTCTTGCTACACCAGTGCAAGGGAATTACAGGGGTCTGACAATGGTGGGTATAAAACATCCCCACTCCTCACTCAACCTGCTTTGAGGTTCAAGGTTCCAATGTCCTCAAGACCAAATATTGTGGGCTTGATGGATTGGCCATGTCCCCAATGTGTGTTTGGGAAGAGAAGTTAGTGAACAGGAGAGGGGCACCCCAACCTTCCCAGGACTTTCACAGATCTCTCTGAACCTACAGCATGGCTGGAACTCTTGTAAGTCCATAGCATGGATTCAGGGAATGGCCGTTGGGTCCACTTCCTGCATCTTCCTTTTGCTCTCTTGACTACTCTGGTGAAAGTCAACTTGGATTAGGATCTGCCTCTCCAACTGTGGCTAATTAATTGCCCCACGCTTCCCAAAACTGCTCTCACAAAGGATGTGAACCTCAGTCCTTTGTCTTTCATTCCCGAGGCAAAGGGCTGATTCCTGCTTCCCAGCCCCCAGCCTGTGCCAGAGACCCTGTCCTTAGATGCTTGCTGAGAGGTTATTTGGCTGAAATGGGAAATGGAAACAGAGATGGTGCTTCCCACAGGTAGGGGGATAGGAGAGAGGGAGTTTGGGATTCTTTTTTGCCTATACCATTAAATGGGAACCAGGGGAAAAGAATCCTAATCTTAGCTCTGCAAATTCTATTCTGTTCCATTCCATCCATTCCATCCCATCCCATCTCACCCCATCCCTGTCTCATCTCATCCCATCCCATCCATCCCGCCCCACTCCATTCCATTCTACTCTGTTCATTCCATTGCCTCTATTCCATCCATTTCACCCATTCTCTTCCATTCCATGTCACCCGTTGGATTCCATTTCAAGAGCACCTACTATGTGCCAGGTAGTGTTATAAGTACTGAAAGACAAAACTGACACCTCTCAGTATTCTTGTGGAGGAGGCAGATGGCAAACAATATCATGCCCTGGACCTTGGGCCCTACCACAGGCAACAAAGGGGAGTGGACAGACACTGCTTTGGGGATTAGCAGACCTTGGGTTGAATCCTGGATCCATTGCTAACCTTGGGAAAATCCTGCAGCTCCATGAGGCTTGATGTCCTTGTCTGTTAACGTGGAGGCTCAACCAGAATCATTTTTAACATTCCTTTCCAGCTCTAATGTTTCTGTGTTTTAAAAATTTACTTTATATTTTGCTTACTTATATACTGTCTTATTCTACCTCCCATCATTCCTAAAACAATGTGAGCCTGTTGTCCATCCCCAACATTCTTTCCCTCCATGGCACAGTGTCTCCCAGGTTTCACAGTGGGACCTGCATTTGGCGGAAGTGGGAATGAGCCACTGCTCTTCCGCTGTGCTCCCGTCCAGCCCCGCGGTGTGTTTCTGCTCAGCAGGTGAATACTGAGCACTGTGCTTGTCACACCACTGCTGATTCCTGTCTGAGCGCAGCTCACAGCTTCTCAGGTCCTAACCCAACCTTGACCTTCCTTGACCTTTGACCTTGTCCATCCAAATGCACTTGTCTCCTAATGCATGGACTTGTCCTTTGTGACCCATGCTCATCCACATATCTGCTTTTATAATGACAACCACTGTACGCGTTGGAGATTGTAAGAATAATAATATTGGAGATAATAATAATATTGGTGAAAAAACAATATTGGAGATAATTATAATAATATTAGAGAATATAAAATAACAGTGAAGAATATAGTAGTAGAGAATATACTCTATTCTACTCTACTCTACTCTACTCTACTCCATACAGATGCAATGCGTGGAGCAGCTGTTCTTGGGAACCCTAGTGTGTGCTGATACCTGATGACCATGGGCAGGAAGCAGTGGGATGCGGGGAAGGTGGCTGGGCAGGGAACTGGTGTTGAAAGTCATATCGTCATATCGTGAGATCTGGAATGCTGGGAATGCAGGGTTACGAGAAACTGGATAGGACCTCAGGGATTAGAGCTATGGGACCAGCACAGCTGACCCCACGTCTGTGCTAAGTTGATCAGCTCTGAATCACTTCACCTCCCCCTTCATGGCCTCGCTCCTTCCCAGTGCCATTCAGTACACATTTATTCATCTCTCTGTGGCATTCATCTGAGGCATCAGAATCATGATGAAGAAGACACTGGAGCTTCCTGTGGCTACTGTCTCTCTCAGATCCTCAGAACTGGGATTCTCTGGAAATCTCAATGCATGATAACAGGTGTAGAGATATTTTGATGTACCGAGAGAGCAGAGCTCAGCAGAGAGCATTTTGAGCCTCATTCCCTTCCTTCAAAGTTCCCAGAGCCATCTGGGAGGTCTTTGGTTGCAGTTGGTTGGTTCTCCTCACCTTCACTTGTCCTCCTGCAGGATCGTGTCCTGGGGTACTTCGGATTTGGTGATACAGGCTCTGATTCTTTAGTGATTTGGGGGGCTCTGGTCTTCCACAAAGGAAGAAAAGGCACTAGGGACAAGCCAATCATCTCTGGAGCCTGGCCTGGTTAGCAAGAGAGTTAAAGAAGAATCTGTGTGGCTGTTCGTTTCTTTCAGGCAGTCACCTCTGCTTACAGGCTTATAGTTCTTCATTTCAAGCCCACTCAGAATGCTCTTTGTCTTCTTTTTATTAAGAGATATTTGTGTGCCCTGGCTGGTTTGGCTCAGCAGTTAGAACAGCCGACTGAGGGTTCAATTTCAGTCAAGGGCATGTACCTGGGTTGCAGATTCAATCCCCAGCCCTGGTCTGGGTCGTGTGGGAGGCAACCAAGCAATGTGTTTCTCTCTCATCGATGTTTCTCTCTCTCTAAAACTAATAAAAACATATTTAAAAACATTTTTAAAAAGAGATATTTGTGTGATGATTTCAAGTTGTATCTTCAGCCGCAAAGTTAGTTCTTAAGGATAATAATGTATCCTTTTTTCCTTCCTGATTCTTACCAGTTACCCCCTAAACTATTCATATTACACCAAAATATTATAATTATCCAAACACTATTATTATAATAAAGGATTTTTCAAAAGGGAAACAATCAATTATTATTAAGTGCTTTCATTTTTCTAAGTTGTCGTTTAATTTTTGTTCTATTCATGTTTACCTTTTGTAGTTTTAACTATAATAGAATCATGTTTTATGTTCTTGTGGACACTGAGGAGGAATGTATATGCAAGAAGGGCTCCTCATGGTTAATGGGGCCCAAACTCATAACCAGAGTCCAGCAGCCATTGCCCACAGAGGCCTCTCACACACACTGAATTTCAGGGAAAAGTGCTACCAAGCTTCCTGCACTGTGTTCCTGCCGGCTGAGCTGATCCTTATAAAAGAATTCCTGGAATTGTATTTCAACCAACAGGCTGGGACCTGTCCCATCCAATCAGAAGTGTACAACCATATCCTCATTTGCATCTATGCTAACCAACTAGAGTGGCTCCATAACAACCAATCAAAACGCATGATTCCAACCAAGCAAGACCCTGCTATTTGGACCAATCAGTACTGTACAGTTTGGATTTCTCATTTGCATAAAAATGGACCCATTGGAAACCAGGGCAGGAACTTTCTCTATAAAAGGCAGCCTCCCCTTTGTGTATGGGGAACACACTTTCTGACTTTTCTGGAGGTTGTGTTGCCCAGGTTTGTAAACTGTTCACTTGAATCAAGTTCCTCCTTTTTCTGCACCTCAGATTGAGATGGATGTTGACATTCTCCTCTTCAAACTTTGAAATACCCTTTAAAGGTCATGTCAAGAGCATTTTCCATATTGTCTCTTGATGATTGCCTCTGGACTTCCCTCCATACTGTCCTTCCCCAACAACGGCCAAGATAAATGAAGCTAACGGAGGTGCGAGTGCAACATCTACTGGGGCTGTGTGGGTGGAAATCATTCAGCAAACTCTTGAAAGAAGCAGGCACAGGGCTACACTGGGTCTCCCTCCTCCATACCCCTTTTTCTCCTTCCCTTCCTCCTCAGCCTCTCCCACACAAGCTGTTGTTTGGTTAAACATGGTTCTACTTCGGTTGTCCGTTCCCACATGCTAAGGCTTGGGGAGTGACTACATTGCAATCTATGGAGCAGAGGCTGAAATCCACGCATTACATCCTACTTAGGGGTTTCCAAAGGCGGCTTTGAGACAGATTCCTGGGGATAAGTAAGATCAGAAATACATCGAGTAATGTTTGTACACACACAGAGCCAGCAAAGCCTGCCAGTCTCCTTAGTGGGGGAGTTTGGGGAGGGCGGTGCATTTTATTGCCTGGGGCTAGAATAACCTTGACTCCGGCCTGGGTGTGGGGGGAGCTGCTCCAGGACGGAGCTGGCCCTGGGCCTCCTTCAGGACACATGGTTTCCTAGCCTGGTTTGGGGTTGGCTGGTATTGTTTCTCAGAAGCCCATGGCCACATTACTGGAAAACTGGGCTCCCTGGGGTGCTGTAGGAAGCTGGGCCTCGTCACCGCGGGACCCCTGTGATGAAGGCCTGAGATTAAGATCTGGTGTTCGGTGCCGCCTTGACATCTGGGGAAGTTGGGAAGGCCTTGCATGACCTAAATGCATGTTGCCTTTCCCATTCTGTTCCCACAGATAAGATTCCCAACCAAACAGCCCTCTTATCAAGGGGACCAGGGGCACTTCCTGTTTACCCCTGAGCAGCCAGTCCTAGTTCCCAGAATATTCAGACAAGCCAATCACAGTTTCCCCTGGGACCCAGGGGCCTTGCTGCTACAAAGCCTGCCTCCCACAGCCCCTGGCTGTTCACCCTGTTCCCGAGTGTACCCCCTTGTGACTCCGTGTGGTCTGTGGTGTCCTCTTTGGGCATGCGTGACTAAGAAACTGCTGTCTCTCTCACCTGTCTGGGGTTGTTGTGTGTTCAGCCATCCCCATAACCCTAGGGGGATCCCTCCCTGGTCAGTGGGGAAGCGGGGAGCAGGAGGGGATTAAAGCAGCCGGACACCAAGGCTGGGGAGAGGTGCGGCGTTTCCACACACTAGCTGTGTGACCGCTGAGAGCCACTAAGTCTTGCTGGGCCTCGTTTTCCTCACCTGCCCATTGGCAAAAATAACTTCTGTCCTGCCTTAAGAGACGGTCAATGTATAAAGTGATGGCATCACCACTGTCCTGGCAAGGGGGCCGGGACAGGGGACAGGGGGCACGGAGAGCGCTGAGAAATGGCAGGTGCTTGTGTACAAAATGGTGTTACCGTGGTCCTTACTGTTGCACAACTGGGTTCCCTTCTCTCGAAGCACAGTCGCTTTATTTTCATTGTTTATCTGTTTTCCATGGGAAGCAGCTAGAGACATTTTGTTTGTAAGTTTCTCTGTCAAGCCTCCCAGCTTCTCCATCGAGGAGTCGATGATCTGTAAACAAACGCTTCCATGCACAGGGGAGCTCCCCCATTTAAAGGCACCTTAGAGGGAACCCTTTTATAATGAGAATTATTTCCCTGTAATGTCTCTTGTCGTGAATTTGGAGTTTTGCTTAGCAAGTTACTTTAAAATGGAGACTGAGTATCCTGGGCAAAGCAGACCAAGAGCAGGATGGATAAGACTTTCCAAGTCCCGTGACCCGGTCCAGCTGCAGCCAGACAGTGTTAGTTTCTATCAAGGACTCAGAGGCTAATGACAGGTGATGCTGGGGAGATGGTACCATGTGCTGGAAAGAACTTTAGCCTCTGTCTCTTGCCAACTATGTGATCTTGGGCAGGCTTCCTCAGTTTTCCCACCTGCAAAATGGAGATAGTAATTCCTGCCTTGGTTGTTGCTTTGAAGATGAAATGAGATGTATGTGCCATGCATGACTTCTGCACACACAGGTTCTGTTCGGGCTCTGAGCTCATTGGTGTCCACCTTTTCCCTCCCTGACAGAGCGCCCAGGGAAAGGTTGGCTAATTTGGCCACTGTTCCACTTTTCCAGCCTCATCTGGGGGCTTCTGCACGAGGCTGTTAGCATCCTTGAAGCTGAGGTCTGCAGCAGGGTGCCTCGTTCTTGTGAAAGTCTTTCCTTCAGTGAGTGCAAAGCATCCTGAAGGCCTCACTTCCAAAGTCTTCTCTGATGAACTGCACCTTTGCCTTGATGGCACCATTGCCTTTTCTGATTTATTTTACATTTTTAAAATTAAATTTATTGGGGCGACATTGGTTAATAATGCCTTTTCTTGTTTTTGTTTGTTTGTTTGTGTGTTTTTTAATCCTCACCTGAGCACATATTCCCACTGATTTTTAGAAAGAGTGGAAGGGAGGGAGATAGAGAGACATCGATGTGAATCAGTTGGCTGCCTCCTGCACGACCCTGACCGAGGGCCAGGGATCGAACCTGCAACCCAGGTACGTGCCCTTGACCGGGATCAAACCCACATCCCTTTGGTGAGCTGGCCGATGCTCTAACCGCTGAGCCAAACTGGCCAGGGCAATGCTTTTTCTTTTCAATCCTTACCCTCTTCTCTCTCATTTCTTTCTCGGCCTTCAAGTTTAGTTCCCACCTTCTCCCTTGCTTGTCCTCCTTTGCTGCTGCTTCTACACCACTACCTTTCCTTAGGTTTACCCTCCCCTCCCCTCCCCTCCCCTCCCCTCCCCTCCCCTCCCCTCCCTCCCCTCCCCTCCCCTCCGTTCCCCTACTCCCCCCTCCCCTCCCCCCTCCCCTCCCCTCCCCTCCCCTCCCCTTCCTCCCTCCTCACTTCCTGTCCCCCCCTTTCCCTCCCCTGCTTTTTTGTCCCCCTAATTCCACCCTGAACCTTTCAATCTGTGTCACAGAATCGGCAAGGAAAGCTCAGCGGCCTCACCCTCCGCAGCCTCCCCTGAGCACCGCCGCGCAGAATTGCCTGTGGTCCTGGCCCATTTTGCCCTCTGTGGTCAGGATTGGCACAGATGAGCACCCGGCTCCGGCTGGGGAGACCGAGGCACTGCGCTCTGGAGTGTCATCCTCTGGCCCAGCCCACTCCCCACTGGAAACACGATGCTGTGTTGCCCAGATGACAAGAGAAGTGTGGGGATAGGCCTGCGCAGACAGGCTGGCGGTACAGGCAGACTTCACACCAGCGCTGCGCTGGACTAATTAGAGGGCCTTGCAGTCCCCGCGGTAATTTGCTGAAATGGAAGAAGTTGATTTTCTCTCCTCTTTCTGTTCTCAGGAATTCCAGTTTTAGGCTCTGGCAGTCTCTAACCACCGCTCCCTTCGGCCCTCTGGGGAAGTGTTTGCTATGGAAGTATGCAATTAATATTGCAGCGATCATAATTGCTAATTATTAAAACAATGCCACCCCCTTTTCCTGGCCTAGTTTCATGTTTAAAACCATTTAAATAACAGGGAGGAAGAAAAAAAAGAGGAAAAAAGTTAAACACCAGTGCTGATCTTGTGCACAGCCACAGGCGAAGGTCCCTGGCTGCCCAGGGTTCGTCCCGGAGTCTGGAAGGACAGTGCTCTCCGAAGCCGGCCATTCGGCCTCCCCTGGAGCCATGTGCTAGATAAAAGTGAGGCACAGATTGCATCTTGGTCACTGGGATCCCATCTTCGCAGTGACACAGAGCTAGTTTCTCTCCGCCTGATGGGTCTCCAGTAGGGCCCAGACCCCAGGGACTCCCAGGGACACCCAGCCTCCCCCCGCTCACTGCCTTAGAGCCAGTGCAAGATGCTCTGGGCATAAGCAGTGGAGTGGATCTGGTGCCTGGTCACTCCAAGGGCAAAGCGGAGAGTTTAGTATCTCTAACGCATCACTACAGCCTTTTCTATTGTTTTTTTCAACAAGACTTGAAGACACCAATAACAAGTGCTGCTTGGTCCATACGCCCAAGCACAGTTTGCGTGATGACATCCCACTGTGAAACCTTCCCACACCCTCCTCCTTCCAGCCACAGAGGTCAGCCCTACTCCTCAGCCTGGCCTTTGACAGTTCGGCCACCCAGCCTCGGTCCACCGGCCCAGCCTTCTCTGCTGCTGCTCCCCACCCAGCCAGTCTGGCCCTTCCTCAAGCAGTCCCCACATGTAGTGCTTCTGCGGTTATGTAGAATGTCCTGGTCAGCTGTACTCAGCAAAATGAATTCCATTTTTAAAGATCCTCAAGTCTCTCTCCTTTGTAGGACAGAGCCCTCTTCTTAGAAGGACTCCCCTGTTCCCTGAAATCTCCTAGCAAGTTTGTCCCTTGTACTTGGGCCATTTCCATACGTGTCTTCTAGTTCTGACTAAGTGCTAAGCTCTTGGGGATGTTGATTTGTACTTACTGACCTCAGAGTCCACATATAAGTAAGATCACACAGTATTTGTCTTTCTGTCTGGCTTATTTCACTTAGCATAATGCCCTCAAGGTCCAACCATGCTTTCAAAATGGCAAGATTCCTTCTCTCTCTCTTTTTTTTTTTGCTGAATAATATACTATTGTGTACACATAGGACATGTTCTTTATCCGTTCATCTATAATTGGACACTTCAATGGTTCTCATATCTTGGCGGTTTTCTCATCTGAAAATGGGACTGTTAGGTAATATCTGCCACCGTAGAACTGGGGGCTTGTACGTGGACGTGCTTTGTCAGACATGAGGGCTCTGGGCTACAGGCAGGTGCACAGGTAGGAGCGGGTCCCCGGGTGGGGCAGGTTGGAGCAGAGCAGAGGCGTTGAGCATGGTGCCCACAGTCCCCCGGCCGTGGCAGCCCCGCCCTCTGGTTTGCCTGCCGGGGTCTCTCACCCCCTTTCCACCAGTTCCTAACCTTCACTTTCTGAGGAAGCGTTCTGGGGTCACTCACTCATGCAACAAACATTTGAGCATTTGCTGTGTCCCCCATAGAGCCAGATGCTGAGAATAACGTCGGAGTGAAACACCCAGCGCTGTCCCCATGGGGCTCCCGGGCTGCAGGAGGCAGATTTCGCCTAACAAACAACTGAAGTATGATTACAAGGGCGTGACAGGTGCAAGGGAGAGGCGGGGGCACAGCGGGGGAGCCGGCGCAGGGAGGCTTCCCCAGGACACAGAACAGGTGGATGACAGGTAAGAGACCTCCGAGGAGCAGAGGGCAGAGCTAGGGCAGGGGGAGCTAAAGGACACTGGGTGGGGCTGGGATACACCTAGTGAGGGCGCCGCAGTGCCTGAGGAGGCTGGAGGGGAAGGAGTGGACCAAGTAGGGGTTTTGGTCTTGGTCCTAAGAGCCCTGTGGATGCATTGGAGGGTTTTGAGCAGGCAGATGATGGGATCAACTTGGTCTCCTGAAGAGCAAGGGGCTGAGAGCTCTCTGCTCTCTCCTGCTCCCCGCTGTCTGGACACAGAACCAGTGGGGCTGCTGCCCTTCATCTGGGTCCAGTTCCACACTTACCCTCGTCCCCCTCTCTAAAATGCCTGAGCGGCAGCTGTTGCTTGTGAAGGCTCTCGCGGACCAGCCCAGTGCTTCCCTGACCCATGATGGAAATACAACCCTGTTGGACTGGGAAGGTCATGGCTTCATTCACTCCCCCACTCCTGGAGGCACTGGGGAGATTCGTGGGGCTGACCACACAGTCCTTTCAGGTCCCGCTTCTTTGTACTTGAGGCAACGCGGTGGTGTGGAAAGTGTCTGGGCTTTGGACGCTGGGTTCAAATCTCCCCTGGACCACACGGTAGCTGTGTGATGGGGCCGGGGGACTTACCGTGCAGGAGACTCAAAGGTGAGCTGCAGAGGTTCTGGAAACCCATACAGATGCTATGGGAAAAGGCGGGACTTGAGCACCCAGTGGTTCAGATGCTCAAACTACACTGCCGCCGAACATGGACCCTTAACCAAGGGCTTTGCCACTGCCGCCCCGGCACAGGGGGCTGAGCACCCTCATTCTGCAGGAGCGGGTGTCCAGCGGGGTCCCAGTGGTTCCCTGAGGAGCCCAGTCCAGGAACCTGGATGGTGATTGTGACGGGGGATGTGGTTTGGGAGGCAGAAAGGACAGAAGGTGGGCCTGGGTGCTGTGGGCCACAGCTGGATTGTGGTGGAACAGAAATGGGGGAAGTGGTGGGAGGGAGGGGCATAGGCTCTTCATGCGGTTCTGATTGGAGGAAGGGCACCTGCTGGGAATCCTGCCTCCCTGGGCCCCTCAGCAGCCAAGAACGCCCCAGTTCCAACAGGACGATAGGCCCAGGACACTGCAGCTGGTGGGGTCAGGGTTGCTGTTATTTTGCCAGTGGAGCTGTGGGTGGGCTCAATAACCAGGCTGGGACAGGCTAGGGGAGGCAGTGGTCCATGCAAGTGCTCTGAGAGCCTGCTCTATGACTGAATTTGCTGCTTTTCTTGCTCTGCTGAGAGATTAGCCACAGCTACCAGCTTGGGATATGTTGGGGTACTGCTATGCTATTGGGGAGGCATGTGTGCAAGCCTGGAGATCAGGGGCTGCACCGTCCTGTCCTCACAGGGTCTGACCCTGGGCTGCGTGTGCTTGTGATCTTCATGCCTCTGGATGGTACCAGGGGATGGAAAGTGACCCTGTCTTCTCTACCTTTGCTGACCCCAAATTCACAAGCCTGAGGCGGGGTGTTTGCTTTCTACATAGCTGCCCTTCGACAAGTAAAAGTACACCTGTGCCTCTCCTAGAACCAAGGCTCCATTTTCTTCCCCACGGGAAAGGAGATGAAATACGTAGAGGCTTAGGCGGAGTCAGGAAGCGGGCCTTTGCGTGGGATCGGCAGTCTCAGCTCGATGGAGGTGCATCTATTATATGTCAAGCAATCAGAACTGGGTTTGTGTTAACTGGATGATTTTGTACACAGCCGCCAGTGAAATGGACCCCTTTCCCAGCGGCGTCTGCTGTACCTGCACACCCTGGAGCCAGTTCCAGGTGTGTAGTTGTAGGTCTTACATCTGTGTGGTAAATATACACATGGTTTTTGCAAGGGCACTGGGGCCTTAGTAATAATACTGACATCGGGTGGTTTTAGTCATCATTCATTTGTTTATCCACTCATTCATCAGCTGTGTGTGCTCACAGACATGTGTGCAGATGAAAACATAACTAAATAATACAAAGAAGTGAATAACTGTCACCTCTGTGGCACTGGCGTATGTTATGGGAATTTAAAATAGGAGGGTTGTTTCTAGGGGGCTCCCTGGAGGAGGAGGTACCTGAGCTAGAGCTTGGAAGTTGAGTCAGAAAACAGCCGAGCCAAGCAGTGGACCCGGCTTAGGGGACAGTGAGGAGACAGCAATGTGGATGAAGAGATGTGGGGAGGGAGAGGAAGACAGGTGCGGCGGGGAAGACATGGAGGCAGAGCAAATCAAAAGACCCAAACACCTGTGCTCTTCTGCTTATTTTTTGCCTCACCCCGTTTGAGCATGGCCGAGCTGTGGCCCCCGGCTGTGACCCCCTGGAACAAGTTGTGGGGACACCCGAGGGAGTGCACAGAGTACCCCAGCAAGGCCTCTGGAGCAGATCTCAGGACTCTCCACGCCGGTGCCTTGGCCATCCTGTCTGAAGGCAGGCCTCTGGGGGGGGCATCCTGGGCCGCACCCCTGCAGAGCCAGAGTAGGGCTTGGGAGCTGCAGGAGCCTGACGTTAGCTCAGCCTGGGAAGGACGTGTCCATGGCAGAATGGGCGTGTCCAGGCAAGAGCTGGGAGAGCCCCTCAGAGGTGGAGGTAGTTGTCACGTTGTCTTGACACTGAGACCAGAGGAAAAAGCTGGGCTTTCCTGGATTTGCTGGTCTTTGTCCAGCAGAAGAATCAGCAGCAAGGGGAGGGAAGGTCCTACAGGGACGGGGTGGGGGGGCAGGGTGACCCATAATGCGCACAGGTCTACCGCACAACTCCAGGGATGCTTTCCGGTAGAACGGTGCCTTTGGAGCCATTCAGGGTGCAGGCCCAGCATCCTGGCATGGCCGCCCTCCCAGGGGGAGGAGGGCTCAGTGAGTCTAGGAGGAAATACCTCTTTTAGAGCACACAGCTCGGAGGGCCAGCTCACCAGCTGCCCAGACATAGCCCACCTCTTGTTGGCATTTGACGTTGGATGGGGCATGGCCAGACTGCTCCATGTTTTTCTGGGAGCAAACCTGTGGCTTTGACCTAGGATAACCTCTGGATTCCTTCATCCACTTGCAGTGGGGGAGTCAGGTGAGACACCAGCCCAGCCAGTGGGAGAGGCAGTGATGGGGTTTGGGGAGAACAGCAGATGGCCCAGCAAACTAGACAGTTAATCCAACCAAATTACGGCAACAGATGTTTGAAGATGTTTGCATTCAAATTCAAATTGTTAGGTCTCTTAGAAGAGCCAACCAGAATGGGGAAGCTCGATCTCCCTCTTAATTAAAACAAAACAAAGCTAAACAATCATTTTTAAAAATCAAGCCCTGGTACCAAGATGTCAGGGATCATCCACCAACAGTGGTGGAGACTGGTCACCTGCTGGCGGATTGGTCCAGCCCTGGAAAGAGGGGCTCCCTGTGGGAGTGGGACTGGGGAGGATGCTCCGCTGCCCAGCAGGTGGGGGAAGGATGGGACGGCGGTAATGATGTGCGGCTGGGAATGCCCACCAGCGATGGCCAGGCCTGCATGTAGAGTGTGTGTGTGTGTGTGTGTGTGTGTGTGTGTGTGTGTGTGTGTGGTGGGGGCGTGGGGTGCAGTATCTCGAAGAGGGAGCATTATTGATGCTCTTGCCTCGGGGAGGGAGAGCTGGTAATGGATGGCGGAAGGGGGATGAGCTTTGTCATCAAACAAGGGGGCTGAAAGATGGTCCGCTGGAATGTTATCCGTCATGCCTTGATCAAGATGTAAGACTCTCAAGGTCTTCCGTCTTCTCTCCTCTTCCGCCCGCTGCCCCTCACCCTCCCAGCCCAGGGCTCCTTCCTCCTTCTCCCCTAATCCCACTCTCCTCCTCCTCTCCCTCTGAGCCTGCTCGCCTTCCCTTTCCTCCCTTTTACTCTACCGCTCCCTCTGTCCTCTTTTCTCCTTTTTCCTCCCTCCCTTCCTCCCTCCCTTCCTCCCTCCCTTTCTCTCTTCCTCTGTCTTATATTTTCTCTAACTCTCTTTGTCGAGCCCCTGGCCCCATGTGTTGTGTGGGTAGGAGTTTTATTTCAAACCAAACTACTTAAGAGATGCTTTTGCTCCTAGTCGTTACTTCCCCTTGTCTTGTCTCTTCCCACCCCACAGATGTTACTAAACGCATCTGGGCAATGATGGAGTGGGTCTAAGGAATTCAAGCTGAACTTTTGTATTCTGAGCAAATTCTCAGCCTCGCTGGACCCTAGGGGTCACACCAGTCTGGGGCCCTCTATAACTCATGCTGGCCTTGGGCTGGCTCCCAGGTGGGCGGGTTGCTGCCCTGGGTCCCCTGGCCTTTACTGCCCCAGACTGAGCACACCCCCTACTAACAAAGTGCCAGGAGCGGATGCTCTCCCCTTCCCTCCAGCCTGGGGCTTCTATGAGCAAAACTGGGACACTGTCTAGACACATTGGTCTAGAGCCCCTCCATCTCACCTTTCTCTGCATACTGTCCCCTGCACCCAGAGCCCTCCTCTGGCCAGCAAGCTTCAGGGGACCTCAGGCTTTTCCATCTAATGCCTTGATCTCGAGGCTCTGAGAAGTAGTACGTGACAACAGTGCGGTGTTACCGCGAAGCTGCAGTGGTGGGGTCTCAGGTGCCACTGAGCAGGTGTGAAAGGCATTATTTGGGACAGGAGGTCCCCTTGGTGCCCTTGACACCAAAAAATGTAGGAGGCTCCGTCTACATGTAGGGCTGATCTTCCTTTGTTTACAAATTGGACACAGAGTAACATCTTTTTCATTTTAAGACAAGGGACCAACCCTAGCCGAGTTCTCAAGAGGTATGTATGGGGATGACATGCCAGGGACTGTGCCAGCTGCTGGGTCTCCTTCAGCAGCAGTGCTCACGGACCCTCCCACGCCAGCTTGTCACATGGTCTCACCCCCTGCTGGACACGTTGACTGAGTGCTGACTTTGCAGGCCCTGTGCTGAGTGGCTTCCACACAGGGCTCATGTGATCCTCACGTCTCAGACATGAGTGTCACTAATCTCATTTATGAATAAGGAAACTGAGGTCTGACAAGGCTAAGCAATTTACCCTAACCCATCTGCCTTATTAAATGGCAGAGCTGAGATTTTACCCCAGCTCAGATGGACTCAAAAGGTCATATCCCTAACACCTCCTCCTGACTTAGGAGACCCAGCCTTCACGGGCAGGGGTGACTCCGCTGAACAGAACTGGGCTGGCTGCGGGTGGTCACTTCAGTACTGTCCGTTCAGGGTGTGCTGCTGCTGGCTTGTAAGGAAGGCATCTCCTCCCAACTCTGTGACTAGTCCACTGGAATCTTGAAGTCGGCCGCAGTGGGGGTATTTACACCATGGAATTGGCAAACACTACAAACCAAGGCTCTTCCTCCCCAACCGCCAGTTACATGGTACTAGCCCACGGCTGATTCTAACCCACCCCGGGTAAGGTTGGGGCAGCGGCAGGGACATGGTTCCTTGCTCGTCACTCCCTGGCGGAGGGCAGCAGGGCCCTGGGGTGGGGTGGAGTCAGGGAAGTGGTGGGGAGGGTGGGAACTGGCTTCCAGAGGGTCAGGAGCACCGGCATTCCCCATGGAGCCACCAGGCTGGCTAATGCCTGACGGAGCAGCGCCCAGGCCCCCGGCCTCGGCTCACGTGGTGGGGTGAGAAGGAGCCAGAGACTCTGGTGATTCCAAAATCAGTGAGGACAGAGGGGACGTGGGTCAGATTTAGCCAGGGGGAGCCCATCGTTTCTCCTCTCTGCGTCCATCTTTCCAGGCCTTTCTGGCTCTGAGCAGGCAGGTGCTGAGGTTGTGCGGGTTACCTGCTCGGCACGGTGCCCTGTGTGCTGGAAGTGATGCCCAGGGCCCCTCCTTCAACACGCCCACCTGCAGGGACCACTGAGAGCAAGCGTAGGGTGGGGTCTCACCAGGGGCAGGCTGTGTGTCAGCGGGGAGGGTCACTGAGGGCTGGGGTCTGGCACCTGCCAGCCTCGCCCCAGCGGCCTCTTCCCCCGAAATGCCCCTGGGGTGCTGGTAAGCCTCAACAACGGCTCTCAGGGGGGAAGCCCTGGTCCAGCTGTGAACCTCCTCCTTGCCCCCACGGCATCCCCATCCTTCCCTGAAAAATTGCTCGCTGACCCCCTGCTCCTCCCACCTGTGATGGACAGTTTTGGGTGTTGAGCCCTGTGTCCGTGCACGTTCCACAGCCATGTTTAGTGACCACAGGGTAAGTGGTGCCCAGAGGAAGTGAGACCTGGGTGAGGTGGCTCAGTGGGGTCCTGAGGAGAGGTACCTGGTAGAGCTGCTGTGAGAGGGGCCGGGCCCCCAAGCCAAGGCCAGACATTCCCTGGGGAGTCAAGAATGTGGCGTCTCCTACAGGCCAGAGTCAGGACACAGTCGGGTCAGACAGCCTGAGGGAGGGTCCCTCTCCTGGGGGCTGGTGGTGCTGGTCAGGAGGCAGAGGTAGAGCCACACAGGAGGGATGGCTGGGATGCGGTGGTGGCGTAGGGTGTGGGTGGGCTCGGGGAGGGGCAGGTCCAGCAGGAGAACTCTTTGCTCCGCAGCTGAGTGGGGCCGGGAGTCAGGGCGGAAATGACATTCCTTGGTCAAAGAGAGGCAGCTCTGGCTTGGGGTAGGAAGCTACCACTTTGCCTCAGGGGGCCCTGGATTCTGCAGGCCCTTCTCAGCCCCTGCCAGCCACGCACGGGCCATAAGACACCACTGCTGGGGAAGGAAGAAAGCCCCCAAAGATGTCTATGTCTTAATGCCCAGAACCATTGAATGTGTTACCTTACCTGGCAAAAAGGACTTTGCTGATGTGATTCAGTTCAGGCTTTTTAGAGATGACATTATTCTTGGACCATGTAGGTGAGCCCAATGTTATCACAAGGGCCCTTATCAGAGGCAGAGGGGCCGGAGTCAGAGAACAATGTGATGAAAGAGACAGGGATTGGAGGGATGTGACCAGGAGCCAAGGAATGCCACAGACCCTGGAGCTGGGAGAAATTCTCCCCGGAGCTGCCAGAGGGAACCAGCCCCTTAACACTTTGATTCTAGTCCCTTACGACTCATTTTAGATTTCTGACTTCCAGAACAATAAGAGAGTACATTAGTGTTGTTTTGAGCCACTCAATCTGTGGTCACTGGTTCCAGCAGCAATAGGAAATGAATACCATTGCGAAGCTCAGGTGAGAACATAGTGCTGGCAGCCCGTCTCCCGCCCACCTCTGCGCGATCACCTTAGACCGGTGCCCGTCATCTCTGAACATCTGAGACCCTCTTCAGTGTCTCCGGCCTGCAGAACTCTCCCCACAGGGGCTGCCCTTGCCTGGAACATCTCTCTTTTGACTATTTGTACATCTGGCTCCTCCATCTGCTGCCCGTGGCCTAAATGTCACTGCCATCTAAGTGGCGTTCCCATTCTTCTCTGTCAAGGCACCCTACTTATACACACTCACACACACCCAAGTGTCCGATCTGCTCCTGGCTTACTGCCCATTTCCTGCCATTATTATGCAAGTCCCTTGAAAGCAGGGTGTCCTCATCTTACTCTTCTGACTCTGGTACATCTTTCCTTAAAGTGCTCATTCCCATCTTAGACGTGGGTAAACTCTGTTCTCTAGGATGCAGCCTCCATCAGACGAGGGCTTAGTGCTGGTTCGGCATTGTGCCCTGCACAGCGCCTGGCACAGAGAATGTGCCCAGAGTAAACTGATGAGTGGGTGGATGGATGGATGGGCAGTTAGGAGGGTAAGTGGATGAATGGGTGGTGGGTAGATGAATGGATGTTCTCAGACAATATCCTGAGGGCTGTTGGGGATGCTGGGTGTGGATATCGAGTCTCTCTCAGAGGAAGCTGTGCCTTAATTCCTTTGACAGATCCCAAGTCTGCACCATTTTCTCCGTGCCGGCCCCTCTGACCAAGCCAGACACGTAGGCATCATTATCCCTGTTGGACAAAGAGAAAGGTGAGTTGCAGGAGATGGGAGATGAGCTCAAGGTCAGAGTCAGTGGGTGGTGGGAGTGAGTTTCAGACCAAAAGGCAGCTACTGCACCCGGCCACAGGCCTCTGGTGTTTGGAAAGCTAGGACCATGGGGAGTGATTTTAAACCTAGAGGGCTCTGTCTGGCGGGGGTTGGGGGGGATCTTTCATACGTGGGCCCAGCAGCCAGCATGCTCAGGGGGCCTCCTCCATAGATGTGCCCCTCCTCTTGTAACTGGTCAACCACCATCCTAAATTGGAAGTCCTCCTGGACAGAGGGCTGACAAATCCACTCCGTGGCCCTTTTCTGGCACCTTGGTCACGTGGCCATGGCTTTTATGGTTTGATGAGCCATAAAACACCTTTGGTGCAGCATACTTTTTATTGGCTTCAAATTGCCTCTTGTCATCAGAGGTAGGGGGGTCATAAAATGCTGGCCTTATTAGTTTTCCTGCAGTGGAAGCTACTCAGAGAGAAGTGTGGCATCAGCTGAAGGAAAAGAGGTAGCAAGCCCCCTCTCCCTCCCCCTAAATACCAGGCATCTCAAGGACACCTTCTGAGTATAGGGTTGGAGGTAGCTGGGTCTGTCCTTATCTTACCAGCTCAGTTGCTTAGTGAGGACAGGAGGCGAGACCCTACATTAATCTACTGAAAATGCTCATCTATGAGACTTCCCACTGACAACCCTAAAATGTGTTGCTCCCTTATGATGTGGTGTGTGTGTGTGTGTGTGTGTGTGTGTGTGAATGCACTTTCTCCTTCCACTAGAATAAAGGTTCCAGGAAAGCAGGCACTATCTGTTTTGAGCACCACTGTATCCCCAACACCTAGAATAAAGCCCGACTCAGTCTATATTTGCAGGCTAAGTGACAATGAATGAGGACAGGACCTGGCCCCTCCCTTCTACCTCAAGCTCAGTTCTCACAACTGGGAAGAAGGCCAACCTCCAGCCAGTGGACCTCCAACCACCCAAGGTGTTTCTCCCCTCCTGGCCTTGCTCCCAGACTGCTGCCTCCACCTGAAAAACCTTCTGCCACTCTCCCTGCACCCACACCTTGTGCCTGGGATCTACAGTCCATTCTTCAAGACTCAGCTCAGGTGTCCCTCCTCCAGAGATCCCTCCCAAGACCCCCTGTCTCAGTGGATTCCCTCCCTGAACTTCCCCTGTCCCTGCAGTCCCCTCATGGGACCCCATGTTGCCATCACCCAAGCAGACTGTATGTTCCTTAAGGAAGGCCTTTTGTCTTCTTTGCCTTTGTAAGGTAGTAGTTGCTTATAGTTTATCGAATGAAAGACAGATGCAATAAGTGCCTGGAGATGGGACTGCCTACCAGGGAGTTTAAAGTCTCAGAGGGACCAGAGCACCTCCAGAAACCATGAGGGCAAACCTTAGTTGGGCAACAGATGTACTCGTGTTCATGAACACATAGTGAGGACAGGGCAGAGAGGACATAGGAAGTGCCCAAGAAGGACTGAGTGGATGTAGGGATGTGTGGATAGGTGGGTGGATGGGTGGGTGAGTGGATGGATGGATGGATGGATGGATGGATGGATGCATGGATGTGTGGAAGGATGGATGGATGGATGGGTGGATGGGTGGATGGATGGATGGATTGGAGTATGTATGTATGTATGTATGAATGGATGCATGGATGTGTGGAAGGATGGATGGATGGATGGTGGGTGGATGGATGGATGGATGGATGGATAGATGGATGGATGGGTGGATGATGGATGGATGGATGGATGCATGGATGCATGGATGTGTGGAAGGATGGATGGATGGGTGGGTGGGTGGATGGATGGATGGATGGATGGAAGGAAGGAAGGAAGGATGGATGGATGGATGGAAGGATGGATGGATGGGTGGGTGGATGAATGGATGGATGGATGGATGGATGGATGGATGGAAGGATGGATGGATGGATGGATGGATGGATGGATGGATGGGTGGATAGATGGATGGATGGATGGAAGGATGGATGGGTGGGTGGGTGGATGGGTGGGTGGATGGATGGATGGATGGATGGGTGGGTGGATGGGTGGATGGATGGATGGATGGATGGATGGATGGATGAATGGATGCATGGATGTGTGGAAGGATGGATGGATGGGTGGGTGGATGGATGGATGGATGGATGGAAGGATGAATGGATGGATGGGTGGATGAGTGGATGGATATGCGTGAGTGGTGATGGCTGGGTAGAGCTCACCAGCTACTGTATCCTACAGGAGGTAGTTTTGGTCAGTTTTTAAGGGAAGACCCGGGCTAAGCTTACAAGAAGGAGAAATCAGGCAATCAAGGTAACACCATTTTTCCTTAGAAATAATGTTGATTTCAAGTTTGCTTTTTGATTGCTTTCTGTCCTTGGTCGGTGCCTCAGTTTCCCCAGTGCGGTTGTTGTAGAGTGGAAGGAGGGAGCATAGCCAGCAGTCTGAAGTGGCCAGGAGATGTACAGGCAGGTGTCTTGGAGATTGCCCTTCCAGCACAGTGATGACCCAGTGGACACCATGGTGTGCCAAACTGACCAGGCTCACTAGCACTCAGAGGCTTCTGAGGTGGGCCAGGGAATCTTTCCAGAGCACCTCCCGCTCTCCCTGTGCCCTCCTCCTCGCCTCCATGTCCCACCCAGGTCCTCTAAGAGCCACAACCCCAGCCAGGCTGCCACTCTGGGTGGCAATGAGTGGGGTACAGAAGGTGGAAAGAGCTCTCTCCGGCCATGGCCCAGACCTAATTGGTCCCTGACCCCTAAGTGCTCCATGAAGCTCCAAAAGGAACTTAAGAGCATCTTTGACGATTGAGCACTCCATCTGCCAGGGTATTCAAAGCTGCTTCCTTCCTAAGGCCGTTCCTTGGACCCTAAAGTGCCAAATCAGGAACTGATCACATGCATAGCTCCTCCGGGTGTGGCTTATTAGCTGCAGGAAGTTGCTGTTGTCTCCTGTTCAAGTGGCAGAGCTTACAAATTAACCATCTGGCTGCAAAGGCTTCTTCTTCCTTCCAGAGCTTGACCTGTGTAGAGCTGGGGAGGAACCAAGAACAGGTGTGTCCCCTAAACCCATGTGCAATATTGTCTGTCTGTGGGCTTCTGTGCACATGTACAATAGTACAGAGCTCTGCCCAGTACTCGAAGGGGTTCAGTGGCCAAAACAACAACAGAGAGATTGAGAAACACCCTTTCAAGCCTAACAGATTACCTACCATGAGGCAGGCACTGTGTCTCACCAGGAGCTCACAATGTGGTGGGGGAGAGGACTTTGAGATGTGACTAATGGTATAGAGCTCAAGCAAAGGCCCTGTGGCCTGGGGAGCAGGGGAAGGCTTGGGCAGGGGTGGGGATGGACAGGAAGCTGGCTGTTTAGAGGCCATTACCCCACCAGCTAAGGTTATGAGCCAGCGCGCGCAGGAGAGAATGTGTAAGCCACAAGGTTGTGGAGACTGGGTCTGCTAGACCAAGGTTTAGCAAAATCTATTTCAACTGCTGGTCTGTGAGGCTCTGTTTAAAGCTTTTCCCAAAACTTCCATTCTCCGGTCAGTTAGAAGGAGGCCCCACCAGACACACTGTTTAAAGTAGGCTACGGGTGGTGGTGGAGAACATACCAGGCCATTCATTGTCTTCCCTTGTTTAACTGACCCCACAAGTTTCCCTGTGACCTTCTGCCCCTCCTTTAGCTCCATTCCTTGCTGTCCCAGAGCATTACAAGGATTTCAGAATGCCGAATGATTATCGATATACTAATGAGTCTGTCCAATTGCCATTAGCCTGCAGACTACTTGGATATTTTTAAACTACTAAAATCAAATCTTGCAGCATCCATTATGCCCTGGATGGTACATTGCTGCTGAGGCCCCACCATGCGTAAACACAACTGAGCCTGCATTATCAAACATTTAAGCCCTTAAAAATTGCCCAACCTCTCAAATCTCCTCTTAGGACCCTGCTCTGGCACTGCCCAGGCAGGCACTAATCTCTCCATTAAGACCTCTCCACCTATTCCTGCTTGGGGCCCGGGGTCCGCTTTAGACCGAGCAACAGCTTTCGGGCGCATTAAAGGATCAGGCCGAAGCAAAGATGATCTTCTTCTCTCTTCAAGGGGAGCTGGGCTGAGCGGGCAAACCAACCAATCGCTGTGGAGGACAGAGCACTGTTGAAAACAACTGAGTATGCCTGTGTTGGTTTGGAGTGGAGTGGGGGTGGGGAGCGTTACAGGGCTGGTCTTCAGATGTCCAGGTAGTTGCTTCTGTGGCCTACAGAGAGGGTGGGAGGTCTTTATGGGTAGCAGACAGGGTTGAGTCAGGGCAAGAGGTGAGCTTTGAGCTCAGTGCTACCAATGTCCTCTTCTTTTTTGTCACTGTGCTGTCCGCCTTGTAGGGGGAGCTATTCCAGAGATCCCACGTGGGCCGGTAGACTAGCGGCGCCCTCCATTCGCTAGTACTGGAGAGTGGCTTCTGCACTTGGAAGGTGTGGATCCGTTCTCCTTCAGCTCTGCCACCCCTAGAGAGGTGTAGTCTCACCTTCTCCTCTCTGCCGTCAATTTATAGGGACAGGTCCAGCCTGGTGCGGGAGGAGACCCATCACTGCACCTGGGGGGAAAGGATTCGTGTCTAATTCAGGAATCAAGTGTCAGGAACTCTCGTGTCTTATTTCTCAGTTGGTGCAGAAGTTGAGAGGAAGAGGAGGGTGTTTCTAATGGACTCCCTGACCCTGTTAATTCTTCTTAGGGTCTAACACCCTCCAGGTCCCCATTGAAAGTTCTCTTGTGTCTTCCCTCATTGAGCACTTTCTAGTGCCACAAGTCTTCTTACACCCTCAAAGCCCAGCCCTTCATCACCCCTACCTGGACCCTAAGCTCAGAGCGCGGCTCCAGGTTGGGCCGTGTGCTGGGCATGGGCAGGGAGCAGAGGAGCACAAGACGCCGGGCAGCTCTCTGGCAGCTCACAGTCTAGCTGGGAGGCAGACTTCTGCAACACGAACAGTAGTTTATGTGCCCCCGCATTTATAAACTCTCCTCAGCTTGCTGACCACTTCCACCGACTCTTGTCCATGGGATGCTCCGAAGGGCTGGGTGGTGGGGAGGTGGGAGCTGGGACTGTAGCTGACACTGTTCTGGGTGAGCATCCAGGGCTCTACCTCCACCCCGCTGGGTGGCTGTGAGCCAGAGTCAATATGAGCCTCATTGTTTTTGTCCTTTTAGAATCTAGTGAGGATAATACATAGAAAGCGCATGGCATAGAGATGTTCGTAAGTATTCTTTTCCTTCCCTTCACCTTTCTTTGCTGACTGACCTTGAAAAGTGACATGGCCATTCTGTGCCTTGGTTTC
Organism: Molossus molossus; assembly: GCF_014108415.1. Classification (NCBI taxonomy): domain Eukaryota; kingdom Metazoa; phylum Chordata; class Mammalia; order Chiroptera; family Molossidae; genus Molossus; species Molossus molossus. The sequence goes on along the minus strand of NW_023425399.1, from coordinate 97,400,681 downwards.
CGGCTCTCTAAATTGGCATTTATGAGAGAGCAAGGTTCACTGTAATGGCGATGGTTTTGTGAAGACAGAAGGGCAGATTCATCGGCTGTAATTCCAGGTGAAGTCAGGTGACTCATCCAAGGCTACAGGGCCAGTGGGGCTGGAGCTGGGGCTCGACCACAAGTACCCTGACCATATTCCACTCTTTCATCTTTGGTTCTGTCCTGACACTGGCTCTGCTGGGTAGCCCGGCACTGAGAGCACTTGGCTGGGAACTGAGCTCCACCCTTTCTTCTGGCTGGATCCCTTCAGTCCTTGGCTGGTGCTCCTGACTCTGGTTTCTCCACCTCTTTGACACCCAGTCTAGAGCGCCTTCTCATCCTTGCTGCCTGACCTGTTGGAATTAATTTTTCCCACAGGCACCTGACTCTGCCTCCTTCCTTCTGCAGGTTCCAGAGACCTGGGTCCACACATCTGTGCTGTCAGCCTCCCACCTTTCATCTCCCTTCCTTTCTTCTTCCCACCTGCCCAGTCTTGACATTGGTAAAATCCTGGCATAAAACTCTGGATGATCTTTCTTCATCTTTTTTTTTTTTTTTTTTTTTGTCATGGTAGAGAAAGGCTAACTCTTTCAGTTGCTGATATAAAATCCTTTTGGGGCCCCAAATGCAGCATTTGTTGTCCCTTCTCTTCTGCAACACTGGACCGTTTGCAGAGCGAGTGTAGCAGCAGAGAAGGAAAGAAAGTGAGCAGGAGTTGACAGTCTGGCCCGCACGTTGGCCTGTTCTGTAGACAAGCTTGCATCTGGACAACCTGAAATGTGGACACTGTGCAAAGGCAGTAATCTGCCTGCTGGAAGTGGGGAGTTGGCAGGCTGACTTCTCTCTTCCTGTGGGTCTATCCTCCCATGAATCTTGTGCTCATTGCTACTCTGGACAGAAGGAGGCCTGGATGCTGCAGTGTAGTTTACCAGTGCAGTGATCTCAGTGAGGAGTGAGGTTGTCCACGCAAAGCCCCTTTGGTCTGCTCCTGTCTACACTATGGGTGTGTAGGTAGGGAAGGGATGGGATATGGAGAAGGCAAAATCTGTGCTTGTTGGTCAGTAGCCCGCATGTGACCTTGGGTATAGGTTCTAGGGGTGGGGCATGTTCCCTATCCCAGCTTCCTGCCAAGTTCCCCTTTGTCATTTTCATTGCACAGGCCTCACGCTAGAGTTAAGCTGGGGCTTATACTACCTACCACCTAGCAGTGTGACATCTGTGAATGGATTTCTAATTACACATATAAATCAGCATGATTGGAAATTCTTGAAATTTTATTGGGAAGGAAATTTATAGTGATTAAAACCAATTAATTTGGGTCTCCTATTAATCCAGGCAGTGAGGTTGGGGCTGCCATGCTGCTGTGCCTCCTGAAAGCCATTGGGTGGGGATGAGCTCGATCTGGGGGCCACTGGGGGCACGTGCTCATTTTTTAGGTTACAAATGCTCATTCCATGTTTTAAATTACACCCCTGCCCCCGGCCATGTATCTTGTTTTGTGCCTAAAAATAGAGTTCTGGGCTTTCACTAAAGATTCAGAAACACTAAAAGGAATCTTTTTAATCAAAATAAAGAACCCTTTTTAATTACTCAGCCTCCCTCACAGTTGGAGGTAATAATTGTCGTGTGCTCTTAAGTAGGGCTGTTATTAGATTTCCCTGGGGTTCCTCTATTTTCTAGAAGTTAGCAATGCTGGCTGTTGAATGCCAGAGAAGAAGTCAACTCTCATCTCTTTAAGTCTTAATGTCAAGACCTCTTTTAATGTCAAGATCGGATGGGAGGACTCACCTGGTCCCATGGAAACGGGCAGGAGAGGAGTGAGCTATGGTAGATACCAGGTCTGCTTTGGCAAGAGACTACTGGTGGTTCCACACTGCAGGCCAGATCAAGTTCAAATTTCCCCATGGCCAGGCACCTCTTCCCCATCTAACATCTTCCTAAGACTCCAACCAACTGCTCATTCCGCTCCATCCAGGTCAGGAGCTTTCTGTTCCTGCCAATCCATCTCCAACTCTGGGCAGGTGAGGATGGGCCTGGATCAATGTTCCAGGCTGCCATAAGAAGGAGCTACAAACTGGGTAGCTTCGAACAACAGACATTTATTGTCTCCCATGTCCAGAGGCTAGAAGTTTGAAATCAAGGTGTCAGCAAGGCCATGTTCCCTCTAAAATCTGTAGGAGAGAATCCTTTCTTGCCTCTTCTAGCTTCTGGTGTTTTCTGGCCATCCTAGCCTACCTTGGCTTAGAAACATAGCACTCCAGTCTCTGCCTCTGTTGCCACACGGCCATCTTCTTCTTGTATGTCTCTGACTTCTTCTCTTCTTCAGGGACATCAGTCATGTTGCGTTAGACCTCACCCTAATGACTGCGTTTTAACTTGATTGCATCTGCAGAAGCCCTGTTTCCAAATAAGGTCACATTCACAGGCACCAGGGCTTAGGACTTCAACATACCTTTTCGTGGTATATAAGTCAACTCTTAACACGATCCTTTGTTGGCAGATCTCTGAAGTTATAGGACAATCTTTGGGTGTAGTGTTAGCAAGCCTTATAACTCTAAATGCTTTTTGTTAAACATCTGTCTCTTGTTCCTTTAATGTTTGTCAAAGTCCTTTGACTCTGTACTGTGTAAGACCTGGAATTAGGCCCCTGCTCTTCCCTCCCAATCTCCCCCACCTCTCCGACACTTTTACTTTTGCATCGTGTGGCCAAGTGAGATCAAAGCCCTGTCCCTTTTCCTCCTGGGCACACACTAAACGCATTTCCCAGCCTCCCTGCAGTTGGCTGAAGCCAACTGTTTGAATCTGGCCAATGGAAGGAAAGGAGAGGTGTGTGCCGCTTCCAGACCTGGCTTCTGAACCTTCCTGCGTGACCCTCCACAGATTTTCTTTTCTCGTCTGTGGGATGGGTGTGGATGATTTGGTGGAGGACTTGGACCTTAAATAAATAATAAGGTATCATTATTAGATGGAAGGATCCTGGGTCCTCGGGTCACTTCACGGAGCAGACACCCACCTCCACTTCCTCATTACCATTTCTGTCATTCACTGGGATGTGAGTGGGAAGTGAACCTCGATGATAAGTCACTGAGGTTTTAGGTTGTTTAATAAAATGGTTAGTCTATCCTGACTAATATACAAAATCGGGGGTGTTGACATTGTCATTCTGCGTGGTCGATCCAACTGAGTCTTTCCTGTAACTGAAAACTGGCACTAAAGCAGGAAACAGAGTTTACATCATTATGACCATATATTCTGCTGCACCAAAAAATAAAAAAAACCCAGAACTACATTCCTCCTGGCTGGCATTGAGGTCACCTGGATTTCCCATCAGTGCATTAAAATTGTGCCACATGCTCGCTCGCTCACTTCTCATCTGGAGCATTACTCTCTTATATAGCTTCCCTCTGACCCCCTGAAGTTTCTAATTACTCTCTTTAATTTTCCTTGTAAAATGTAGCTTTATCATATCCTCAAATTTTCAAAAATATTCTTTATTTTGCAATTTGCTCCTCTACCTGCACTTCCCAAGGTTCAAGTGACCTCTTTAGAAAGAATATTGGGAGGCAGGCTTTCTGAGTCCTTATTCATCTGAAAATGTCTTTATCCTAACCTCACTGTGGATCAATAGATGTTTGGGTACAAAACTCTAGATTCTGATGAATTTTCCTTCAGAACTTGGCTGCATTGTTCTGTTGTCTCTCAGTGCACAGTGGTGTCTGAGCCTGCCTCCTTTGCTTGTTATTTTCTGTGAGCTTTCAGGACGTTTTTTTGTTCCTGGTGTTCTGGGTTCCATTGTCTAGGTGCAACTCTCTTCATCTGTGGTGCGGAGCCTGTGGTCTGAACACTGGGGCCCACTTCAGCTCTGGGGAATTGTCTTGTATTAGCTCTCTGATGATTTCCTCTTCTTCATATTCTCTGTTCTGTCTTTGCAGGACGCTAAGTAGTCAAATATTATATTTCCTGGATCAGTTCTATAAGTTTCTTATCATTTCACTCATTTGTTTTTTTTTTTTGTTTGTTTGTTTGTTTTTATCCTCACCCAAGGACATTTTTGCATTCATCTTCAGATAGAGCTGGAGGCAGAGAGTGGGGAAGAGAGAGCGAGAAACATTGATGTGAGAGAGACACATCGAGTGGCTGCCACCCACATGACCTTAACTGGGGTGGGAACAAACTGCAACTGGGGTACGTGCCCTTAGCGGGAACCGAATCCAGGACTCTCTGGTCCACAGGCCGACGCTCAAACCACTGAGCCAAACCAACCAAGGCTGTTTTTATATCTCTCTAGTTTGGGGAGTCTATATTCTGAGAAATTTCCTCAACTTAAATTTTTGCGTCTGCATTTTTTTTTTTTAAACAAAGGGTGCTATTTGTATTTCTAAGAATTTCTTTTATTTTATTTTTTTTATGAATTTATTTATTTATTTATATTTTTGTTACAGATATTTTACCTTTTTACCCCATTGGCACCCCCCACCCCATCCCCCCTCCCCCCTTCCCCGGCTTAGTTGTCCATGTCCATTGGTCATGCATACATGCATATAAGTTCTGTGGTTTATCTCTTCCCACCCCCCCAGCCCCCATCCCCTCTTCTGAGGGATGTCAGTCTGTGCCCTTCTTCCATGTGTCTGGGTCTACTGTATTCCTCAGACTGTTATGTTCATTATATTCCGTATATAAGTGAGATCATGTGGTATTTGTCTTTTTCTGCTTGGCTTCTTTCACTTAGGATAATACTTTCCAGGTCCCTCCATGTCGTCTCAAAGGATAAGAGATCTTTCTTTCTTACCGCTGCATAGTACTCCATTGTTTATATGTACCACAGCTTTTTGATCCATTCGTCTACTGGTGGACACTTGGGCTGTTTCCAGATCTTAGCTATTGTAAATAGTGCTGCTATGAACATGGGGGTACATATATTCTTCCTGATTGGTGTTTCAGGCTTCTTAGGGTATATTCCCAGCAGTGGGATCACTGGGTCAAATGGAAGTTCAATTTTTAATTTTTTGAGGTAGCACCATATTGTTTTCCATAGCGGCTGCACGAGTCTGCATTCCCACCAGCAGTGTATTAGAGTCCCCTTTTCTCCACACCCTCGCCAACACTTGTTGTTTGATGATTTGTTGATGGCGGCCATTCTGACAGGTGTGAGGTGATACCTCATTGTTGTTTTAATTTGCATCTCTCTGATGATTAGTGATGTTGAGCATTTCTTCATATGTCTCTTGGCCAAAGAATTTCTTTATGATTTAAAAAAAATCCTTCCTTTTTCATAGCACTTTGTTCTTTTTTGGAGGAGATGTAGTCTTTATTTCTGGCAACTGTGTTCTCAATTTATCTTTATCTTTTATTTAAAAAACTTTTTTAATGTAGCCTTTAAAAAATTATAGCACTCTGTTCTTATTAAATAGATGAAATGTGCCCGCAACTCTCTCTAATAAGTGTTTCTGCTTGTTTTCCTCCTCCACACTGCTGATCATCTTCATGGCCTGGGCATTCCATTCATATACAAGAAGGTTGGTATAAATTTCCCCTGCTGGGAATAGGTCTTTTCTCCTTATTCCCCAAGTGTTTCCCTTGAGTGTGCCGTGTGACTTGGAGCTTCTTTGTATGTCTTCTCTCCTGACACATTTTAATTTAAAATGCATAAGCTAGAACACCCCGTTCCCAATATGCGCGCACGCGTGTGCACACACACACACACACACACGCAATGGCAGAATGGTCTTACTCCATGGTCCTGCAGGCATGCCTGACACTTTAGTAGTCTCTGGTCAGTTCATTCAATGCCCATAGAAAAGAACCACTGCATTCTTTTAGCAGAGAGCGGCTTGCTGGGTACCCACACTCAGGAGGTAAGGTGGAGGCCAGTGGGAAATATGAGGTGATGGGATGCTAAATAGTACATTGTTCTAGATAGAGGCCTTCGATTAATCTCCCACTCATCTGTCGCCATTAGCCAGAGGGACATGGAGGGGCAAGGAAGATACTTTCCCAGGCCAGCTGCAGTCTGCTCCTGAAGCTCCTTGTGGTACATTGTGACCTTCAGCTTTCTCAGCCTCTTTGCTCCAGCATCGTGTTTCTATCCACATTCTGTCTCCTAGAAATCTACTGAACTTTCTAATTTATTTTGCACTCTGCCCCTACCCCACTACCAGTTTCTTCACCATTATTATAGGTTTGTTTCTTTGTATTTTTTTTATACTCTAATTTCTGTGAGATTCCAGGAGGGCAGGGAAATGAATATATGTACTCAGGCTGCCATTTTGAATCAGAAGGAAAATGTTATTTTTTCAAAAATAAGAGATAAAAGTGGGTTTGTTTTTTGCAACCAAAACAGTCCAAATAATGTACCAAACCTCTTGCTTCACAGATGAGAAAATAGGGCCCAAGGGGTGCAAGTGTTGCGGTCACACCTCTGCTTTCTATCTAGAAACCCTGATCTCTTGGGGCCGAGGTTCATAGCAAGGGGAGGACATGGTCTAGATAAGAGAAAATTTGACTTAGAAAATAAATTTGGAGATAATAGTAGGACTATTTTCAAGTGCATATTAGTTCAACTAAACTAGTGAAGTGTTCAGATTTTTTGAGCAATTACTATAAAGTAAACTTCTAAACACCAGAATAACATGGAATGACCATCTATGTATTTTTGCAGATAAGTTAAGGCTTTCCATGTGCTTTAAAAATACTTCTTTTTGGGGTCAGTTAAACCTACTCCATGCAATGTTACTCGTACCATTTCCTGAGCGTGGTTGAGCATAGGTTATCTTCTTACTGTCTGTTAATCACAGAGTTCTACTGGGTGGGTGTGGACATGTGTTATTTTAGCCTATTTGATTATTGTTGTTAATCCTTACCCAAGGATATATTTCCATTGATTTTTAGGTAGAGTGGAAGGAAGCAGGGAGGAGAGGGGAGAGAGAGAGAGAGAGAGAAACATTGATGTGAGAAAGACACAGCAATTGGTTGCCTCTCCCACGACTCTGACCAGGGCCAGGGATAGAATCTGCAACCCAGGTACATGCCCTTGACTGGAATCAAACCCATGACCCTTCAGTCCACAGGCTGATGTTCTAACCGCTGAACCAAACTGGCCATGGCTAGCCTATTTGTTAAGTCCCAAGGTTAGCCAGGCAGGAGGAGGCACCATGGGTTTACTGTAGTTCATAGGACAGAGACTTCCCATTTTAGTCCAGGAAAAAGGGGAAGGAAAAGTGGGGGCAGCTTAAGATACTTAAGAAAAAAAGATGACCTTCATTCTCCCTCATCTTGCCTTTCAATACCTTTTAAAATGCCCCCTTTTCAATCCCAGCACTCTGTATCCTGTTGCCTTATAAGTGGGAAACATTTATTCATTCTGAAGTATTAGGGTTTTTTTGTCTCACCAACCTGGGAGCTATTCAAGGAAAGTGTAAAGCTTCCCAGAAATGAGTGAGGCAGGATTTCAGCACCAGGAAGGGAGATAACGTGAATGTAGGTGCCTCCCCAAACCATGCCATAACCTTGCCAGTGGGCAAGCCCAGGTCCCCTTGTAGGTTTGACCCCATTCATGTTCCCCCTAAGTAGACTTCGTCCTCTGCATCTTCCACCCATTAGCAGAACATCTTTCATCAAACTGTCCTTGGATTCAGTGCAGGCATTTGACTTGGAAGGCTCCAGGATGTGGGGGCTCTGTGTTTGCTACCCATGTGTCCCCACAGTGTGTACATGAGAAGAGGCGCTGATATTTGCTAAAAATCTCAAGTGTGTCAGCCTTTGTGCTACATGTTCTATGTCTGTTCTTCAATTCTCCTAACAACCTTGGGAGGTGGGTATCATCCCATTCTCCAGATGAGAAAACAGGCCCAGAGATGTTTCATAACTTACCCAGAGTCAGACAGTGCCAGGATCTAATCTCCTTCTCTCTAGTTTCCAAAACACCCCACACATAGCAGGTTCTCAGAATACTTTTATTGAACCAAATCCAACCAAAGATTTCCTAAGCTCCTGTGAGTGAGATTTTGAAGCTGGATAAGGCCCCAGAGAACTGGCAGAGACCCATCCCTCAATCCTGGATCCCTGGCATCCAAATCTCTTTAAAGCAGACTGGTAATTGCTCCGGGCTTGCTGCAAGGCAGTGCACTTAACTAAACAAACACAGGCTCTGTTTTACATGCAAGTAAATATTTCCCCCCAGCGATTAGCACCCAGACAGCTAATAATTACCCCATGTGACACTTTTAAAAGCTGACTATGCATATTTATGGAAAATGATTATTAACGCAATATTAGGAGCTCATTAATCCACAACAGCACATGTGAGAACATTCCAAAGTCAGTGTAACATTTGTGCTCAGTAAATACCCATCTGCTTGGAAAACTGGAGTGGCTAGTGCTTGAGCATTCTACAGGTAGGCACGCCCTCTGAGCGAGAAAACATACACTCTAGGTTGGGGCATGGCTTTTAACACCCCGCTTTTTTCTAAACACAGCGGTAGCAACACACACACACACACACACACACTCACCCACCCACCCTTCCAGCAGAATTTAATAAGAACTAAAGTACCCAACTTTCCCCCAAATGTCTACTTCACCACGGGCTAAAGTTTCTATGCAAGAATTTTCTGAGGTTACTGGTTAAACCACTGGAGGTGCCATCAGAATGCAGACAGACCCTGGGATCTACGGACATAGATTCATTCAGCAGTGCTTAGGGCCTTGAAGGGTCAAGATGTAGAATGAGAGACTCAAAGGATCCAACTAGAATGGGATTGTCCAAGCCAAAGGCCCAGGCCCACCAGGGCAGGTGGGTCTTGAGGAGGTCCTGGATCTGGGGGTCTTGAGCGCACAGGGAGGAGGGAGAATGGGCAAGCTCTGGCCTCAGAGTCAGAAGTCCTGGGTTCTACAACTAATTTATTATGAAACCTTGAACAAGTTGTTTAATCACTCTGGACCCAGTTTTCTCATCTGTAGAAACAAAGCATTGGATTAGAATGACCCCTAACGAATCTTTTTCTGCTTTAATCTGTTTTTTCCTCCTGTAAGAATAAAGGAAGAAGGACATGATGCTGAAGATAAGTTAAGAGCTTGGCATCAAAGCCTCTGGTACTTCTCAACTGCACAAAGAAGAAATGCATCCTTGTCAATGCCAACCTCCCATTTTAACACAACGCGGCCAGCTTCCCTCATCTGTCTGGCTTGTCTCTCTTCTCTTCAGGACTCAACTTCTGAACACAGCACTTTCACCTTCCAGTGACTCTTCAACTCCCCTACCTACTCCCTGGAGCTGCTCTTCCCAAGGACATGGTGACCTCCTCATGGACAAGTCCAGTGGGCCCATTTTCAACGCATCTTGCTTGGCCTCCTGGTAGCATCCGGACCTGCTGACCTTGCCCCCTTCCTACAGTTCTTCCTTCCCTTGACTTCCTGACTGCATTTTCTCTTGGTTCCATATTGCTCAGGCCTCTCCTCCACATTGGCTCCCCTTCCTCTGCTCACTCCGTTGGCACTGATCTTCACCATGGTTCTGAGTCAGCCCTTTCCTCTGCCCTCCACATTCTCTACCTGGGAGATCCCGTGAACATCTGTGGCTTCAGTTGCCTTTTATGTCCTGGTGACCCCCAAATCTCTGTCTTCAGCTCATGCCACTCTCCTGAGTGTTTATACAACCAATTTCTAGATCTTCCCACGAGCATATTCCTTGAGCCTCTTAAATTCCTCGTTCTCCAAACAGAACTCATCTTTCCTCCCCTCAGCCAGTACTGCTCTCCTGTAAGCTCACACATTTATATCTGTGCTCTATTATTTCCACCTCGGAGGGCCACTTCTCTCCATCCCGCTGTCCCCACCCTCCTCTGGCGGCCATCATTCCTCATTTGGTTCATTGTCCCTCCTGCTGGCAGTATTGTCCCACATTCTCCACATTACCACACCAGTGTAGGGTTGTTTCATGGTTTGTCTTTAATTACAAATCTAATAACAAAGTCACTCATTGCCAAAAATCTTTCTGTAGTAAGTTTCTGTTTTTGTTTTTGCCACTCAGTGTCCCTCCGTTTATCATTCGAATGGTAATAGTCCCGTGACCTTCCTTTAGCCTCCATCTCAGCCCACGTCTTGGAGGGCGGTCAGTGGGTGCAACACGTTATCTCACCAGAAACAGATTATCTCATTTCACTGCCCTGGCCACAGTGGTTGTCCAGGGCTTTAGCTTGCAGCACCTGCAAAAGGATTTGCTGGTTCTGAACCTGGGAGGACTCGAGGCTGGAGCAACTGTGGCCTCCATGTAGAGCCCAAGGCAGAAACCAACTCCTGCAGGAGAGCAGAGCTGAGCTGAGAGCTGGCACAGCCAGGTCCTCATGGTTGGTCTGAGCCCCTGATTCTGGCTCTTTGTAAAGGTAGCTCGACCTGTTTCAATTGCAGGTGCCAATCATTCTCTTTTTGCTTAAGCCACTGTGATTGGGATTTTTCACGATTGCTACTGATACACATTCAGTGATCCTCCTTTGCCTCTGGGATGAAGTTCAGATTCCTTAGCAAAGCTTACAAGGCCCTCTGCCACCTGGCTTCATTTTCTTCCCAGTCTCATCTCTCATCGCTGTCTGCCTTGCACTCGACGTCCCAGCTAGATGGAGCTTCCCCGAACACACTTTAACACTTTCTTGTAATTGCTTTTAATTGTCCATCTCCTCTGGGAGACTGAAATGCCATGGGGAGAGGGCTGCTTTTGTTTTATTCACTGTTGTAGCTCCAGCTCCTAACAAGATGCTTTGATTGTGGTTGGTGCCTAACAGATATTTATCAAATCTACCAGTGGGTATGGGTTTGTCCTTGCATAAGATATTGTTTGGTAAATTCATTTGTTCTTGGACATAATCTCACTTTATTCATTTCTTTATTCAATAAATATATGTCAGAAGTCAACAGAAATAAATAATAGTCTCAGACTTTTAATAGTTTGACATCTAGTGGGTAAAAAATATGGAAGCAAGTATAATGTATATGACATAATTAAATTTTTATTTTTGCTATAATTGAGATATGTACAATATGCAACGGGAGCGAGGAAAAAAGCTCTCCCAAAATTTCCTGGGAATGTCAGAGATCATAGGAACACATCATAGGGGAAGCAATGCTGAAATAATTGTAACAATAACAATACTGTCAACAGCAGTCATACTAGGTGTCCTGTGTTAACCATTTTAGAGTCATTATCTCATTTCATCTTCAGAATCACGTATGAGATTATCTTCATCTACGTTTGGGGAAAATAAGGATCAAAGAACTAAAGTGTCTTTCCCAAGGCCGCTTGGCAAGTAAGTAATAAAGTTGGGTATTTTGTCAGGCTGATAAGGTAGGGGGAGAGAATTCCAAGCATTGGCAGTATCACGCACAACACTCAAAGCAGAGGTACTGAGCCCGTCTTTATGTAATATTTTGATATTTTGTTCATCATGAATTGGGTTTTATTAATTTTGGCTTTTAAAAATGTTGCATTAAAGTATTATATATCTTAATGACTTTTGGTACTCCCTTAAAGTTTGTGCCTAATATGAGTGTCTCATTTACCTCCCCTAATCCGACTCTGAGCGTGAGCACCTGCTGTGTTTGGGAAACTATAATAATACGAGTGCATTGAGTCAAGTTGTGATGGAAGAAGAGGGCCTGGGGTGAGTGTAGATGGATAGGTAGGCAGGGGCCAGGTGATGGAGCCTGTGGTCACATCATGGCACAGAGATTTTATCTTGTATGCCAGCCATCCTCAAACTTAGATTGTGGATAAACCTCTTTTAATGAAAAAAAAAAAAGATTCCCAGTGGTCCCCTTCCCTCAAAGGTATTTAAATTATTTTAGTCTAATTTAGTTATATGTGGACAAATATAAACGAGGTATCAATTTTGTGCCATTGTAAACTTAACACATTTACCAGTAAAATACGAACAAAATGTGAAACTCACAACATTCAGATGAACAATGTTATGTGACAGATGAGGCTGGTCTGCTGAGAATAACTCTCTTTGTAAGATACAACTTCAGAACTCAAGAACAAAGATTCGCAAACCTTAATGGATTTAAGATCCACCTAGGGGAGTATTACTATCATTTTTATTTAATGGAGTTTTCTGGACCCCATTTTAGGGGTTCACATTCTGACAGTCTGGGGACGGGGCCAGGAATCTGCATTTGTAACAGGCTTCCCAGGTGATTCCGATGAAGGAGGTCCAAGATGACACACTGAGGTCAGCTAGGAGGTCACCGTCATGGTCAGACTATCTATTCAAGAAATGGGGCAGCCCAGCCAGTGTGGCTCAGTGGTTGAGCATCTACCCCTGCACCTAGAGGTCGCCGGTTCAATTCCCAGTCAGGGCAAATGTCCAGGTTGTGGGCCAAATCCCCAGTGGGGGGCATACAGGAGGCAGCCTATCAATGTTGTCTCTCATTGATGTTTCTGTCTCTCTCTTTCTCTCCCTTCCTCTCTCTCTAAATCAATAAAGGGAAAAAAAAGAAAGAAATGGGACAGATGGTGGAGAAACAAACCTGTCCTTGTCCCCACTACACCATGTCTTCATTTTAAAACAAATCTTTTTGTTGAGAGTATTATGGATGTCCCCTCCCTTCTCCCCCATTGCCCATCTCCAGCCAGTTCCTGCCCCGCCTTCACATCTTTAAACAAAAGGCAACAGCCCTTCTTAGCAACCACTTTTGCACCAGAAGACAATAGGCAAGGGCTTCCCACAGGAAGTACTGTATGAAACCATGGTTCAGAAGGAGGGTCTAGAGCAGGAGTTGCCCAACTTCTCCTGTAAAGGGCTGGACACTAACTGGTTTATTTAGGCTTTACGGGTCGTGCAGTCTTTGGAGCAGGTATTCGGTGCTGCCCTTGGAGCGTGGAAACCGCCACAGACAGGTGAGTGAATGAGTGTGGCTGTGTTCCAGTGGGACCCATTTACAGTGATGGGTGCCTGGAGGGCTTTGGAGCCCTTAGCTTTACACATCTGCCACCATCCTCTACAAGTTGAAATTTTATTTATTTATTTTTACATTAAAAAAAATCTTTATTGTTGAAAGTATTACAGATGTCCCCCCTTTTTTCTCCCGTTGACCCTTTCCTTCCCACTCCCACCCCCCTCCTGCCTTCCCCACACGATTGTCTGTGTCCATTGGTTGTTGCATATATGCATATAAGTTCTTTGGTTTATTGCTTTCCAACTCCCACCCCCCTTCCCTCTGAGGTTTGCAGAAGATGACATTTTAATCTGAGGGGACAACAATGATTCAGCCTCTAGGTTTTTTCTTCTGGGCCAGCTGTTGGGGGGCAGCCTCAGATTTGCGTTTCTATCACTGCTTTGCTCCGCCTGGTTAAGTTCATCAGTGTCATCGGACCATCTCCACTGGTTTTCAAAACTGCCTCTAGCATCTTATCATCTCTAATCAAACTTTGTTTTGGAAATAGCCATTGTTTCTTTGGGAACTTCTAAAAGGCTTTCTATTTTCTTCCTCTATGAAGCATTAGGGAAATATTTCATTTCCCCCCAGATTTATTCAGCTTAGCTGAAGACACCAGAGATGACGCGACAGAAGTCTGTTCATCAGCCTGTTTCATGACACACAGTTTGATCGAATGCCTGTACCACCCGTCTGATTTAAGATGAAGTTGATGGAAGCAGGTATTAGAAAGAAGCTTCTAGAAAGTAGCACATGAACTCTGTGAAGGTCAAAATTGGGAACCTCACAATGTTCCTTTGCTTTCACTTCCCATTGGCCTGTCACTGGCACACCTCAGACTTACCCTCAGATTTAGGGACAGGACAAAGCCCACCTCAAGTTTGATGTCTCTTTGGAGTCTAATCTGCAACTTATGAAAAGATGTATCTCATGCACTCCCTAAAATGTACTCATTCTGTTTTTTCAGGAAATGATGCCTCCTGTCTCCCTGCCTTTCCATGTCAATCTTGAGTAGATGTCACACTCTAGGAAGACACTGCAGCTTTCCGTGGTGGCCCCTGTCGGTACATCTGCCCTGTTTGAAATCACAGGAAAGGTAACTTAGGTGGGGTGGTCCCACAGTGTTCGGTTTTCCACAGAGTGAGAAATGGTGGAAAAAGTACATCCCAGCCCACTGGGCAAATCTTTGAAATAGACATTTGCTTTCCCTTAGAGAATTTATAGCCATCTGCTTGGATTCTTGTCCAAGAGTGGTTAAGAATGCAGGTCCTGACGTCAGATCTACTCAAGTTGATGTCCTGCCTTGGCCGCTTGCTACCTGTGTGTCCTGGGCTACCTGTGTGTAATATATCCAGGTGGGAAGGTCAGGCCAGTAGCTGGATACATGAAATTGGATGGAGCTCAGGGGGAAGCTAGAATGGGAAAATAAATGAGGGCACAGTAAACGCATGGTATGGAAACCATGGGACTGGATGGCTGTACCTCTGGAGAATAATAGAGGGATGAAAGAGTGAGGTCCAGGTCTGAGCCTGGGCTATACCAACACTTAACCACGCAGTTGAGGGGGGAGGGGAGCGAGTGGGCAGGAGTGGCCAGCAAGGAGGAGGAGCTCCTGGACAGCGGCACCCTGGCAGCCCAGAGACCTCAGTGCTTCTAGGAGAGAGGTTAGGACAGAGAAGGCCCCTTGTATATTGCAACATCGAAGCTTTTGGTGATGCAGAGGCACTGTCCTAGTGGAGTGGACTGTGCAGAGAGTGTGAGGTGAGTTCTGACAAGTCAACTTGTCCACGAGTTTGCTGGGAGGGGGAGTTGACAACCCGGGCTGTAGCTGGAGGAGCAGAATGACAGAAGAGAGCATTTGGTGGTTGGCCCACAGTAAGGCTAAAATCTAGCAGCTCCTATTGTCACCTGGTTTCAGGCCCACAACTAGTCCTCGGAAATACACCTGGTGTGGGGTTTGCTTTTCAGGGAGCTCCGAAAGACTGAAAGGCCCTGCCTGACAAAGGAATGCATCCCTAGAGGTAAAACCTAAGGCAAACTGAAAGGGTTTTCTTTGGAGGGATGGACCTGCTCAGCTTCCTGCGGACAGGCTGCCCTGAGGTCTGGGGGGCTCCTGGGAGCTTCTTCTCTGAGCACTTAGTTCATCTGGTCTACTCACACTCCTGCTCAGACCCTCACTTAAAAGTGGAAACTGATGATGCAGTCTGTGCGTTGGTGTTGCAGGAAACCAGTCCATGTGAGTGCGTGCATGTGTGTGTGTGTGTGTGTGTGTGTGTGTGTGTGTGTGAGAGAGAGAGAGAGAGAGAGAGAGAGAGAGAGAGAGAGAGAGACGGATCTTTTTTAAAGAGCAAACTAAATCTTGGACAAATCCGATAATCGTCTCAAAAACTCTGGGCTTGCCATTTACATTCCTCAACTTAGTCTCCCTTCTACATCCAACACAAAAATAACCGCTTATGAGGACTTAATAGCTTAGGGCTGGAAAACTTAAAACTGGTTGGATTCTGCCCAAATCCTATCAGATTTTCTTGCTTCTCATAAACCTTTAATCAGCATCAACTGTGTGTGTGTGTGTGTGTGTGTGTGTGTATTCATACACACGCACACACTCTTCTGAGTAACAACATAGTGACAGTGTAAAAAAAGCACATGCCTACAACTGGGAGCGGGTCAGGAGTGGGCTCCAGTATTGACCACCACTGTGTCTGAAGGCAGACTTGTCCTGGCCCCGGCTAGGGATGGAATAGACAGTCGCTGGGCTCCCTGAGTCTCATGAACTAAAGCCCCTCTCTCTGTTCACTGCCATTCAAAACAGCACAAGTCCATGGAAAAGCAGAAGTCTGTTTGGGCCAAATATTAATCACTAAATATCTTCTTACCCCCTCCTTCCATTTAAACCAAGGAAGTTCTGAGTATTTTCAGTGGAGGAACTCCTCAATTAATCAATGATCTTACAGGAAACATCTCTTTATTCTAGGAAATACTCATAACCAACCAACCAAAGTATGTGCCACATACTTTGCCACAGTATTTTACCAATATATTTCACTAAACATAATCTTCAAATAACCAGATTGCAGTTAGTCTTTATCTCTATAGCATATCATTCTGGGGGAGAAACAGACGAATCCAAGCACAAACTAGTAAATAGTGAGGTACTTATAAAAAATACAACTAAAAATAATCCAGTGGTTTCCCAGGCCCATCAGGAACAAATACCCGCTCATGCTCCAGCCTGCACATTGGGAATTGACCTAGGGCTCTGGACTAGTCGGGGTTCTCCAGGGAAACAGAAGCAATAGAACACCGCCCCCCCATCACACACACACACACACACACACACACACACACACACACACACACAATACAGAGAGATTTTAAGGAACTGGCTCATGTGATCACGAGGGCTAGCAAGTCTGAAACCTGCAAAGGAGGTCAGCAGGAATATATCAAAATTGCAGTCTTGAGTCTGAAGGTAGTCTGAAGGCAGAATTTCTTCCATCTCATGCTATTTTTTTTTTAAAGTCCTTCAACTGATTGGATGAGATCTACCCACATTATGGAGGGTAATGTGCTTTACTCTAAGTCTACTGATTTAATATCGATCACATTTTAAAGCACCTTCATATTAACACCTAGACTGCTGTTTGACCAAACGACTGGGCGCTGGAGCCTAGCCAAGCTGACAAATGAAATTAACCGTCACAGGCTTCATATGTCTCAGACAGGAAAGATGTCACGAGAGTCAAATTTTTGTCATTGCCAAAGCCAAGAAGTGGACACAAATGCTTTAGAAATATTTCAACACCAAAGCTTAAATTTAAAAGGAATTTTAGGTCAATAATCTGAGCAAATTAACAACCCGTTCCCACCTCCTCCTCTCCCCTGTCTTAGTCTTCATTATTCTATAGGCAGCCCAGCCATTTGAAACACACACAACTGATAAATTTGGTCACTGAAGATAACAAATGCAAATCAATGATCTAACCTGGAAACTTGTTTTCTGGAAGGGGTACTCAATGAATAAAGGTAGATAATCAGTCAAATGAGAATTTTTAGTGCCCTGGTGCCCAAGCACTCGGACAGGCATCACTGTGTGGAGCTGACCCAACCCCAGCCTCCCTCTCTCTCTAGCCACCTGCCATTCAGGAGTGGCCAGGGGCATGGGCATAATCATGGTTAAAGAGATTTCATTCATTCTCTTGAGTTTCCAGAAAAGCCTTTGCTTCCCCTTTAAAAGAAACAGTGGGCACTTCTGGATCCAACTAAAATGGCAAATAAATGCATAAAAATATGCTAAACATCATTTGTCATCAAGGAAATGCAGATTGAAACAATGAGACAACACTACAAATCTATTAGAATGGCTAAAGTAGCAAGTAAATAAACCAAAAAAAGCCCCCAAACAACAACAAAAAAATCCTGACAATACCAAGTGCTGGCAAGGATATAGAACATTTGGAATTCTCATGCATTTCTGATGGGAATGCAAAAGGGCACAGCCACTCTGGAAACCAGCTTGGTAGTTTCTTGTTAAGTTAAAAATACTTGAATTATGTGACCCAGCAATTCTGTCCTTGGTTTTTCTCCTAGAGCAATGAAAACGTTTGTTCACATAAAAATCTGTATGCGAGTGTTTACAGCAGAAGTGTTCCTAATTCCCAAACTGGAAACAACTCAAATGTCCTTCAACAGGTGCACAAGTAAATACACTGTGGCATGTTCACACAACGAAGTACTATTTGACATCATCAAGAATGAACTACTAATATGTGCAACAACCTGAATGAATCTCAGAGACACTATACTGAGTGGGAGGAGCCAGACTCAGAATGGCACCCACTGTTCGATTCCCCTTACACGACACTCAGGAAAGGGCAAAACTGTAAGGAAAGAGAACAAATTGGTAGTTGCCAGGGCTTAGGGCTGGGTGTGGGGAGGTTTAGCTACAAAGGCAGCACAAGAAAATTTTGGGGGTGAGTGAACTGTTTTGTATCCCAATTATGGTGGTTGCACAATTCCATGTATTTGTCAAAACTCACAAAACTCTACATTACCAACAATAAAAGTATATTTTTCTTTTCTTTTTTTGTATCCTCACCCGAGGACATTTTTGCATTCATCTTCGGATAGAGTGGGAGGGACAGAGGGAGGAACATCGATGTGAAAGAGACACATCGAGTGGCTGCCACCCACACAACCCCAACTGGGGCCGGGGACAAACTGCAAGTGAGGTACGTGCCCTTAGCGGGAACCAAACCTGGGACTCTCCAGTCCGCAGGCCGATGCTCTAACTGCTGAGCCAAATCAGCCAGGGCTATTTTTCTTTTTGTAAGTAAAAAAAAGTAAATTACAAAAAGGGACCAATTTGGCTGTTACTGTCCTTTGACTTTGTCCCTTTGCTCGTCCCTCTTGTCCTGGCTGGAATGTGGATGTAATGGTTGGAGGTGCAGCTGCCATTTAGGGACCTAAGGGAGAAGCTGAGAATAAAAGCCAGCAGGCCAAGGCTGGTGGAGAGAAGATGGGGACAGAACTGGGGTCTCTTATTGCATGGCTGAACCCTGGACCATATTCCTTCTGACTGGTGGCTTCCCAAGGGTGGAATGCATCCATACAGCATGCGGACAAAAAGGGGCTACATTGTCGGGAAAGAATTGAAAACAGTGATAAAACCAATGGGAAGTAAGACTGTTTTTGTGTGCCAGCAGTTCTGAACAGCCTTAGTCTAACTTCTGAACAACTGCTCTGGTTACTGTAGAACATGTCATTTAAGAACATGTATGTAAGTTACAGTTGATCAGTCACCTACAAACAGGTGGACTGAACTTCGTGCTTTTGTTTTGAGAGTAAACAAGAGAAGTTTTTTCTAGATTTAGATTCATTTGGGCATGGTTTTTAAGTGACCCCTCCAGCCACTCTGTTTACCCTTTCAAATTGTAAGCATGCTGTTAGGAACTCTGAGTGGTCACACAGGACGACAGGATCGAAATAACCGCGTTTGGATGATCCGTTTCGCAGTGGAGTCGGCACTGTTCACTAGTACCTACTGGGTAAGCACTGTGTACGAGGCTTGGACACACGGACCGCATTCAAGGCAAAACACGATGATTCTGACTGCTATGAACTTGCTGGGTATTCTCTGAATTAACTTCCATGCCAAGTACAGTGTTCATTGAAAAATATATAATCAAATATGCTAATTTGAAATGTATTGCTAAAAATAATTTTGTTATAAAGAGGAATTTTCAATATGATCGATCCATTGTAATTGTTACATATGGGAGGTAGGCGATGTTCTCGACTTCTTGTGAGATGACAGAATTGAAGCCGCAGGAAACAGGTATTTCGTTTCTTGCAGGTGAGCTGAAGCCCCCGTTTCTCACTTTCATGGGTGGTGCTGCAGGTCTTGGGGAAAAACGGCACAAAAATAGAACCCATTAAATGACTCCATGCCACGAAAACTCATTTGAACACATCCCATAGCAGGTCAGGGCACATGGGCTCTCTCTGGTTGGGGGATGGTTGTACGTGCTTATCTTCTGTTTAATTTGCTTTTGCAGATGGCAAGCGTTAATTGAAGGAAGGATTTCTTTGTGGGGAAGTTGATCTCTATGATGATTAAAGTTGAAAACAGAATTCTAATATGGAAGAATTTAATTTGCTGTTCAGGTACGTTGATTTTTATCTCACAAAAATTTGTAGAAATGGAGCCACCTATTGGAACTGTCCCTAGAGAACAGTCCTGGGTCATGTTAGCTGTTTGTGTCCTGGGAGGAGACGGTGGTGGTGGGGGGTGGGAGGCGTTTCCTGGCCACATCCCCTTCCTTCCTCCTCCCTGAGCCGTTGTCCCAGTTAAAGCCAAGCTGGCCTCTTGTTCATTCATTCTTTCTTCTGCAGTATCCACTGGGCTTCTTCTCCACATTAGCATTATATCAGGGTTGTGATAACACCCATATTCTCATGGGAAGAAAAAAAGAAGCAACTATTTCCAGGAATCAGTGTATAATTATCCGTGCTAAGGCTATGAAGGGAAGTTAAATAGCACTGGGAGAGAATAGAGAAGGCCCTGGCTTAGTCTACGGGTTGGGCAGAGCTCACAGAGGGAGTGGGGGTTGCTGTGGGGCCAGGCAGCTCTTACTGTCCACCTGCTCCAGAAGTTTCCACCACACCCCCATTTTGCTGAGGGGAGTTTGAGAGCATTCTGTCCTTTGCAATCAACCCTGGAGAGAAGATTAAAAAACAAAAACTCCCCTGTATTCCAAAGAATCACATTAAATGGAAGTATTCCAGGCACCAGGAAAGGGGATATTTTTGAGGGAAGGGGGCCTTTTCATTGCTTTCAAATAATATTGCCAACTTTAAGGCCATTCCTGAGTCAGGAGATGCTTGTGAAATTTGAATAGCAGAGCAGTGGCCCCTTGCTCAGCGGGAGGGCTGCCCTCGTTGGTGGGGAGGTTCCTACAGCTTCCTGGCCCAGGAGGGGATGATGGCATTAATTCCAGGCCTGCAGAAGATGGGAAACAGTGTTCCCAGGACCCCAGGCACAGGCCTCTGGCTTTCCTGGGAGTTTCCCTGTGTTAAAATGCATTGGCTGTGAGTCAACATTTCCCTCGCAGTGGGGGGGCTCTGTGCCCGAGTTCCTCGTTCTCATTTCCTTCCCAGGACCCCAATGACAATAACTGGCAGGCAGCTGTGAATGACAAGCCCTGAAACTAAGGGAGGGGGTTTGACGGGGAGAAAACAGCTCTGGCTTGGCAACAAAGCTCTTAGCTCTGGGACCATGTGACTAGCAGCTAGCCTCATCCAGAAGGTGCATCGCTGGGCGGGAGCAGGAGGATGCTTGCAGGTCCCAGGTAAAGTGGCACAGTGGGCAAGGCCAGCGGTGTGGAGAGGGGCTCACAGAGGGCATGGCAAGTGGGTCCCGGATGGCTTCCAAGGGTGGATTGCCAGTGTCCCATCTCTCAGGAGACAGGTCGATGGCCAGGATGCTACTTTGCAGCCCCCGCTGGACATGCGCAATTATGATTTTATTTTACTCTGACCTCTGGGCTGGACATTTGAAGAGCTGGGTCCCAGTTCCAACTCTGTGCTGACCTACTGTGAAAATCCAGGCTGAGCTCTGTAAGCCTCAGTTTCCTCACAGAGAAATGGAGGCTCGGTTCCCGGAGCGTGAAGGTCTCCCCAGCTCCACTGTGCTTTTCTCCTGCATGCTAGCCACATCGACTCACCCTTACCTGTGTCTTGGTGACATCGCAGAAGAGGTGCGAAATGAGACCCTTTGCTATTTGGTTGACAGGCTTCCATGGAATGAGAAGTCTCCACATTCTGGGGTGGTTTGTGAACCTAGATCCAAACTCTCCTTTCCACCGTGTCATGCCCAACCCCAAATGCACTCAGAGCTTGGAGTCTCAGGCATCTTATCAGCCCAGTGGGCAGAGTTTGCCAAGCCACAGCCCACTGTAGTTGAGACCTCTACTGAGACTGGGCCCTGACAGCTTGCTAAAAGCTTGTGAGATTTCTGTAGTTTCAGGATTTTGGGTGAAATATTGAGAATGTATTTTAAAAATAATTTTAATAAAGTCTAAATAATCTAAAATTCTTGCAAAGACAGTACAGAGAGTGTTCCCTTATACTCTTTACCCAATTTTACCCAGTGTTGACATCTTACCCAACTATGGAACATTTATCAAAACTAAGACATTAACATTTGTACAGTACTAGTAACTAAACTACAGGCTTCATCTTGGATTTCCCTAGTTTTTCCACAAATAACCGCTCTGGATTCTAGGATCCAAATGCTATACCATGGTATATGTCATCATCTTGTCCCCCTACTGTCCTCAGATGGGTGACAGTTCCTGCCTTCTTTTTTTCTTTTCTTCTTCCCTCTATGACCTTGGAGTAGTTCTGGTCACATATTTTGAAGAAAGTCCCGCAGTTTGAACTTGTCTGATGTTTTTGCATGATTAGGAGGTTTGGGGTTTGGGGGAGAATACCACAGACCGGAAGTACCCCTTCCATCGCAGAGTATCAGAGGTGCGGTGCATGACAGCAGCTTGGGGCATCCCTTTGTTGTTAACTTTGGTGGCTTGGTTAAGGTGATGTTGCCAGGTTTCTCCACTG
Source organism: Molossus molossus (assembly GCF_014108415.1). NCBI lineage: Eukaryota > Metazoa > Chordata > Mammalia > Chiroptera > Molossidae > Molossus > Molossus molossus. Next base: position 97,378,611 of record NW_023425399.1, on the reverse strand, counting down.
TGTAGTTACTGTTTTCCCCTTTTCACTTGTTAGAGGTGAGTGCGAGTGTGTTTTAGGTTTTAAATCTGCTTGGGGACATGAGTTCCAAATCTAAAAAAGTCGCTCCTGTCCTGAGGAATGCAGTTCTCGAGACTGAAAGGTAATCTGAACAAAGTGCTTTGGGAGGTACAGATGGGTCTTAGGAGGTGCCAGCAGGTTAAGTAAAGGTGGGCCTCGAGCTGAGGTTTGGGGAAGGTCCGAGTGGCTGGAGCAGCAGGAGGTAGGCAGAAGTGGCAGGGCGGGGTGGGGGACTGGTATAGAGCAAGTGCCTGGCTGGGTTGGAGGAGCAGGCTGAGCAGGGAGCTGGAAGAACTGCAGGTTTAAACGGGACCTGCAGCAAATCAGGGGAATGAGGACGCTATGTAAATGGATGCTCTCTCACATCCTTTCCTGCCTGATGGTTGCAAGAGGCACTCATCCTGGTTAAGGTACAGTGTGTGGCCATGAAGGAGGGAGGCTGGCTAATGGGCATGTGTGGCTCTTGGACCTATGACTTGGACCTTGTGATCAGCATCGTGGCTCTAGATGGCCATACACCCTGTTCAGGCAACTGTCAAACTAAAAGGGGTCTGTTTTGGGGGACTTTGCATATCTAGCCAAGTTTGCCTGGGGTCCAGGAAGGTCAGCACTAGCAAATGATCAGGAGGTAATCTCACACCTGCTGCAAATAAGGGGCCTGGGGAGAGCAGAGCATCCAAATGTCTGCAGGGTATAGGTTCATAGGCAATTTTGGAGGGGCTATTCCCTTTATTGTCCTGCTCTATTCATCAGGGGCCAACCATTGAGCTATTGTTCCAAGGGGAAGGCTCTGGGTCACTTTTGCTGCCTTCTTCAAGTCACAATGACTTTTAACAGGCAGCATCTGACAGTGCAGAGCCCCTTGCAGCCCTGGGTGAAATTATGATAACAAGAGAAAAAAGCTATTACTGCCACCATGCTTTCATTATGCAAATGATATTAAGATAGGCTGTGTGGATCGCCCCTGGCTATGCTATAATCTCCATGCAGTGATTATAATGTGTCAAACTTAGTCATTTTGATTATGACATGTTAATTACATGCCATCCTCATGTAGACATGAATATTACTCCCCGTCAGACAAAACACAAATTGGGGCCATTGTTAGTTGGTTAGTTGTGTATTTGTGTTTTAACTTTTTTTTATTAAAAGGATTAAAAGATTTAGAAGGTAGGTGATATTACAAACTAATTAAATACTGGACTGCTCTGTGCTCCGCTGTTTGGAGCGGGCAGATGCAGCTAACTTGGACTGCTTGGTTGTCTTTTTGTGCTCGGGGAGCCATGGGCAAAATGGGGTTTCCTGGGAAACAAGAAGCTTGACTTGTTGGGGATCAGGATGGGGAGGATGCCTGATAGGAGTGGCTAAGCTGGAAGGACCCCTGCAGACCCTCCAGTCCAACTTTTCTTTCGCAGACGAGGAGATTCAGGACCAGAGAGGTGAAAGAACTCGTCCAGGGTAACAAGCCAGGTTGAGAAAGAGCTAGGACATAGCACTGCACCAGGCTCTGTGACTTGGGACCACCATTTCCCTGTGGCAATGGAAAGGTTGGTTTGGCCTTAATGGGAACCACCACATCTCCAAGTGACCACTGAGAAGGGGTTCTTTGACCCATGAATTCACTGGTCAGAATAAAGTCACAGTCCCTCAGGTTGGCATCCATGGTCCTCCGTAATCAGGCTCCCTTCTACCTGTTTTTTAGATTTGTCTGCTAATCTCATCTCCTATACTCCTTCAATTCTATAAACACGTTTTCTACTCATCATCTTCCAAACACACCCTGAATCATTCTCAAATGTCAGTGGGCTGGGCCAGATGATCTCACCAGGTTCCTCCCAGCTCTAAGATCCATGAGTCCTGGCTCGGTGTTTATAGTAAGTAGTGGAATAACTAGTGGGGGTGATATCTCTTTGATGTCACATCCTTTGATGTCACTGGGCTAAGGGCAGTGGGGATACTTTGAGGATTGAGTAAGCAAGAGTACAAGTCAGAATCGGGTAGGTTAGTATCAAGGCCGACAGCTAGGGCAAGAGGCTCATCTGAGACCAAATGACCAACATTAGAGGAAGTTATGTGTCCTGGAAGTTATGAGTCCTCGTTCGGAAGATGATCTCAGATGTCCATTCTGGGTCCCATCTATTGGCCCCTTTCCCTCCCAGGTTAATGCTTTCTTACCAATCCAAGCTCTTGTATGGGGAGGGCCCACACAACCCTGCCAGTCGTCAGCATCAGAGTCTGAAGCTTGGGCTTTCACCAGTGGGCATTGGCAGTGAGCTCATCTCCATAAGAGCTCCTTGGAAGTCACCAGGGGTTATACAAATGGAAGGGATTATCATTGAAAATATAATTTCAAGAAAGATGGCACAATGCTCTGTTCTACTATGATGAAATGTGTCATTAAATATAGAAATAGATCAAACACCTTCCCACTAAGATCCTCTGGTACCAAGTATCTAGGTGAAAAGCTGAATATCTGTGAGAGCTCACAAAATGTGAAGGAGGTGGGAGGAAAAAAATCCCTCACTAGGGAGATGTACTTAACTAGACTTATAAATAGCCTGATCACAGCTCGTTTGATTAATTTGGGGAAAAGGAGTAAAAGTGTTTTGCCAATTCATCAGATTTCATGCTTTCAAAGCAGTTGCTAATGTAAATATTAGCATCCAAAAATGAACAAATTGTCTTTGGTAATTAAATTGCCCTAATTTACAGGTTCCATTAGAAGAGATGATTTCCCCCTGAAATTAACTTTTTCCCCCCTTTTCCCTTTTCCTATCCTAACAGGATACACACCAGTGGATGTATTTGCAGAGAGGGAGTCTGGGGTTTGCTCTCTCATACTCTGAGTGCAGAGGACTGAGTTAGTCCCTGGAAGCAATGCTCAGAAGGAGGAGAATGAGCACGTGCTCCTAGAGGGCTTAACTTCCATTGGGTGTGGCAGGTGAACTTGGCCTGTGTGTGGGATTAGGAGTTCTCCCAGTGACTGTGTGAGATCTGCCTTCTTCTGTTGTCTCTTCCTAGATCGGGACATTTCCCTTGGGAAACCTGCATGGAGAGGAGGTGACCATGGACACGGACTCCTAGGCTAGCCCCAACTGCTAAGTCATCATACTGGGTCTTGGCAGTACCCCCCCCTTCCCTTTCAAAATTTCTCTTATCCCATAAGTCTCCCCTAAGGAGCGCGAGACTATGCCCTGCTGCCCAGACTCTCATTTGACTGTGTTGGCTGGTGGCTCCTGAGGGCCAGACCTAGAGCATTCGTGTCTTCACAGGGCACTGGAGATTCAATAGCTGGCATTAGCATTAGCCAAACAAATGAAACGTAGGTGGTGGCCAGCTCTCCTATTAGAGTGGGGGTGGTGGGGTGGTGGGGGAGATGCTAGAACAGGAGGTCTACTTCATACTCCATTTTCTGGGATCCTATTTTATTTATTCAAACGGCAGCCTTATGTCTCCTATTATACTTTCACAGGCTGGGGCTAGGGTGAGCTGAGTGAGCTCCCTAGGGTGCAAAATGTAAGAAAGTGCAGGGTTAGCATTGCAGGACCCTGAGAGTGAGTTCCTCCTTTCATTTGTTCCCCAGGCACCTCACTCATCTCGACCTAGTCCTACCCTTGCCCTTCAGTAACCCCAAAGGAGGTGGCAGAGGCCTCACTATCCCCACCCCTTCTTGGTTATTCCACTAAATAGTATAAGCAGAGCCTGGACTCATGATGCTTAGAGTGGAGAGGAAAGGGAGATCAACTCTGGTCCAGGCCATGACCTCCGGGGATGAGGCAGCTAGAGCCCAGCCATGTTGAGAGACTTGTGTCATTCCTACAGCTGCATGGGGCTGAGGGGCAGCATCCAAGCTGTGGTCCTCTGCTGTCAGTAGAATTTAGAGCTTGATGTCTAAAGAAATTGGAGACATTTGCATTTCTCAAATATTGCAAAGTTGGTATTTTAATTGCTTTGGTGATTGGCAGAAAAACTTTTCTAAATGTGCAATAATATTTTAAATACATTCTTGAGCCCAGGGAGTGAATTGCTTACTTCTGCCTCGATCATGGTGGGTGTTGACTGTGACTCTCTCGATCATGGTGGGTGTTGACTGTGACTCTCTCGATCATGGTGGGTGTTGACTGTGACTCTCTCGATCATGGTGGGTGTTGACTGTGACTCTCTCGATCATGGTGGGTGTTGACTGTGACTCTCTCATGCCCTGTGCACTTGAGTCTTTCTCCTCTGCTCTCAGATCAACTCTGCCCTCTCCGTTAGCTTCTCCAGGTGACAAAGCACAAGGTACCAGCCCATTAAGATAACTTTGGAACCACTTACGATGGGCTATTTCAAAAGGTACCAAATTCCCTGATCTTATAACTGAACCATTTAACTAGATCATCCTGTAAGGAGAAAATGCGTTAAAAATACCAGTTAATTACTTTTTTTTTAATTCCCAAGGCACAAATAAGTCCTAGTTAACTGTCTTTGCACATTTATATATTTAGACATCAGAGGGTGACTCTACAGCGGTCGCAGCGAGCCAGCGGGCACAACGTGGAGGGCAGCTGACCCCAGAAGGGAAGGAGACCAGCTGCCTCAGTCGCTTAGGGACACGGCATCGGTAGGTTGTGCTAAAAGACCCTGGGAAGAAAGTCCTTGACCCAAGGCCTTGCTAGCAATTCTTCTATATGGAACACATACCGCCCAAGTAATACAGCACCTTGATTAGAAGTATCAATACTAACACATGTTACTAAAGTCTCAGGCCTGCCTTGATAGACCAAATGAGTAAAATCCAAAAGCAGGTTCTGTTTACTCCTTGGAAGCAATTAGCATGCAAGAAATCCCAAAGACTAAAGACTTTAATATAATACAATTTTGGAGCTGAAAAATGATCATCTGCATTTGGATTTTAGAGCTGACCCTGTGACAAAGGTCTTATTGGGAGGGCCTCTTAAACCCATTCACATCGTCTCAAGTGTGTCGGATAGAACTGGTTTTTATGGACTTGCCCAGCACCGGTTTACTTTTAGAGTGACATATTACATTTTTGAAACCCAGTTACCTAGTGGTCCCAAGTGACCGGAATCAAGTAAGTATTGAATTCATGACTGAGTCAATAAGTCCCAGTCAAAGCAGGTTTTACCTATTGATATACAGAAACCCAAGCCCTTTATCAATGGCAGAGCCTCTTCCATCCTATCTCAGAGCCCAGAAACCTTTACTTTTTTTTTTTTTTTAACCACTGAAAAAAGGTTGATTATCTGGTTTATGGATAACCAATAGATTAGGGTTGGTGACGTTGCTGCCAGAGGTAGTAGGCACTGACCATAGTAAAACACGACAGGTGAAGCCCCAAAGGAGGGAAGATGTAGGGCATTTAGACAGCAGACATAAACTCTAAGATGTATGGGGTTATGAAGAGACTCAAATACTTTCTTAGCTTTTGGGGAATTAATATGTTAAAGCCCAGTACAAATTCATTTATTCATTCTTCCATTCAGAGAACATTTAGGTGCCAAAGAGGTGCCAACAGTGAGGAAATGTGCCACTATGTTGGGTAAAATCTAAGGTGTTTCAACTCTGTTGTTGTGCAAATATGTATTGAGCATTCACATAGAAAGCTCATGCTGGACCTTCTACATTCTCTAAGCCTACGTCCAAGTGCCATGAAATAGAAAGCCAAGTTTTTGTTCAGTGTACTCTATAAAGAAGGCAGGGAGGCCTACACTCTTCAGGAAGATTTTCATCTTGCTGGGTATAACCAAGCAGGTGCTGCCATTCATCAGGGATGGCAACCTGATGGAACGCCACCTTCCCAGACAGGCAGGAAATGAGGCATCACCCAGAGCTGATTTTTTCCTTCCGATTAAGTGGGCTCTTACATAGAGAACACCAGCACACCAGCTGGAACTAAGGACATGTTTTGTTGCCTTTTCCTAAGAACCCAAGAGATTTTCAGAGAAGGAGAAGGCAGTGGTAAGAGGGGCTCAGAGCATGGATGCCGGAGCCGGATGGTCCCTCATAGCTACATATCCCTATACATTAATTTACCTTCTACGTGCTTTCATTTCCTCATCTGGAAAATGGGCCAGTTACAGAATCTATTTCATAAAAGTGATGAGAGAGTAAATACACGTGAAAGGTGTTACTGTGGTGCTTGGCACAGAGTTAAGTGTTAATGTGAAGCTGTCACTTAGCTGAGGAGAACCTGGGTTCTAGCTTTCATCTTTCTGTGCAGGAATGAGATACCCTTTTCACCTTTCACTAGAAGGGAAAAGGAAGTGCAAATTGATCTTCTGGATCCAAAATATCCTAAAAAGCTCCATACAAGTCACAGAGAGGCAAGTAATAAGCAGAGCAGCAGCCCCGTGTTATTGATTTTAATTCAAATTCAAGACAATTGACTTGAATTTGACAAATGAATTGAGCCTTTGATGCCATCATGCGTTGGTGCCAGAGTTGTGTCCTGCTAACACCCAGTGCATTCCTGCCTGTGACTGGCTTTACACTGGTCTACACTTGGCCATGGCAGAGAGGTGAGTTTTAGATGAAGAAAAATGGATTTGAGAGCTACATCTTGTTTATTACAGGCACAAAGTCTCCCCTCCGACATCTAAAGCAGGTCCCAGAGTTCTGGGATTAATTTGAATTCCAATCAGATAACTTATTGAATATTTCTCCCCACCCCTAGTGATTTTTACTCCTCTATAAATCAACTTGACTGTGCTCAAGTCTATACACGGTTCAGTTTGGCAAACATTGACCGAGAGCTTTGCTATATGAGGCACGTTGCTAGAATTCAGTGACTCAGATGCAGGAGCTACACTTCTTGCCCCCGAGAAGCCCGCAGCCTGTTTGGGGAGGTGGACACACATAGATAGGTGTGACCCCACAGGAGGGGCACCTAACCAGCCAGAAGAGATGAAAAAGCCTTAGTCTTCAACCCTTCCACTCCCCCCTCCATCTGTCACCCTATCTCTCTGTTCCTCTTTTTAGCAAAACTCTTCAGAAGGCTTCTCTCTACTTGTTGCCTCCAAATTCTAATTTTCAATTCTCACTTGAACTTACCCCATTTAGGCTTTTGCCTCAATTCTCCACTGTTCTTGTCAAATCACCATATTTCTAGATCGAATGCCAGTTCTGGTCCCCATTTATTCAACCTCTCAGCAGCATTGAACTCAGTTAATTGATCATTCTCCTCCAAACACTTCCTTTACTGGGCTTCTGGGCACCCACACTCCTGCATTCCTTCCGCTGCACTGACTGCTGCTTCTCAGCCTCCTCATCTCCTCGGCCACTTGATGTTGCGTCCTCCAGGGCTCAGTTCGTGAACTCTACTTCTCTATTACATTCCTCTGGTGGGCTCCTCCACTTTCAACTGTATGCTGAGGACTCTAAACATTTTAACTTCAGTCTGAACTGCTCTCCCAATTCAAGATCCACACATTCACCTGCCTTCTAGAACATCTCTCCTTGGATGTTTTATAAGCATTTCAAATGCTCGGTGTCTCATGCAAGGTATTCATCTCCTAATCCCAAACCTGTCATCTTCCTGTTCGTTCAGTTAATGGTAACTAACATCATTCTTCCAGTTTGCTCAGGTCAAAAAACTTTTAAATGATTTTTAACTCTTCTCTTTCTCTCATGCTCCAAATTTTTCTGCAACTACATTTATCTTTATTTATTTATTTAATTTATTTATTTATTTTTGTTACAAATGTTTCTCTCCCCTCCCCACTGATTCCCCCTTCCCCCTTCCTCCCCTCCCTGTCCCCAGCTTTGCTGTCCGTGTCCACTGTTCATGCACACATGCATACAAGTTCTGTGGTTTATCTCTCCCCCTCTTCTGGGGATTGTGCAACTACATTTATCTTTACCTGGAAGTTACACCTAGAACATGACCTCTTCTCATCACCTCCACTGCCACCACTAAGCCATTATCCTCTTGCCCATAACAGTGCAACAGCCTTGTCTTTGTGGGTCTCTCTGCTTCCACCCCTGCCCCCTTTTTCTTTATTCATTCTTAACATAGAAGCCTATTAAAAGCTGGTCAGCTCATCCACTCCCTAGCTCCGCCTCTATATCCCCCAGGACTCCCATCCCAGAGTCCAAGCCAAAGTCTTTGTGGTGATCTGCTAAATAATATTTCACTGTATGGACAGACCACGTTTGGTCGGGACATTCATCTGTTAATGGGTACTTGGGTTGTTTCTACCTTTTGGTTATTGTGAATCAGACTGCTATAAACATTGTCCGACAGGTATCTGTTTAAGTTCCTGCTTTCAATTTCTGTGGATATATCCTAGGAATGGAGTTTCTAGGTCATATGGTAATTTTATGTTGACCTTTTTGAGGAATTGCCAGACTATTTTTCATAGAAGCTAAACCATTTTACATTCCCACCAATAATGCACAAGGGATCCAATTTCTCCATGTCCTCGCCGATACTTCTTTCTTCTTGCTGTTGTTGTCTGACAATCACTCTGCTTCTTGTTTTTTTCCTTGAAGAACTCAACTAACCTCTGGTTTTGGTGTCTTTCATTTCCTGGTTCCTTTCCTTGGAATATTCTTCTCCCACCATTGTGCATGGTTTTTCTCCCATCTAAGTCCTTGCTGAAAGGTCTTCTTCACTAAGCAGCCTGTTAAATTACACCTCTACCACCAAAACACCCTATCTCCTTTCCCTGGCTTTAAGGTTTATCCATGGTACTTATAGCTTTCTGGGTAACTTGCTGTTTCTTTATTACTGTCCTCTCCTCTTCCCCACCCTGTGAGGGCAAAGATAGTTTTCACAACCTGTTCTGCCACTGCTCTATCACAGTGCTCAGAATAGTGTCTGATCCTTAAGGGAAAGGCACTATTGTCAAAAATAATTGTGAAGGTTTGAGTGACGTCTGACCTGGGTCTTCAAGGATGAGAACTACGCTAGGCAGAGAGGGAGAGGGGAGGGAAGAGGTTTTCCATGTTGAGGGAACACGAGGATTACTGTGAACTGGATTTTCTTAAAGAAATAAGTGAGTGTCTTCTGCAGACAGACACCCCACGGTTATCCAATGTACCACTGGATTTCCTTTGTTCGCTGTCGGTTCCCACTTGTTTCCCTTGCACGCCTCATGCTTTTCTTGTATGCTGATGAGTAATGCTGAGTTTTAACAACGTGGATGTCGATAGCCAGCCAAAGCCCAGCAATCTTGTGAGAGAGGAGAAAGTCTGTTATCTGTACCTGGAAATAGACCTGTATGTTTGCCCCCTTGATATTACTGTTGTTGCTACTATCAGTACTAAAAACAGGAACTTTGAGCCCAAGGCTCTCACACAATGCCTCCTATTGTCCTCCCCGGGTCGAATGAGAGTGGGCTGGAGACTCCCCTCCATCTGTTAGCACTTGCATTTCCCCAGACCTCTGTGGTGCTGCTCCCCACCCTGATCCCTCTGCTGATCCCAGGAGCTTAGAGCATCAGAGGGAGACCCCTGAAGTGATGACAATGTGACGTGGGGGTCAGAGGAAATTGAATGGTGCTGATGACAAGTGCCCAGGACGTTTTCCTTCTCTGTCCCTGCACCCTTTGTTTCCAGTTTCACAGAGTGGCAGCTGGACCAGGGATGTGGTTAGACTTAAGGGCGGGTGGAAAAAAGGGGAAGAAGAAGAGGAGACACTGGTGTTTCTGGTCTGTGTTCCATGTCTAAACCCTGTTGGGCTGGCTCTCTGGACTCCAAAGGTGCTACCTGAATACGCTTCTGCAGTTAGAACGCCTCCTACCACACCCCAAGGGCAGCCTCCCTCCTGCCCTTGGACCCCACAGGCAGCCGAGAGCTGTACTGGAGTGTATCAGCACATCTGAGCGAGGGTTATTTGGCAGCAACCCGCAGTCACCCCTACTTCTGGCCTGACCCATTTTCTCCGACTTTGATGTGGCTCTAATAATCCCTGCTCTGCTCTCCATCTTGCCTAGAGGCTACTAGAGTTCATTAGATTTAAAAAAAACCTATAAACTATTTTGAGCACCTTGGAGGTAAGGGCTCTATAAGTACAATGTAATAATAATGATGCTACAATAATTACCTTGATTAATTTATGCATAAGGCAAAAAAGGATTCTTAATTAAGAGACATTCCAACAGCGTGAACACAGGCCCCTTACATTGGAAAGTAATATCACCAGCAGGGATTCTAACTCTGGGCCAGATCGACGAGGATAACGAGCCGCTCACCCTCGTTCTGAGTAGCCTCTGAGTGTTCTGGGTTCTGGGTGATGACGAGGCTCTGTGGCCAACAGATTAGAAAAGCAGATGATGAAAGAGAGGAGTCTGGTGCTGTAACTGCATAAAACACAACCTAAGTTAATCTGATGATACTTTCATTGAGCAGCAAGTAATTAAGAACCCATGGCAAGCTAGTCAGTGGCATCAATATAATAAATTATTTATAAAAAAATGTAAAACAAGCACTAATGGAATCACCTGTGGGTGGGTCTGGGTCTGGGGTAGAAGCGACATTTTGTGACCCTCCCGTCCCTTTGCCGCCAGGTTCCTAAGTGCTGCTAGGGAAGCGGCGTGTGCTTTCGGTGTCGTTGGTACACTGAAAGGCACGCTGGCGTGTGGGCTTGCTCCAGGTGTGTCCTCATCAGCGTGAAGTGTTCCGGGGCACACTCCGCTGAGGCTAAGATGTGCGCCATACTTTATAGAGAAGTGAAAAGGCAGCTCAGCAGCCTCGGGAAAGCAACCGCGCATTCCGTGATCTGTCTTCTCTGTGTCCAGCCAACATTCAAGTTTCCCAAAGAGGAGACCTGACTAGGCCATTGTCAGCATGCAGTGTGCTCTGCTTGCCAGGTACAAGCCAGGCTACCTGAGGGTGCCCGATGCCTGCCCTCTGTGCTCGCTTCAGGCTGTGCACCGGCGCTGGGGGGATTTGCTAGGGCTAGGGAAGCGAGGGGGACCTAACCAACAGAGTGTGCTGCAGGAGTTCTTCTGACACCTATTCCGTGAGCAAGAACCGGCTGCTGGGCCACCTTCCTTGAGGATAACCAGGTATGTACTGGACAAAAGCCCTTCCTTTGGCCTATTCCAGACCATTTCCAGCCCTATCACCTGGGGGAAGCTAGGAGATCATCGGGAGTCTAAGACAGGAAGCAACATTTGTCTTTTCACAACTAAGCAGAAAGAGGCGTGGCTGGCACAGGGGAAAAGAAGCAGGGAACCTATTGTGTGCATGTGTGTGCATGGATGTGTGCCCGTGTGTGCGTGCATGTGTGCATGGTCTGGTAGATGGAGTAGCGAGAAGTTGAACATAAGCTGCCAAGGCATAAAAATAATTTTGAGGTCATGTAGAAATGCTGTTTAATCAGATTGCTTTCCTAACATGCAGCACCGAGAGAATCGGCAGTTCTGTAGTAAGGAAACAGATCATTTTGGATCTAAGAGAAGGAGCTGGGAATGGGCTGGAGCAGGATATTGTAATGGGCAGGTTTTCACAGATAGAGTGCAGCAGGGACATCCTGTGTGAGAGGGTTAAGCAGCAACCACCAGAAAGCTAGAGGGCCACAGAATGGGAAGAGGCCATAGTTGAACTTACCTCCTTGACATGTTCTTAGGTCAATCCCTACCCCTCTCTCTCGGGGGCCAAGGCCCCTGATTACTCATTGCCCATCATAAGCTGGCTCCATGAAAGGGCTGAACCACATAGAAACTCGGTCTTGCTCTGTCTGCAGTTCAGTGGAATTGGGCCACTTATGCTGAGCACACATATGACACAATCCAGCAGTCAACACAGTTCCTCGGTGCCATCATTACATCCTGTTGCCTATGAATTCTCCTGGCAGGGTCGAAGCTTATCATTAGATAGGCACACCCAGACTGGCAGGTTTTATGCAGTGGGGTACTATGAAAACAGTTATATACAAATTGCATCTTTATAACCTGAATTTTAGTTACACACTGAGAGAAGGCAGCTAAAGGAATCCTTTCTTCGGTGATAACTTAATATTCTCAGGTCTGTACAGCTTGGGCTATTAGAAGAAACATGCTCTACTTTAACCCCCATGGTTAGTTTTAGGCACATTCACACGTGCAGTTTAAATTCCCGGTTCTGTGGCAAGGATGCACAGTACACGGATTAACACCTAGATGTACAAGACACAGGCACTAAGAGTCTGGTGGTGTGGAATGTACCCTTGGTATAGGGAGCCATGTGGCCTGGGCACCAGGACACCTGGGCTCTCGTCCCACCCTTGCCACTGACCAGTGACTTAGCCCTCTCTGGGCCTTGGTTTCATTACCTGCAGAATAAAAGGGCAGCATTGATCCATTTCCAAGTCTTAGCTCCCATATGACATCATAAGACTATGCATATTCATGCTCACAGAATGGTCCTTGGCCACCCAGGGAAGTATGACCCTGCCAGAGGGAATTTGCATGGAACAGAAATCAAAGCCATAAGCCTCAGAGATGACACTCCAGTAGCGAAATGTCGATGTTATCATTATGGAAGCATGGAGACAGTGTTGGGGGTGGAGAGTGCAGTCTGCCAGGTGCCCTGGGAGGTACACCCCACAGGTGGTGCCCCATCTGCAAAAGGCCAAGGTGCTTGGATCACACACCTGGGCATCTGCACCCCTGGGCATTGGCAGGTGCCCAACACCCACCTCTGGCTCTAAGTATAAACTTAGGGGTTCTGTGGGCTCACTGCTGGCTGGCTATTTAGTTTTAATGCCCAAAACCAATTTTAAATAAAATAAAGGAATCCCCCTAAATATTCTATATGGGGTTTTCTTTTCTTAAAGAGGGACATTTCAAGACGAGTTTCTCACAGGTTTAGCCGAAAGGGAAATTAAACTCTACATTTAAATGGAGATTACGCACAAAGGAATCCATTAGTTTCAATATTTCTCAGCAGGAGGGCTCAGAGTTATTTAAATAAGTTTAGATATTAAACCTAAAGTAGCCATTAAAGCAATGTGGATTTGTTTGTCTGTTTTTTTTTCCCCCCTCAGAAATCCTTTTTTTCCAGCTGACTGAAAAATCCATCGCTTAACCGATGGAGAATATTTTAATGCCTTAAAAAAAAACAACCCAGTGACTTTTTAATATAGCACTTCCTTTGAATTTTTAAGTACCATATTACAGTGTACTGATTATAGCCAAGTGTCATCTTTTGGACAGATTAAACTCTGAGCGGTTTCCATTCCCCGCCCCCACCCTGGGCAGAACAGCGCTAATATAAACACCGACATTAAACCATATTGGCTATGGAAGAGTCTTTGATTGTCATTGAGATTATTTTAAAAGTTATTTAGGTCCCCCTGTTACATCTCTGCAAACCACTGAGAAAATGTTGTGCGGGGTTTCTCTTTGCTACATTTCTTTGGGGATTCATAAATATTGATTGTACCGTAAAAAATTGATGGAATCTTGAAACAGACTGCAGTTGGGGCAGCTGGGGAATTTACTCAATTTTTCTCAATCGCTGCAGTCTATAAAAAGAGGAGATTTTGCAAATTGTTTCTCACCTTGTCTTTTTAGTATTTAATAGCTCTCAATTCTATAGCCTTCTGAACCATGCACTGGGCATGTTTTCTGTCAAAATGGAATCAGGCCTATTCAATGGGAATTAAAAGGGGGGAGCAGGGCAGGAATGGGTTAAACTCTGCCCTGTTTGCCACCCTCTCTCCGTCTGCTCTTTTATCACCTTCTCTTGGTTTTCAGTGTCTTGATGTTTTGGTCTTATACTCCTACATCTATCCCACAGATGCCCATATTATGCCCATATTATGCCCAGGGTCACCCCTTCACTTCCCAGGACCATGATGGAAATAAGGTAAAAAAAAAAAGTGAATGTTAAAGGCTCTCTGTGGTCTTGTCTTTCACCAAACCCGGTAACTGTTAGACCACACTCTCATTAAGGCACCCCCTGCTCCCTCTTGCCTATACAACAAAGCTCTTCACCATCGAGCCTTGGAAGGCGTTGTCCACCGTCTGGCTCCAAACAACCTCTTGAGTCTTATTCTCACAGGTCTCCTTCTGGAACCTGTTTCTTTGCATATGAGTCCCCTCACTGTCGCTCACACCTACATCATGCATTTCTTCTTCTAGACTTTGGCTTACACTTTTTCATTATACCTGGAATGTTCGTACCATCTCCTTCTCGGGTAGGCAGAATGATGCCCTCCCCCACGGAGATGTCTCTGTTCTAATTCCCAGAACCTGTGAATGTGTTATGTGGCAAAGGGGAATGAAGGGGGGAAATCAGCTGACCTACAGATCAGGAGATGACCCTTGTATTATCTCTTGGGCCCAGTGTAATCACAGGGTTCCTTAGAAGCAGAAGAGTTGAAAATAGAAGGGAGAATCAGAGAGATGAGAACATGAATGAGTCAGCCCACTATTGCGGTCTTGGAAGGATGGAGCCATGAGCCAAGAAAAGCAGATGGCTTTTAGAAGCTGGAAAGGAAGCTGGAAAAGAGGAGGAAACACTCTCCTCTAGAACCTCCAGAGGCATTCAGCCCAGAAAGACCCATGTTGAAATTCTGACCTACAGAACTGTAAGGAAATACATTTATGTTGTTTGATACTACTGGGTTTGTGGTAATCATAACTCAATAGCCCTTAACCACACCTGCAAATTCATTTTGCCATATAAGGTAATATTCATGGGTTCCAGGGATTCAGACCTGGATGTTTTGGGGGCCATTATTCAGCTTTCTATAACAAGAAGGAGGTGGGTCTGCCAGTTCCTGGGCCACAGTGAACCTAAGGGTAGAGAGGAGATGAGCCCAATGTTGGGATTTCTCCTGGGGGGACAAAAGATACAGTACTTATCTTATTGACTTGAAGTTTTCCTTTTGCAATTTGCAGCCTGAGGTCCAGTGACTTGTCCAAGATTAGAAATGTCTGGTCAATCCACAAATCACATGTGGCACCTGAATGGGCTGGAAATGATCATATTCCTCCAAATGCTTTTTGGAGGGGAGTGTCTGTGGGCTCAGGTGCCCTCAGGGCTGGGAGCCAATCCTTGATGACTATCTCCACTTCATCCTGTAAGACAAAGTATTAAAGGATTTACTGCATAGATGATATAATTTGGGGGTGAGAGTGCTCTATGAACCTTCAAAGATTGGGTACAAATTTTTCTTATAGGGGAGTTCTATTTTACAAAGAGAAGGTTTGTATCTCTCACTAGATTCTTCTATTTATTTTTATTTTTTTTTGGTACATGCCCCTAGCAGGAACAGAACCCAGGACTCTCTGGTGCGCAGGCCAATGCTCCAACCGCTGAGCCAAACCGGCCAGGGCTCACTAGATTCTTAAAGCGACACACAACCCAAAAATTAAATCAAGGTCCAGGTCCTCTCTGAAGTTGGTGTTTAAAAAAAGAAAAAGAAGAAGAAAAGGGGGAAAAAACTCTGAATAGGTCACTGATAATGATATCTGAAAAAAGTGGCTTCATTCATTCATTAATTCATTCATTCAATCCTTTCTGTTAGCAGGTTCTAGGGAGTGAGGAAGTTGGAAATAGGGAAATGAAAGAGAACACAAGGCCTCTACCCTCAAGAACTGAGGAGCTAGGTTTGCTCTGACCTTGGGGGCTGAGATACTTTGTGTCTTGATAATACTATGGTCATTATTTCTCTTGTCACTTAAAGCATCATGCCCTGTATTCTGTGCAGAGTCCTGGGTTGGGTTGGTCCCTGCCCTCAAAGAGCTTACAGTTTGGTAGAGTAGTTGGCAGCTGTTCATGGAGGGTTTGAGTACCAGTCATACCAGGCGGCTTGTGACCAATGCTAAGTGGTACTTAGAAGAGAGGGCTCCATGCGGGGTGTGGATGGCCTCATGGTGATGGTAGGGCCTGTAGGAGAAATTATGGGTAGCCAGAGGTAGGTGGATTAGTTTGCAAGGATATTTCATGCAGAAAAAGCAGAATCATAAGCAAAGAAACTGAGTGGAAACTATTATACCTATGAGAGAAGCCATGAGGTTTGGGAACAAGAGGTGGGGCTTCAGATCTCTGGATTTCCCTTAATCATGGCCTCCAAGATCTGGCCTATGTATGACCTATTTCTGCATTCAACTCTTCTCCTGTGCTCCCAACCCTGATCCCAACCTTCACTCTCTTGTTCAACCAGAATAGCTCTGTTACCTCTAAGTAGTCTATCCAAGAATAATGCCACCCACCTGAGCTCCAGGGAAAGCCTTCCAAGACAGAGAGCAGAATCCAGCCCCACCTTGTCTGGGCAGCATCCAGGAGGACATCATCAGAAGGATGAGGAAGCCAAGGCTGCACCCCATCTGCCCTCCAGAGCCAGTGCATTAGGGAGCTGTGGTTAGGGGCTTTACCTGATAGAGAAACAGGCCATGAGATCAGGAACCCCCAATTTCCACAAAAGCTCTGGTGGTATTTCTGGTCCCCACCAGAAGCCTTTCATTGGTGCCAAGCCCTGTTCTCAGACTGCTGGCTCCTCAGTTCTCACTTCCTCAGCAGATCTCCAGTGCCTTCGGATGAGCGATTTCTCTATCTATCTGGCCAATCTACTTGTTCTCGACAGGAATGCTGGTCTGCCTCAAGCTACTGCATCTCACCAGGAAGCAGTAAACCTTTCCATCTTTGCTTTGAAGGATATAGTCATTGTAGGAACTTTATGTTGGCAGTTGTTTTCTGTAGGACTTTAAATAAATATATGATTCCTTGTCTTCTGGTTTCTGTAATTTCTGTCTAGAAGTTGGCTCTAAGTCTTACTTTTGCTCTTTGAAGGTAATATTTCTCTTGCTGCTTTAAAAATTTTCTCTGCTCTGGTACTCTAGTTCCAGTAAAGTGGATTTTGTCACTTTGTCTCAAATGACTCTTGTGTTTTTCCCAGTGTTTTGCATCCTTTTGCCTTTCCATGTTATCACCTGACCTATAACCAGGCACTCGGTCCCTTCCCCCGTTCAGGGCCTCATGGCCCCGCATTTGGATCCCTGCTAACTAAACCCTTGGACTGATCTTCCGGCTTTACTTCACTAGTCTTCCTGCATCTAGGCTTGCTCCTCTTAACCTCTTCCTCTACCCTCTAGGCATGGTGAGCTTTCTAAAACCAAATCTGACCAAGTCGCTCCTCTGCTTAAAATATTGAGTGATTTCCCATTTCCTATGGGTCAGTAAATTCCCAGCTTCTTATTATGGGCTATAGGCTTCTCTAGATCTCCAGGATGACCTTGTGTTTTCTGTCTTGAACCTTGTGCTCTAAGAACTCCCATCAGTTTCTAATGCTCCCATGTCCTTGAACACACACACACACCACACCCCACATGTCCTCTACCACATGTCTCTGTTCATACTGCTCCTCCCCCACTGTCTGACTAAGCCACATGTACTCTTTTGGCTCATCACACTCACTTCTGGGAAACCTTCCGGTCTCATCTCTGTTCCCCACTCTCCCACTCCCCCACTCCTTTGCTCCTGTAATACAACTTGCATATCTTTATCATCACACTGGACACAAATAACTCTCTGTAAGTGTCTTTCATTCTCCCTAGATTGCAAGTTCTTTGAGCAACTGTGTCTTACTCATCTTTATATTCCCAGACCCAATGCCTTGCCTGAGACATAGAAAGTACCCAATAAATGTTTAAATGATAGATGAATTAACAAATAAATAAATTTGTGTAAGAAATTTTTAGTTGCGCATTCTTGTATGAGTCAATAATGTTAGTCCTGTTCTAGGTGTGAAAAAATAGAAAAAGCGCCCCATCTCTGATTGTACAGCACGTGGCAGCGAATGCCTGAAAGATCTCTAAAACTGCATCCATCTGATCCGCTCACACTGACATCTCCTCTTAAATCTTTTGCAATCAGAGTCCTTAACATAAGAGCTGGCCTTAGATAACATGTGGCCTTCTCATGGTCTCTAATTGTAACACACTTGGAAAAATCAATTAACCAAGTATTTGCTGTGATATTTTCCATCAGTTTAGTTCAAAACGATACCTTTATTAATTGATAGTGTAAAAATTAGACATTAGAAAAGAATTTGGCTAAATAACCCAGCTGGTGTGGCTCAGTGGTTGAGCATTGACCCACGCACCAAGAGGTCACTGGTTTGATTCCTCGTCAGGGTACGTGCCCAGGTTGTGGGCCCAATCCCTGTGAGGGGCATGCAGGAGGTGGCCAGTTGATGTTCTCTCTTATTGATATTTCTCTCTCTCTCTCTCTCTCTCTCTCTCCCTTCAACTCTCTCTCTAAAATCAATAAAGAAAAAAAAAAAGAATTTGGCTAAATATTACTGTTCAAATTGTAGTCTGGAAGTTGAGCCTAGAGACATTAAAGCACACACTTCCCTGGAGAAGGTCTCAGAGTCAGGGATTGACATCAGTTTCAGCCAATAGGAAGAAGGCAGGGTCAAGAGCACATACTGAAAGCCTGTTTGCACCAGGGCTGCCCAGCAGGAGGGGTTGGATCTGGAATGTTGGATCTGGCTTTCCTGGGAATTGAGTAACAGGAGATGCAGCAGTAGGCATTGCCTGGAAGCCCTATTAGCCAATGGCAGGTCCTTGAGTGCTCAGCTGGGGTCCAGTGGGGCTGATAGGACTAAGGCAGTTCCCATGGACTAAAAAAGCTAAGGTTCAGTCCAGTTATCAGGAGTGGATACTTAGAGCATAAAAGGGGCCCAGTTACCAGAACTGGGGCACAAAGCAGGACACTGACTCAGGAAGAAGGTGTGGTTCAGCATCACAAGGGCACAGGGGACCATCAATCAGGCCAACCTTGGCGAAAGACTCCTTAGTGTCTGGACTCCTTAGTCAATGCGTTTCTGACTGAGGACAGCAGGGAAGGGAAGGGTGCTGTCAAGTGGCCCAGCTAGAGGATCAAGGAAGATGTGATAGCTCTGGGAAGATCCTGAACACAGTAGGTCAAAGGGGCAGCAAATTGTGAAAGCAGATGAGAAGCCAAGAAAGAGCGAAACAGGGGAAGGCTGAAAGCCCAGGGTATGATGTCAAGATGGTGGTGAGATGGTGGGGAGAAGCTGAGGCTGCTGGGCAAGGTAGAGCTAAGGACTTTGAACCAGGTGAGTGGGCAGTGAGCCAGATTCTATGTAGCCACAGCAGGTACTAAACCTATATGTCAAGGTGCCAGGAGGCATCAAAGGGTCAAGGAACCACTCATGGTGATTGGAAATCAGATGGGGACTGGATAGGATGGAGTTAAGACCTGGGTCTGTGGTCAGACTTCCAGGAAGTTCTAGAGGCAAGAAAGGTAGGCAAGAGCTGTGTTTAGGGTTCATCTGAACAGGTGATTAGGAAGGTCAGAGGATGGTCAAATTCAGGGAAGCCATAGAAACCAAATGGGCAAGAAAGTAACAGACAATGGGCTGGGTATAGGCACCAAGGTACAGGCACTAAGGTACAGGCACCAAGCCGTTGGTAACTGAGGTAGCTCTGTCTCATGCCCAGGGCTCTCAATTGACCTTGGGAGAGGCTGAGACCAAGTCCAGCAGGGCTTTTTAAGGTCCTCCTTCTAGATAGTAGCAAGCAGTCTAGAGCAAATGACATCTGGATGGAGGTGTGTTCGCCAGGGAAGTTGACTGTAAGGATTATGGAGGCCAAGTCCGGTGACCTGCCATCTGCCAGCTGGAGACCCAGGAAAGCCAGTGGTAAGGTTTGAAGACCTGAGAGACAAAGCGCTGAGTCAGGGCCTTAAAACAGGAGCCCCAAGAATTGGAGAACACTTGTCCAGCTCAATTGACAGAGCCCGAGTGAGTGCTTTCTCCCTCCACCATGCCGGTCTGTTAGGGCTACGACAGATTGAATGAGGCCACCCACATTGGAGAGGGCAGTCCACTTTACTCAGTCTCCTGACTTAAATGCTGATCTCTTCTGGAAACACAGGCACCCCCAGAAAAATGTCTAACTGGATATCTGGGTACCCATGACCCAGTCAAGTTTGCACTTACAATGACCCATCATGTGGGAACAGTAGAGATCCTGCCCCCCTGCCTGTGGCTCAGCGATGCCTGGCACAGTTTCCTTGGAGATCTATTAATTAATTAATTAATTAATTCATTCATTTATTTTTAAATTAATTTATTTTTGTTACAGATGTTTCTCCTTTCCCCCCACTGATTACCTCCTGCCCCCTCTCCGTCCTGTCCCCAGCTTTGTTGTCCATGTCCATTGTTCGTGCACACATGCATATTAGTTCTGTGGTTTATCTCTCCTCCCCACCCCCTCTTCTGGGGATTGTCAGTCTGTACCCCACTTCCACTGTTGACTCTACTCTGGCCGGTTAGGTGACCCCAGGCCATTCTACAGCTCAAGGTTCAGAAAATCGAATGCTTTCGGGTAGTATCTTTGCTGACGGAACATCAGAAGTGCGGCTTCTTGATTACATCTTACTTGGCGCCATCCTGCAATTCTGACCGATTTGCTAATTCCTGGCCTCCACTTGGAAAGCTTCCAGCTCATTTTCATGCTACGCTGCGCAGTTCTGCCTTCTTAATGTAGTTTTAAAGTTGTATTACATAAACAATGGGTATAAAATTAAATTAATTATTGGACACTCCATGCTATTTAAGTTTAGGGCTCCCGTTTTGCCAGTATTTCTTCTGAGGACAACAAGGCGTGGAGAGCCAGGCATCTGGCTGGTCCTCCTTGAGCCTCCTCAGGGAGAGGAAGAGGGAAGAGAATTAAAACCTCAGGGAAGAATGTTGTTAAAAGAGAACATGCTCTTTCCTATGAGGAAATGGTCTTTGATCCAATTTCTTGGTTCCCCTAATTATCTGGGTAGCCATGTGGGAGCAGGTCAAATTGATTAGGAAAAAATCTGATGAATTATGGGGTATTCTGTCTCAAGATTCTTCAGGTTGTGGCTACTAAAACCCTTTTCCTGAAAAGGCAAGACTGGGAATTTTACCACCCCTCACCTCCTAACTTCTCACCAGTTCTCAGATTCATTCTTTGATATTTTCCATTGATCGAGCTCCTTTTCTGTATCGTGCTGGGGAGTTCTGGTGAACAGGAAGACCCAGCCTCTGCTTTTGGCTTTCCAGATCAAATCTTAGCCCTGTCTTTATATTCCTTAAGACCCTTGGCTCTCATCTTCATAGTACCAATCCTGGTTGTGAGTTCATTATCTTTCTGATCATTTAATACCTGTCTCCACCTCCCTGAAGCTTCCATGAGGATAGAAGTCTTTTCTCTTTTTACTCACTGTTGTGCCCACTGCCCCCAGTACCTGGCCTGGAATGAAATGGGCACTTAGTGACTATTGGGTGGGTGGGTGGGGGAGGAAGGAAGAATGATGTTAATAAGGAGGAAGGGAAGAACATAGCCGAGGGGTTCTTAGCCCTTGGGGCCCAGCCTCATCAGAATCCTGGAACTCGGCTTCTGCTGTCTCCAAGAGCCGAGCAGAGCTTTCCTCAGGAGGGGTCTCCTCAGGAGAGCTTTAACCACTCCCCACAGTGACCTGCTCTTTCCAGCATTTTCTTGTGGATATCTGGCTTCCTGGGCACCTTGCTGGTTGGCCTGGTTTGACCCTTCCTAGCAGCCTCTTTGCACCTGGGCATAGTTCTGTCTTCCTTCCACAAGGTTCTAAGCTCCAGAGGTAGGAGCTGTTCCTCCTCTTTCATCTGGAGCCCCTCAGGTGTGACTCCCGTGCATACTGCTCCTTCTGCTCTTTCCACGTAGAGAGCCTCTCGCTCCCGTATCCCTCCCTCCCATCCTCAAAGGCCCAGCTTAAGCTCCCCTTCTCCCTCCCCATCAAAGCCTTCCCAAGACACTTCTAACAGTGCTCTCTTCCCTCTACAACCACGTGGAGAATCTTCGCAAGATCTTGACTGCATCTCACCTTTGATTTTACTGTCTGATCAACCGCCTCTACTTGTTGAAGTCACATGTCTTCCCTGTTTAGGGTGACCAACTCTTCCCAATTTGCCTGGGACTTTCCCAATTTTAGCACCAAAACTTCCATTTCCCAGGAACCAACCCTCTTGTTCCTGGGCAAATTAGGACAGCTGGTCACCCTAACCTCCCCCAGCTTGGCCTACTCACCTCAAGTCTCTGCCAAGCTACTGTCAACCTGAAATTCAAGACTCAACTCAAGAGTGACTTCCTCCAGAGAGATGTCCCCTCCTGAGTGCAGGAGAGGTCTGCCCTGCCTGTGAAGTCACTGCTCTCCTGTGTTCCTCACAACCACGGCTCTCTCCAGGTTGTGCATGTAGCATCCCCAGTGCTCAGCACAGCACCTGACACGTAGCGAGTGCTCAGGAAGGAAGGATTTGTCGACCAAGCTGCAATGCTAGGTGTTATGAGTCAAACTGTGTCCCCTAAAAAGATGTTGAAGTCCTAACTAGTGAACGTGACCTTATTCGGAAATGAGGTCTTTACAGATGATCAAGTTAAAATGAAGTCGTTAGGGTGGCCCCTAATCCAAAATGACTGGTATTTTTATGAAAAGGGAAGTGTGGACACAGAGAAGACACACACAGTGGGAAGATGATGTGAAGAGACACAGGGAGAAGATGGCCATCTACAAGCCAAAGAATTCCTGTGGCTACCAGAGGCCAGGAGAGAGGCCTGAAACCAATCCTTCCCTAGTGTCTTTGAAGGGAACGTGGTCCTGCCGGAGCCTTGATTCTGGGCTTCCAGCCTCCAGAATTGTGAGACAATGTTTCTGTTGTAAGCCACACAGTCTGACACTTGGTACAGCAGCCCCAGGAAAGTAATTCACTAGGGTAACATTAAGAAATACAGTCCCCACTCCACCTTCCCCCCATTGCAGGTATAAACCTGCTCCTTACCTGGGACTCGAGCCTCTGCTGCCCGTGGGTGAGATCTTGGAGGCCCAGCGCTGATCTGCTTGCTCTCAGTTAATAAATGGTCTTCAGGTCCCATCCAGTCAGAAGAGTAATCTCATATTAGTATTAAAATGTCTGGTAAAATAATGTTTAAATAGTCGAAATCTTTTTTGCTCCCATAGCCCAGGCTGCTCTGATTCTCCTCCTGTCCCCACCCCGGCCCCAGAGACACTTCCCGGTCCCTAAATGTTGAAGAGGAGGGGGGAGGTCTTACATAACCTGGGTTTGATTTATTGCTGTCTGGAAACTGATGTTTCATACCGACTTTCTCTGAGTTGGCCAATGCTCTGAATTTTCTTCTCAGTAGAACACTTTGACAGTTCCCAGAGAGACCCCTTGACAGCACTTCCTGTGTGGGGTGATGCGTTTACTCAGGTGGGGAGCCAGGCGGTGTCCGCTTCCCAGGGCACTAGATCCCCAGCCCAACTGCCTGCTGGGCTCACCTTGCCCCAGGGGCTCCGGAGCATGGAGGAGGGGCCTCACCTCCATTACCTCCAGCTGGGAGTCAGAGCCTGTGTTTTTTAAATTAAATTTATTTGGGTGACATTGTTTAGTAAGATTGTTTAGGTTTCAAGGGTATGATACATCGTCTGTATATTGCATCATGTGCCCACCACCCAAAGTCAAATCTTCTTCCATTACCATATATTTGGCTCTCTTGACTCTTTACTACCCCCCCCCCCTTCCCTCTGGTAACCACCATGCTGTTGTTTGTGTCTATGAGTTTTTGTTTGTTTTTCTTGGATTATTTGTTGCTTTCTGTTTATGTCCCACATATGAGTGACATTATATAGTTCTTAACGTTTTCTGTCTGACTTATTTTGCTTAGCGTGATGTCCTCAAGATCCATCCACGTCGCAAATGGCAGCATTTCATCTTTTCTTATATCTGAGTAGTGTTCCATAGTTCAAGGTGTCGATAGATGACTGGATAAAGAAGACATGGTCCATATAGTCTGGAGCCTTTTGTTTTGTAATCCCTCAGGCATGTGTCCCTACCAGCCCAGTGGGGACACAGCACATTCTCCAGGTGCCCTTCTTGAAAACCCTCTTCCTAGACCTGAGGTAAAGTGGAGGCCACCTCCTGCTTCTCTCATGAAGTGTAGGACTCGCAGCACCCTCAGCTCACTCTCTGCAAGAAAAAAAAATCCTTCATGACTTTGAATTCTGCCCTGTTACACCCTTGAAGTATGTGAGGCTAAGTACTACCTAGGTGGTCCCCACCTCACTCTTCAGTGGGGGAACAGCTCCTATTTGATTTGTTTTGCTTTTCTGGCCACTAATGGAAACCTGGGCTGAGTATGGAAAGAGTAAGATGTATAAGATGAACCTGGAGCCCAAAGGTAAGGGAGAACTCCAAGAATGAGGGAGACAGGAGCTTAAAGGCCCTCAGTGGCCAAATCTGGGATAATGGGATCATGGCGATGAATAGTGAAAGGAATGAATTATAACCCAGGGCTTTTGACCTCAGATGAGCACATGGCTGCCCCAGGCTGGGTGAAAGTGACAACCATGAGTGGCCTCCACCTACCCCACTATCCATCTTTTCCCCTGAGTCTGGCCAGCTTTTTTCTCTCCTGACCATATGCCCTTGGAGCAACCCTCAGAGGATCCCACCTCTCCCACCTCCCAACCTCCACGCCAAAAACTTATTAAGCATCCACCTGTCACCTCCACCTTAATAAATAAGAATCTCTTTTCAGCTTCTTTGTCTTCCTCACCTCGAGGCCCACCTCCTTAACCACACTGTCAATTACACCTCATGTCTAGCAAGGCCAGAGCTAATGAAAAGCAATAGAGAATTCACTGCCTTTTAATGAGGGAAACATGGCTTTTTACAGGGAACAATTTATTGGGCCAATTCCCCCCGTCCATCACCCAGGGGAGCTGCTGCCTTTTTGTACCCTGCGTTTGTTACTGTGTCAGGCACCATGTAAAATTGCCAGTGGAGCACCGAGGTGAAAGCTCTGACTCAATTTACAGGGTGACATCTCTAATCTCCCTCCCTGGATCAGTAAGTGATCCTGGCAATGATATGCATAGAAATTAATTACTTCACCCCTCCTGCTCCCTGGCAGCCAGGAGTGGGGCATCCTCCCTGGCCGGAACAGCTGGGCTGACAGGCCACTGACCTTCAGTTTGTCCTGGCAGGAGTATGCAGGAGAGACAGATGACCACACTGCCAGAAAAGACAAGGAAAAAATAAACAGGAGGAGGGCATGGTGTGCTGCTAAGCCCTGTTAGAGGTCAAGAGCAAATACCAGGTCCATCATCATATCCAAGGGAGAGAGGGAGGCAGGGGATTCAGGAAGAGCATCCCAGGCTGAGATTCAGGAGATGTCTCATTCTACCACTAATGTTCTCTGTGACCTTGGGCATGACATTTCGTCTCCAAAGTAAAGTGTTTCGAACAGCATGATTGCTCTGATGTTCTGTAAATCAGAAGTCTTCACCCCATTCTCCTTCTCTGAATAATATATTAGGCTACTCTCAGTCACTGGGTTTTAGGCTTGGTTGAACTATGTGAACTTGGACACGTACCTTTACTTCTCTGCACTCTGAAGAGGCATGTGGTTCATGATCTATCTACTTCAGAAGATGGCTTTGGGAGTCAATTGAAATAAAGTTGCTTTACATTATTAGATGATATAATGTAAATTCCAGACCTAGGGTTAGGTTGGAAGAATTAGGAAAAATGGCCATTTTGAGGAACACTGACCAAGAGTTCCTGCCTTAAAGTTTCTTCCACATGTTTTATCATACCTGAAATTCTACCATTACAGATAATCTCTTTCAGTCTTCAGGTATAACTTAATAATAAGTTAATTTTTATTAAGTGCTTAGTCTGTCCCAAGTACTATTCTTAAATCACCATAGTACTTAGATCATCACAGCAAATCTGAAAAGTAAATATATATCATTTCATGAAGTTGAAGTCTCCAAGGGAGAAATTAGCAGGCCTAGCCACTCTGTAAATAATGAGGACAGCGTGTTTTCAAAACTCTACTTTACTGAGGTATAATTTGTAAACAATAAAATGCACACATTTTAAGTATATGTGTGATGAGTTAAGACAAATATATACACTCATGTAAGTACCGCCACAGTCAAGATGTGGAACATTTTCATGACTCCAAAAGGTTTTCTTCCACTCCATTCCCTGGCAAACACTAATCTGCTTTCTTCGCCATTGGTTAAATTTGTCTTTCTTATTTTGCAAAAGTGAAATCATACACTATACTCTTTTGTATGTTTTTTTCAATCAGCATAATGTTTTAACAATTTTATCCATGTTTTTGCATGTATCTGTTGGCTATTTCTTTTTATTGTTGAGTATTTGTTTACCCACCCTGTTGATGGATATTTACATTTTCCCCAGTTTTTGGCAATTATGAAAATAGTTATTATGAACACTAGTGTATACATTTTTTTGTAGACATGTGAATTTTTCATAAGTTTCTCAGGATTTTTTAAGTACCTGACCATGTTCTCTACAAATAGAGACACTTTTACTTATTTCTTTGTACCATAATCTGTAAGTCTTTTATTTCTTTTTCTTGCTTTATTGCACTAGCTAAGATGTTCAGTATAGTGTTGAATAGGGGTAATAAGAATGGATGTACTTGTAATGTTTCCAACATGAGGAGAAAAGCATTCAGTGTTTATTAAGAATGATGTTTACTATAAATATTTCATAGATATCATTGATCAGATTAAGGTATTTCCATTTTATTTCTACTGGAAGTTTATTTTAAATCATGAATAGGTATTGAATTTTGTCACATGCAGTTTCTGTATCTGTTTAGATAAGCATATGGTATTTCTTTTTTATTCTGTTAATATGATGAATTACACTAGTTGATCTTTGAATGTTAAACAAATCTTACATTTCTGGCATAAATCGCATTGGCCATTGTATTTACCCTCTTTTTATATGTTACTATATGCAATTTACTAATAACTTATTAAGGATTTTTATGACTATTTTTTTTATGAGGGGTAGTATATAGTTTTCTTTCCTTGTAACATCTTTGGTTTTGATGTAAGGGCAATGCTAGTCCCATAAAGTGATTCAGAAAGCATTATTTTTTCCTTATTTTCTGAAAGAGTTTATGGAGGATTGGCATTATTTCTTCCTGATTTTTTTTTGTGGGAAGTTATTATTATTGTTATTCTTATTGTTATTACCAATTCAATCTCTTTAATAGATATAGGACTTTAAATTTTCTATTTCTTCTGCAGTCAGTTTTTGTCATTTGTGTCTCTCCTATAATTTGTCCATTTCATCTAAATTGTTGGATTTATTGGCATTAAGCTACACATAACATTCTATTATTCTGTTGATGTCTATAATATTGGAGCCAGAATTAAAAAAAAAAAAAAATCCTCACCTGAGGATATTCTTCCATTTATCTTCAGATAAAGTGGGTGGGGGAGAAAGAAAGAGAGAGAGAGAGAGAGAGAGAGAGAGAGAGAGAAACATTGATGTGAGAGAGACACATCAACTGGTTGCTTCCCGATGACTCTGACCAGGGCTGGGAACCAAGCTTCACCTGAGGCATGTGCCCTTGACTGGAATCAAACCCACGACTCTTTGGTCCATGGACTGATGCTCCAACCCCTGAGCCACACTGGCCAGGGCTGGTGCCATAATTTTTAACACATTTCAGTCTGACTCCAGAGTTTATGCTTTTTCTCCCATGCCATCCTCTCCTATAATGAAATGCAGTCTCTCTGGAAGGGGCCATATATGAAGTCCTCAGGAGAAAATACCTTATCAGCAGTTGAAAGCCAAATGAGAACCAGGTTTGTCAGAAGGAAATTTGTGTTGTTCAGTAATGAATTGGGACAAAGAAGCCAGGGAATTAAGCTGAAGAGCCTCAGGAAAGGCAGAAGAAAGGAGGCAGTAACAATGTGTTTATTTCAAGTAACTGAGACACAAACTTTTACTGCATACCCATGCCAGGGTCTCATGTGCTACAAAGGGTGGTCTATGAGTGTTTTGGGGAAGGGATAGGCAGGGAAAGAGAAGAAAATGCTGCTTTACTGAATGTGTGTTCAGCGTTTTTATTTTTATTTGTTGTTGTTTTAAAATATATTTTTATTCATTTTTAGAGAGAGAGGAAGGGAGAGGGAGACACACACACACACACACACACACACACACACACACACACACAGAACGAAAGATTGATGTGAAAGAGAAACATTGATTGGCTGCCTCCCACATGCATACAGGGATCTAACCTGAAATTTGGGTATGTGCCCTGACCAGGAATCAAACCGGTGACCTTTCAGTGAACCCGACGATGCTGAACCAGCTGAGCCACACCAGCCAGTGCTGTGCTCAGCCTTTTGAGTTGGGCTTGCCTAAGGCAACACGTCCCGGATGATGACTCAATTTCTTTCAGTTTCCTCTACTTATTACACTGCAAAACTGTTGGTTTCACAGAACATATTGACAGCAGTAGCTTTAACTTGATACAAATGCACACCATACTTCCCCAGAAGCCATCTCTTTCTTCCAAGTTGTCTTCTAGCAGAGAGAAGGATGCCAGATATTTGCTTTGCCAGCCTTGTGACCAGTTTGCACATACCGAAGGTCTGAGAATATCGTCCTCATTTTCTCCCAGCACTCCAGCTCCACCATAGCTTCTCTCCCTTCCACTTGACCAAAATGAAAACATGAATTAAAATTTTTCTCCTGAGAACTTTAGGACCCTATGAGTGTATATCCACGGTCCGGGTCCAAAGAACCCAGGATGAGAAACCTCTTTGGAACTGCATATTTTGAAAGGAAAAGTTTTGTAAGATCAAGGGACATTTATAATATCCTTCTGTTTCTTGTTTTTGTCTCTTGCCACTTTCTCCAGAGCAACTGGCGTCATAACAGTTAAGCCACAAAGAGACTTGGCTCTTGCAGCGGGGTGGTGAGAAAAAAATAATGACTTTCTCTTGCAGAGGCAGCCGTCCAGCTAGGGGGACGTTGAAACAATGAAAAGAAAGGGAAGAGCTGCTACTACATAGAGAAGGAAACCCAAACAGCCAGTAACCTGTGAAAAGGTCAATCTCTCTAGTAAACAGAGTAATCAGTGAAATGCTGGAAATGCAAATTAAAACCACAATATAATATTGTTCCAATTTTATTCAAGATATTATTTAAAAAGAAAGGAGTCTAATCACACCAATGGTGAGGATATGAAGCAGTCCTAACTCACATAAACTGCTGTTGAGAGGGTAAAGGGACAAAACCACTTTGGAGAAAATTTGGCAATATCTACTAAAGTTGAAGATAGGCACAATCTTATACCCAGCAACAGCAACACAACTCCTAGTCTACGCTCTATGGAACTGATGGCAGATTATGCATGAGGGCAAAGGTACAAGAAACTTCCTAGAAGCACGGTTTATAATAGTGAACAATCATAACTATTCTAGTAGTTCTAATAGAGGGGAACAAACTAATGACTTGTGTATTCTCACAGTGGAATACTACATAGCACTAAACATGAACAGGCCAGTGCTTTACCACTCTTAAATGAGAGAAAAAATGTTGCAGGAGACTAGGCACAGCATATCATCATTTATACGAGTTTAAAGACCTGCAAAACTGGACTGTGTGCCCTTTGTGCGTACATCCATATGCATGTGCATTAACAGCATAAAGATTTACATGGAAATTATAAAGCCAAGTTTAGGACCATTCCTGCTGCTCTGGGGGAGGGAGGCAATGGATTGGAAAGATACGCAGGGAACTGCAAGTGAAATGATCATGTTTTATTTTTCAAGCAGAGTGGTGGTCTATGGGCCTTCATGATCTCTATAATGTTTTGTATGCCTGAAAATTTTTATTAATATTTTTTAAAGGAAAGAGGAGCAGAGAAGCAAAGGATATTCACATGAGAAAAAGTCTCGAAGGCTTGCTGGCAGAAAGGTCAGTGGCAAGGGCAGGAGCCTCAGAATCAGAGATCTGCGTTTGAATCCCAGCTCTCCTGCTCACCAACTACAGTATGATTTGAGGGGCAAGTTAATTAACCTCTCATGAACCTAATTTTCCCAGGTGCAAAATAAGAACTAATGATATTTACTTTGATGAATGTGGTCAGTTCAGTAATTAAATAAAATATGTTAAGAACCTAGCACAGTGCCTGGCACATTTTTAGGGAGATTACACTTTCTGGTTTATCTGGAACAATCTTGATTTACACCTGCTGTCTTAATAGGCCATCTTTTAATTTCAAAAGTGTCCTGATTGGAAGATAAATGATATCATCACCCTACATATGGTAAATACTCAATGTACTCTATTCATGTTAGTCCCTTTTATGGTTTCAAGTCCTTAGATCCAGCAAGCATTTGTCCCTCCTCTCTTTCCAAACATCCTTCTTACCCTGTCTCTGTGCAGTGGGATGTTTAGATATCCCTCCATGTAGGACCAGAGTACTTAATCTACTAGATTGAATTGCTGCAGGATTACTGCTTAAATTACATTAAGCACTAGGATTACAATAAGCTGGAAAGTTTAGAATTTTTAAGAGCAAAATGGCATAAAGAGTATTAATGAAAAACAGAAAAATGCAAAAAAAAAAAAAAAAACAATGAAAATACACTTTTGTTGATAATTTACTATGTGCCAGGCATTTTTCTAAGTATTTTTTATGTATTAACTCCTTTGATTTTTGTAGGTGATGAAACTGAGGTCCAAGAGAGGCATGAGACCAAGCCGATCTACTCCAGAGTCTGCAATTAATCACCATATCCTACTGCCAAAATCTGTTATTAGGTAACAGGATTGAGTTTTAAAAACAATTAATCCAAAATATTACTGTTTAAATGTATATTGTTCTTTAATGTGGCTCATTGGAAGGCTATATGCATGTTTCCACTATATGGAATTTCCTTAGTATAACTGAATTATTTTGGGGGAATTCCCATCAGAATATGGGCACAAGACATCCAATATCTTCAGTTTTCTTGTCTTTTAAGGTGGACGTGATTTTTTAAAAAGAGTTAAAAGTCATTTAGAAATACAAATGAAAACTATAATGTGATACCTCAACAAACCCAATAGATGGCTAAATTCAAAAGATTGACACTACCAAGTGGTGATAGGAATGTGGAGCAACTAGAACTCTCATGCATTGCTGTTTGGAATGAAAAATTCTCTTTATCTATGAGTTTGTTTCTGTTCTGCTTGCTCATGTTGTTCGTAGAGTCAATTGTTGATAGATATGTATTTATTGATATTTTATTGTTCATATTTTTTTTATATTCTTCAAGAAGACCCTTCAACATTACATATAATACTGGTTTGGTGGTGATGAACTCCTTTAGCTTTTTCTTGTCTGGGAAACTCTTGATATGGCCATCAATTCTAGATGATAGCTTCGCAGGATAGAGTAATCTTGGTTGTAGGTTCTTGCTTTTCATCACTTTAAATATTTCTAGTCACTCCCTCCTGGCCTGCAAAGTTTCTTTTGAGAAATCGGCTAACAGCCTTATGGGAGATCTGTTGTAGGTAACTAACTGCTTCTTTCTTGCTGCTTTTAAGAATCTTTCTTTGTCTTTAACCATTTTCAGTTTGAGGATGATGTGTCTTGGTATGGACCTCTTTGGGTTCATCCTGTTTGGGACTCTCTGTGCTACCTGGACTTGTATGACTGTTTCCTTCACCAGGTTAGGGAAGTTTCTGTCATCATTTTTTCAAATAGGTTTTTTAATTTCTTGCCCTCTCTCTTCTCCTTCTGGTACTCCCATGATGGGGATGTTGGTACTCTTGAAGTTGTCCCACAGACTCCTTATACTATCCTCAATATTTTGGATTCTTTTTTCTGTTCTGATTGGGTGTTTTTTGCTTCCTTATATTCCAAATCAATGGTTTGGTTCTTGGCTTCACCTACTCTACTATTGATTCCCTGTAAACTATTCTTTATTTCAGTTAGTGCATCCCTCATATCTGACTGGTCTTTTATTATGCTCTTGAGGCCCTCACTAAATTTATTGAGCATCTTTATGTGAACTTTGAATCTGTTAGATTGCTCATCTCCATTTCATTTAGTTCTTCTAGAGTTTTGTTCTGTTCTTTCATTTGGGACATGTTTCTTTATCTCCTCATTTGGCTGCCTCTCTGTGTTTGTTTCTATTTATTAGGTAGAGTTGCTATGTCTCCTAGGCTTGGTAGGGTGGCCTATTGTAGTAGGTATCCTCTAGGGTCCAGGGGCACAGCCTCCCTGATCACCCAGCTGGGCCCTCAAGGTGCATCCTTCATGTGGACTTTATACCCTTCTGTTGTAATTGAGTCTTGATTGTTGTTGGCATGTCAATGGGAGGGTTTTACTCAGGCTGATCAGCTTCAAGGACTGGCTGTGCCCATTAACCACTGACCTCTGACTACCTTGGAGGATCAGCTGTGCAGGGGCCCACCACACAGAACAAGACTTAATTCAGCAGGGCTCTGGTACCCTCTAAGTCCATTCCTTGAGTGTGTCACTTGTGGAGGTAGTTAGGTGGTGGTGGTGCTTTGAAGGGGTCTGAAGCTGTCTACTGGATGTGCTGGCTCTGGGGTAAGGTCAGCCACTGCCTGTGTTCTATCTGGGGCCACCAGGCATGTGCCACAAAGTGATCTGCCAACAGTGCTACTTGTGCTGGGCTTGGAGGTGCCCAGGTGAAGCAAAGCTGTGAACCAAGGCTGGCTGCTTCTAGTGCCAGGCCTGGGGCCACTTAGCAAAAAGTATGGGGCTTGCTGAGGCCAGATGTTGCTTGTTTGAGATAATTTAGGAAAATTCGAAGTAGGAGCCAAAACAGGCCAATCCTATGGTAAGGTCACTGGAAACAGCTTGGGTGGGCCTGAAAGTTGGGTGGGGTAGGGCCTTAAGGAATCACCAGGGTGGGGCAAACAGTGTGAGCCAGGTTGCTGGAGTCCCAGATATGGCTGCTGTCTGCCGCCCCAGGGAAGGGCTCACCAAAGGAACAAAGGCCTCTACCAGCACGGCTGTCTAGAAGAAAGCTGCCTCTCCCCAATACCAAACAACTCAGTTCCTCCTTGTATGTCTCTGGTGTCTTTCAAGCTGCCTCCCCTCTGTGCTGGAGCTCAGAGGGAGCAGGTCTGAGTAAGTCTGTGTGCGGGCCCTTTAAGAGGAACTGCCTGGGGCTCCCGCAGCCTCAGCCTCCCTGAGCCTCGGTTCCCGCTGGTTTTTCCAGCCAGAAGTGATGGGGATTCTCTTCCTGGCACTGGAACCCTGAGGTGGGCGCCTGGTATGGGATGGGGACCCCTCACTCCTCAGGGAGGACCTTCCTAGCCGAGGTGTCCTCCTGATTTTTATCCGCTACGCATGGGTGTGGGACCAGCCCATCCGTGCCTCCATCCCTCCTACTAGTCTTGATGTGGCTGCTCCTTTGATTTCGTAGTTGTAGGACTTTCATTCAGCTCGATGTCAGGTGATTCTGAAGAATGTCTGTTCTGTAGTTTAGTTGTAATTTTGATGTGGTTGTGGGAGGAGGCAAGTACCATGTTTACCTATGCTGCCATCTTGACCGGAAGTCTTAAGTTTCTTATATAGTTAAACATACAATTATTATATAACACAAGAGAGAAAAAAAACTTAGGTTCACACAAAGGTCTGTATGTAAAGGTTTATAACAGCTTTATTCATAATAGCCCCAAATTAGAAATAACCGAGATGTCTATAAACAGGTGGTAAGAGAAACAATTTGTGATATATTCATACACTGGAGTACTACTCAACAATGAAAAGAATTGAATGACTGACATGTGCAACAGCATGAATGTATCTCAAAAATATTATGGTGAGTGAAAGAAACCAAAAGTGAAAAGCTTGAAATAATTTTAATTTTCACACATACTGTTTTTATTCCCATTTGATGGATGAAAAAACGAAGGCTCAGAGCAATGAAGTCCAAGTCACATAGGTAGTAAGTTTTAGAGCCAGAATTCAATTTTAACAGCCTGGCATTGAAGGTTGTGTTCTTACTCACCATGCTTTCTATAGGCTTCTGCCTGCCACCAACCTATGCCTATGACAAACACTCAAACTCTTCCTCTTCTCAAACACCCTCGAGACATGTACAAATTGTAACAGAAACAGAATCTGCTTTAAGAGTCTACTGTCAGATGAAAAGTGTGGCAGTGCTACTTTGCTAAAGGCCACTACCAATTGTTTGGGCCCCAGCCTGTCCTCTAGCTAAGCTCACCCAAGTTATACATCTCTGCTTTTAAAAATAGATGAGGCAGGTATCAATGATAATTCCTTTTAGAATCTGAGTTCTGTTGAAAAGACAGTTGGGTGCAGGTGGGGCATTGGGTTTTAACCATTTATATCCTAACAGTCAGAGATGACTCAAGTGGTCCAGGCCAGCTCACCTGGTGGTATTCTCACCACACTGACAAGTAAAAGATTTTGATCCCTGGAGGGTGGGAGTTGGGAACCAACCATCCATCCATCCATCCATCCATCCATCCATCCATCCATCCATCCATCAACATCCATTCATCCATTTGTCCATCCACTCATCCATTTGTGTTTGCATGAATCACCGGTTATTTGTTGAGGTCCAGGAACTGTGCTGGGTACAAGTTGGGTAAGGTGGCCTTTAAGGACCATCCATCTCTTAGATCCTATTTGTCTCTAACCCTGAGCTTATAATGTGGCCTTAACACCAGGACTCCCTGTCACAATCTTCTCAACACACTCTCCAGAAAACTCTATTGTGGGCTGTATTCTTGAAAGAAGCAATAATTTAAGACTTATTTAAATTAAGGGAAGTCAGTTATGTTAACCAATGGGCTTTATCCTCTTGGATGAATTATGGAAAATAAAAATCTGAATAAAATCCAGAAAAGCAAATAAATTATAAAGACATACTGTGGATTAAGGATGCCATTGAGAGGAGGCCCCCAGGGATCTGATTTAGTGAATTCATAAAGTTCTTTGTAGTACATTCAGTGCTTGTATATAAATGTCCCCGAGGTAGTTGAGGATAGAGCATATTCATAACAGGCTTAGAGAACTCCAGTCCTGCCCATGGGATTTTCTCATCAACGAGAGCAAGAATTTGTAACAGTTTCTTTACTCCATGTCCCTGTGTAGTTGGGAAAACCATGCTTCCTCTCAGACCCTATGCTCCTCATCTGCAGTCTCAAAGGACCCATTGAAGCGATCTCTAGGGACCTTCTCAGCTCCAACAGTTCATGATTCTATTATCTAGTTACTCATTCAGAACATTCTGAAAACTACAGTATATTCTGTGTCTGGGTCATCATTTCTAGCCCGAAGGAAGCCCAGAATCACATACATATATTTTCTTAGAGCTTATCCACTGAGCAGTATGATGCTCATTCTAAGGAGGTGCATTGGAAGCAGCAGGTCTTTGGTTAAAAACTTGCTTTGGGGGCCAGGCGATGGCTGGCCATTCGGGTTAGACCCAGTCCCCAGGATGAACGTGCCTCAGACAACTTCTGTCTTTCTCAGTAAAGGGCTTTGCATAGAGAAAAACAGAAATGGAGGGGATTCCCAAGAACTGAAAAGTGTCATGAAAGAGCCGAACACAGGGGCAGAAGGGCTGAGGCAGGAAGATGGACTCTATCACTTCTCCCCTACCAGGAGCCACACTTGGGCTGCACAACAATCCCACTATTTTTTTTTATTTATTTGTTCTTCCAACCAATCCACTGTCTGAAAGGAACTCTAAAGCTTCTATCCACTAGAGCGTCACCTGTACATGATTCAATTAACCTTTCTGGTGGTTTGGGAAGTTTGTGCAATAGGAAAACCTTGCCGTAATTGGCAGCCTGACACAGACAATGAAGTCAGATCAGATGAAGAGGGCACCAGGGACGTCATTAGCATCCTCTACTGAAGACTATGTGGTGTGTAAAAGTTGTTTAATTTCTGCTGGAAAAGGAAGGGAAGGTAAACCTGATTCACATTTCCTGTATTTTTTTTTTTTTTTTTGCTTATTAAATATTTCATTTCCTCACTGTAAGCATCAAATGGGCCTGGTATCTCGGTGTCTGTGCAGCTTCCCACCTAGCTTTTACTGCTCTGCAATCCACCAAATGATCATTTCCCTGTTATTAAAACTCTGCATTTTGCAAGAGGTGTTTTGGAAAAACAAACATACATAGAGACAGATGGAGTGATTTTCTTTCAAGAATTTCAAATGGGGCGAGGCTGAGGGGAAATAAGACTGTGCTGGAGAAGGACCTCAGGCAGTGGCCTCACTTTGTTTGTTTGTTTGTTTGTTTTACTTTCCCAAGGGTGGAAGGTAGGGATCAGGAACTCTGGAAATGAGGAGAATGAGCACCAGGCCAATGTCTAGATCCTTGCTCATTACTCAGACGAGTTTTAAATCTTGGGTTTTCTAGGAAGCCTTCCCCAGCTGAGAGAAGAGAAGAGACTGACATTTACTGAATGCCTTCTAAATGCTCAGCACAGTTCAAATTATCTCCTTGATTCTCACAACCAGCCCTAGGAATGAGGTATTATTATGCTGCTTTTATAGATGAGGAATCTGAGACAGAGAATTTATTAAACTTGATCAGGGAGCCAGTCAGTAGGTGACAGTGCTTAAACTCCATCTTTACACTGTCTTTCTCTTGTACCCCATTAGAAGGAGGAGTCACGGAGCTCTGCAAATTGAAGCTAACCAAAAACAAAAAACAAAAAACACTCCTCTCTACCATTTCTCTACAAGAGCCAAAATGCCTACCAGCTTAATTTATATACTAACTAATGTGCATTTTAAAAAGCCTTGAAATCTATAATGTGCTAGAAATGAACAATTAATTTTCACTCATGCAAAGGCACTTAAAATTAAATAGAACCAGACCAATGTAGGTATGATTATCATTGCTTAGTTGCAAATTCTTTGGGAATACACAAATTGTCATCAAATGTAGAGAAAATGCTCACTCGGAACAAAGTGCTCTGCTGATAACAGTGGGGTGGGGGGAGAGGTGGAAGACAAGCTCTGTGTTTTCTAGGAGGAGACACGAGGCATGGGCACATGGGCACATGAATGCTGATGGTTCTTGCACCACATTCACACTCATTTTTACACACAAGCTTACATACGTGCACATCCTCATGCACATACACGCAAGGGCACCCCCTAACTTAGGCACTAGGGATATAAGCTAATCCAATAGATACCATACCTGCCCTTATGGAGCTTACTAATTTGAGGGGCAAATAGTCCCTGAATAAGTAATTATCGGTGTGAAAAAGAGGAATCAGGTTATGAGGGGCTTTTTGAAAGAGGAGGCCTTGGGAACACTGTCAGAGGTCTGGCCTGTGTGTCCTTGGGCAATCAGCCTCTTCAGTTAACCTTTTAACACTGGGATTGGTCACATCATGACTGTAAATGTCATGGTATGCCACTGTCCCAGGCAAAAAGGAGAATGGGACAAATTTTATGTGCTGGGTCCTCCTTCCTGAGGGCCATCAGTTGTACAGCCTTCCCAGGCTTCACCACCCAGCATACTGGACCACTGTCCTGGTACCTTGGACAGCTCCCCCCAACTCTAGCAAAGACCTCATTGCCATCACTGCACTCTAAGTCACCTCTCTCCTCAGCATTTCCCTGGGCCAGGTCTTTGGTGTCATCACCTGTTGAGGCAACAGGGCAGCGGGCTACAGGTATGCTCACCTAATCCTTTTCAGCTGCAGCCTCTGGAGATGGTCCTCTGGTGGAAAATTTCATGAATGGCTGGAATAGTGGAAATTTAAAGACACAGAAGGAGAAAAGGCAGGACCAATGTAGGTGCTTGGCAGTTTGGAGCAGAGTGAGAACTGGACTACAAGAATGGGGTGGGGGCTTTAGTTCAAATTTTACTTTTATGTTAAGTCCCCCTCAGTGTCAAATAAATTCAGTGGCAGTAAAGTTTAAGGAGTGATTTGATGTTTAATCAAGAAAAGCTCTCCCCTGCACTTAGATGTGTATCTTTCCTAATTTCTTAATTTCCAGGCTCCATTCAGGCTTATGCTCCCCTGATTGAAAATGTAGGAATAGTTTGATGAAGCAGTAACTCAGCAGAAATAATGATGATGATCATGATGATGGTGATGATGATGATGATGATGATGATGATAACAATGATAATAACAGAAGAGAGGCTCATTTATAGAGCTTCTTGTTTTCCTTTTTTTTTTGGTCTTCATTCTGTCTCACATGAACATGAGCTAATTGATCCTTCTGGTATCTCTGAGGTAGGTAAGAATTAGAATTCCTTCTCAAGAAATAGCTAGTTTATTAATAACCAAAATGGTGGGTGATAAACTGTTGAGTTACTGATTTTTCCTGCCCAGAGTCATTGCTGGTGGATTCTCCCCAACAGTAAGAGTGAAGCCTGGTTTCTGGTATGTGTCTGGCACATAGTAGGCACTTAATAAATTTGCTGGTGAATCAACTAAAATGCTGATTGACTAAATAAATGAGTGAAAGAATGAGGGGCCTGAGAAGCTTTTCAGATGCAGCCCCCTTGGGGCCTTTGGGGACTGAATTCCTGTGTTCTGGATGCTTCTGATTACTATGGATTACTTCAGAGATGCCATATGACATTTCCACTCATCAATTACACAGACTGAAATTCTGCCATTTCTATTCATCCTCATCTGCACTTTCATAAGAAGGTAGGGCCCTGGAAAGGGGGGGGGAATAGGGGCCATATAATGGCAAGAGTGAGTTGTCCCTTGTGTTTTATCTAATCTTTTATTTCTCACCTCTGCCTGCCTGCCCAAGGCTGAATGATTCTCTACAACTCTGGGAAAGCCACAATGGTTTCTCCATCTCCAGTTTCTCCTCTTACAATCTATACCCATCTCCTTGCTGTATCCAGATGTTCAACTCTTCATGCATCTCTCTTGATCAACAAACAAGCCAGCAAATGAAAGAACTCTTTCTGACTGTTGGAATTGCTCCTGACTGCTCAACTGTACAAACTTTGACATTAGCAGACTAGGTTCTTATCAAAGGTTAGCCATTATTGGCCTTGAGGTCTTGAATATGTAACTTAGTCTTTCTGGCCTCAGTTTCCCTATCTGTGGAGTAGAAATAATAATACTTACATTGTGGAATGTTGTTGGAATCAACAACAAACATGAATTGAGGTATATTTTGCACAATCCCTTAAAAAGAAAAAAGACAAAAAAGAAACCCCATGCTGAGTTTTTACAAATGCCTAGAGTTAGGTAACCACATTAAGATATAGAACAGGTCCATCACATCTCCCAGAATTCCCTTTGGAGTCCACTCCTCCCCTTCCACCCTCATCTGGCAACCACTGAACTTCTCTGTCTCTGTATATTTGTTGTCTCCAGAATGTCATATATGTGGAATCATAGAATATGTAGATTTAGGAATCCTTCCTCACTTGGCACAATTCATTTGAGATTCACCCTTGTTGATTCTTATCTCAATTGTTTATTTCTTTTCATTGCTGAGTATTCCATTATATAGATGTTTTACAATTTGATTTTTTATTCCTTAAAAGATATCTGATTTGTTTCCAGGTTTGGATATAATGAATGAAGCCACTATAAATATTCACATACATGTCTTTCTTGAACCAAAATTCTCATTTCTTTTGGATAGTTAAGAGTGGGATCGGTGGGCCATATGGTAAGTGTGTGGTAATATTATTTTAAAAATCACCAACTGTTTATCAGAGTGGATGTGTCATTTTGCACTCCCATCAGTAATATTTGAGAGTTCCAGGTGTTCCACATCATCACAAGCACTAAGTATTGTGCATTTCTTTGATTTTAGCCATACTAGTTGGTATGTAGTAGTACCATCTTATATAGAAGCTCTTTAACAGGTTAAGGAAGTAGACTTCTGTTCTTAGTTTGCTGTTGAATTTTGTTAAATGCTTTTTCTGTACCTATTGAGATGATCATATGATTTTCTTTCATCTGTTAATAAGATGAAATAATAAATTTGATTTACAAACTTTTTGTTTGGAATTTTGTCATCTGTGCTTGTGAGAGATATTGGTCTGTAGTTTTCTTGTTTTGTAATATCTTTATCTGGTTTTGATATCAGGATAATGCTGGCTTCTTAGGAGGAAAGCAGCCATAGACAATATATAAATGAATGGACATGGCTGTATTCCAATAAAAATTTATTTGTAAAAAGAGGTATCATGTCAGTTGGGGCCCACAGGCTATAGTTTACCAACTCTGGCTTAGAATATAGATTTGAGATTCTTCTTTTCTAAGCATTTAATGCTACAAATTTTTTTATAAACACTGTTTAGCAGCATTCCACAAATTTTGAAATGTTGTATTTCTTCCTCTTTGACTTATGAGTTATTGCAAAGTATGCTGTTTTATTTTTAAATATTTGGGGATTTTCCAGATATCTTTCTGTTACTGATTTCTAGTTTGATTCCATTATGGTCAAAAAACATACTTTGCATGATTTAAATTCTTTTACAGGTTTTAAAGCTTCTTTCATTAACCAGGGTTGATCTATTTTGGTGAATGTTCCATGTGCAGTTGAAAAGAATGTGCATTCTTTTGGCTTCTGATGTACTGTTCCACTAATATCAATTAAGTCAAATTGGTTGATTGAGTTATTAAAGTCTCCAAGTCCCATTGTGGTGTGGTCTACTTGTTTTTCTGTCAATTTTTTTTTAACTTATCTTTATTGTTGAATGTATTACAGATTTCTCCCCATTTTTCCACTGTTGACCTCCTCCTCCCTAGTCCTGTTCCCTCCTGCCTTCCCCACACTATTGTCTGTGTCCATCAGTTATGCATATATGCATATACATTCTTTGGTTTATTTCTTCCCACCCCTCCCCTTCCTTTTGAGGTTCATAAGCTTAACACCAATTTGTACTTCTTCATCCCTTCACCTTTTTCACCCATCTCCCTAACCTTCTTCCCATCTGGCAACCAATAAATGTTCTGTGTATCTATGAGTCTATTTCTGTTCTTCTTATTTATTTTGTTTGTAGATTCAGTTTTTGATAGATATGTATTTATTGCCATTTATTGTTCATATTTTTTATCTTCTTCAAGAAGACCCTTCAACATTTCATATAATACTGGTTTGGTGGTGAGAACTCCTTCAGCTTTTTTTTTTTTTTTTTTTATTGTCTGGGAAGCTCTTTATTTGCCCAACTATTCTAAATGACAGCTTTGCAGGATAGAGTACTCCTGGTTGTAGGTCCTTGCTTTTCATCACTTGCATATCTCTTGCCACTCCCTTCTGGCCTGCAAAGTTTCTTTTGAGAAATCAGCTGACAGTCTATGGGAGCTTACTTGTAGGTACCTAACTGCTTTTCTCTTGCTACTCTTAAGATTCTCTCTTTGTCTTTAATATTTTGCATTTTAATTATGATTTGTCTTGGTGTGGACCTCTTTGGGTTCATCTTGTTTGGGACACTCTGTGCTTCCTGGACTTGTATGACTGTTTCTTTCACCAAGTTAAGGAAGTTTTCTGTCATTATTATTTTCAAATAGTTTTTCAATTTCTTGCTCTCTCTCTTCTTCTTCTGGCACCCCTATGATGCAAATGTTGGTACGCTTGAGGTTGTCCCAGAGGCTCCTTACACTAGCCTCATTTTGGGGGGGGGGTGATTCTTTTTTTTCTGTTCTGATTGGGTGTTTTTTGCTTCCTTATATTCCAAATTGATGGTTTGCTTCTTGGCTTCCCCTATTCTACTATTGATTCCCTGTAAATTATTCTTTATTTTAGTTAGTGCATCCCTTCATTTCCGACTGGTCCTTTTTTATGCTCTTGAGGTCCTCACTAAGCTCCTTGAGCATCCTTATAACCAGTGTTTTGAACTCTGCATCTGTTAGATTGGTTATCTCCATTTCATTTAGTTCTTTTCCTGGGGTTTTGTTCTGTTTTTCATTTGGGACATGTTTCTTCGTCTCCTCATTTTGACTACCTCTTCATGTTTGTTCCTATGTATTGGGTAGAGTTGCTATGTCTCCTAGGCTTGGTAGGGTGGCCTATTATAGTAGGTGTCCTGTAGAGTCCAATGGCACAGCCTCCCTGATCACCCCAGCTGGGTCCTTGAGGTGCACACCTCATGTGGACTTTACACCCTTCTGTTGTAATTGAGTCTTGATTGCTGTTGGCACACCAATGACAGGGTTTTACTCAGGCTGATCAGCTGCAAGGACTGGCTGTGCCCACTAACCACTGACCTCTGACTATCTTGGAGGATCAGCTGTGTAGGCGCCCACCACACAGAGAAATACTTACTTCAGCAGGGCTCTGGTACCCCCTGAGTCCACTCCTCGAGTGTGTTACTTGTGGAGGTGGTTGGGTAGTGGTGCTCTGACATGGTCTGAGGCTGTCTACTGAGTGTGCTGGCTCTGGGGCAAGGTCAGCCACTGCCTATGTTCTACCCGGTGCTACCAGACATAAACTACAAAGTGATCTACAGATGGGCTTATGCTGGGCTTGGAGGTGCCCAGGCAAAGCCAAGCTGTGAACCAAGGTTGGCTGCTTCTAGTGCCAGGCCTGGGGCTACTTAGCAAGAGGTATGTGGCTTGCTGAGGCCAGATGTTGCTTGTTTGAGATAATTTAGGAAAATCTGAAGCGGGAGCCAAAACAGGCCAATCCTATGGTAAAGCCACTGGAAACAGCTTGGGTGGGCCTGAAAGTTGGGTAGGGCATGGCCTTGGGGAATCACCAGGGTGGGGCAAACAGTGAGAGCCAGGTTGTTAGAGTCCCAGATGTGGCAGCCATTTGCCTGCCCCCTGGGGGAAGGGCTCACCAAAGGAACAACGGTCTCTCACAGCAAGTCTGGGAGAAAGCTGCCTCTTCAGCTCTCGCCCCAATGCCAAACAACTCAGTTCTTCCCCATATGTCTCTGGTGCCTTTCAAGCTGCCTCCCCAACGCTTCAGCCCAGAAGGAGGGAGGCAGAGTAAGTCCATGCCTCAGCCTCCCTCAGCCTCAGGTCAACCAGAAGTGATGGGGCTTCTCTTCCTGGCACTGGAACCCTGAGCGGGGTGCCTGGTGTGAGACGGGGAACCCTCAGTCCTCAGGGAGAACTTTCCCAGCCGAGGTGTCCTCCTGATTTTTATCCACCACACTTGGGTGTGGGACCAGCCCGTCGCACTTCCATCCCTCCTACCAGTCTCGATATGGCTTCTTCTTTCATTTTGTAGTTGTAGGACTTCCATTCAGCTCAATTTTGGGTGGTTCTGAGGATGTTTGTTGTGTAGTTTAGTTGTAATTTTGATGTGGTTGTGGGAGGAGGGGATACTGCGTTTACCTACGCACCGTCTTGACCGGAAGTGCTCTCAGCTCTGTCAATTGTTACTTCATGTATTTTGAAGCTCTGCTGGC
This sequence comes from Molossus molossus, assembly GCF_014108415.1. NCBI lineage: Eukaryota > Metazoa > Chordata > Mammalia > Chiroptera > Molossidae > Molossus > Molossus molossus. The sequence goes on along the minus strand of NW_023425399.1, from coordinate 97,335,413 downwards.
AGGTGCCTACACATTTAAGACTCTTATGTCTTCTTGACATGGCCCTTTTAAATCATGTAAAGTTCCTCTTTATCCTTCATAATTTTACTTATCCTGAAGTCTTCTCTGTGTGGTACTAATATAGTCAGTCTTTCTATCTTTCTTTCGATTAGGATTTTCATGGTATAGATCTCCCCATACTTTTATTTTGAACCTATTTATGCTGTTTTATTTAGAGTACTTTCTTTTAGAAAAGGAAGTTCGAATTCTTAAGTGAAAACCAGGAATGTATATTCTTAACAAGCTCCCAAATGATTCAGGTGTAACCTCTAGCGTTGCCTTCTCTTTCTAGAAGTTTGTCCTTGAACAGCGGGAGGAGGGGGCAGCAGCCTGAGGTAGGGCACAAATAAGGCTGAAAGAAATGGTTTTGCAGAACAAGAAAGATTCACGGGATTGGAAGGAGCCATCAAGAGAGAGAAAGGCGGTGAAAGGAGGGTATGGATGGTGTCAGTTGGATCTTTGGAAACGGCAAGGGCACATGAAGAAGGCTTGGGAGGGGACAGGAGGGGCTTTTTGGAGACTGGAGGGGAGGCGGAGAGGATGGGAAAAGGACCCCGAGAAAACCTGAGCCGAAGGCCTGAGACTCCTCCTCCCTGATGGCTTCTGTCCTCTGTTACTTAGTGGAGGGGATTTTTATTGAGAATAGGGAGCAGGGGCTGACTTGGTGTCCAGGGGAAATGGCTCTGGGGTGGGCGTCTAAAAGGACCAATTCAGAAGAAAATGCTGACCGACCCTGAGGGAAGAGCTGAGACCCGCAGAAGGAGTCTTTGATGAGGGTGAATTGAGGGTTGGGGCCTGGACTGGCAGGGGCAATGGGGGCGGGGGGAGAGGAGAGGGATGGGCTGGGAAGGGCAAAGGGCAAGAAGTGCCAGGGGTGGAATATGGGGCAGTGACATGGGGGAGACCTGGGTTCTGGTGCAGAACTTAATCAACCTCTTGCTTTGTGACTGGGCAAGTCACATTACCTACCCTCTGGACTCCGTATTCTTATCCTTCAAATGGGACACAGCTTTATAGGTCTCCCATGAGAACAGATAGGAAAGTGAGTGAAAAGACTTTTTCAAATGGTCTACAGATGCAAAGTTAATGACTACTATTTTTGTTATTGATACAACCAGAAATCGAATGTTATCTCCTAATGGCTTTAACCATGTTGAACACCAGTATTGAACTATTCTATGGAGAAAGCATTTAGCTGTCAGGTCATGTGACCTGTTATTACTGGTGACAATAAGAGTCAAATAAACATGTGGTATATACAAGGTGGGGTTATATTGTGATGAAATTGAAGAGTGTTTATCAGAGATTGAATAGGCCCTTCCCATAGAACAAGTTGGGGAAAAATGTGCTGCAGAAACATCTCAATTGGTGATACGATTTTCAATAATTGACATAATGTTTCTGATTATTGTTTTATAATACCTTGCACGCTCCTGCCATTACCATTCCATTTTATGACACTGTTAATATACAGATGTTGCTTTAATCCACTTTGTGATTTATCTCGACTATCCCACACGTACATTTTCAAGCGATTCATTCATTTAGTAGCACCTCATTTATTTTAAAAGTTTTTTCTTAATCACTGTGAAAACACTCATTTATACATGGCTTCTCTTTCATTTCTTCCTCCACCCAGAGACGAGGAAGACCTGCCATTCTTCTCTGCAGGTCCAAGATCACATTCCTCTCTTGGTGGTTGAATTGCCCCTCGCTATCCTGCGCTAACCACGTGCTGGAAAGCATCTTCTCCAGCCCTTCATTCTTGTCTGCAGTGTGACACCGAGGCGAGGTTTGGCTCGATGCTGAATGAGAGGTGCTCCTGTGGATCACTGGGCGCCATGCATTCTTCCCTGCACAACAGCAGCTTCCTCGTGATGGTTAGAATGAATCACTCATTCCAGGATCATGAATCCTGTCCTTTCCTCTGGGCTCTTTGCACTTGGAACCCAAAGTGACCAGGCGTCAGCTGTAGCGTAAAATTCAATTCCATTTAACTCTCTGGTGGAAGAAGCCTCTTCTGGGAACCCACACCTCTAGGCTCACAGAGTCTAAAGTTATTGGGACAGGAAGCACAAACTCCGCAAGTGGGTCTCTGGAAGTGGTGACCACCAGAGCCCCTCCCGTTTCCACACCTTAATTCCTGGACTCATGTATTCTACTTACTAGGGGACCTAGAACTATATAGTGGTTTTTGATTTAGGATATACACTCTTCCTGGGGAAGGTGCCCCATTTTTACAGGATACATCTGGTACCAAGCTGGTACCGGAGACTCATTTCTCACAGGCCATTCCGTCACTCTCTCAGACCAGTGACTTTGAGTGATGCTGCCTCTGATGGTGTCAGGGGATCCCATAAGTATGTCCTCATGGATACACTTCCTTTGCTGTACATGAGTCTTTTGGTCAGAGGTAGTGTAACATGGGGTCTTGAATCTGTGGATCAAGTCTTTATTAATACCGACCAAGGCTTTGTTAGCAGGAAACGTGTCAGTCCCGGTCAAGATGAATCCTTGTCCTTTCCGGGGTGAAAGAGGGGCAAGGTATAACTGCCACCAAGTGGATAGTTGGTCTCAGTAGACGCTTCGGTACCAGGGACGTGACTCTGCACTCTGGCACTAGCCTGTAGAACATTCAGCAATGGCAGCAGTTAGACTAGCCGTATTGAGAGAGAGCCCGTGCTGCTGGGCCCGTGTCCAGCCTTCCTCTCTGCCACCACAGTTACATGAATGGACTCCACTCACGAGTCCATTATGCCCTGGGGTGAGCACTGGGGTGGCTGATGGCAGCTACGGACTGTTGTCAATGGGCAGGATAATTCTGTGAACGTGGCTGTTTAAGGCCTCTTCCATGGGAAATGCTCTCTGATGGGCATGAATATGTGATACGAAAATCTTCATCCCTTATGCCCACTCCCAAAAGTCTATCCTCATTCCTCTCTCCCAAACCTCCTTATCCCTGATCCTCCCTCCAGGCTTCTGAGAGGCCACTCATCACTGCCCATAATGCATAGATACATAGGTTTTTCACCTTAGTTCACCCTTTTTTCACACTGAGTGGTGACCAGGAGCTGTCTGCAGATCTCCATTGAGAGGGTTTTCCCTCACCACCGTCTTTCAGGGCCTCCAGCGGGGCAGTGCCTCCCTGCGCTGCGTTCTCCTCCTGTTTCCCCCTCTATCCGCTGGCCACAAAGATCGCTCTGCTGGGACCCCCGTGTGAGGGAGAGGTATCAGCGCAGTGGTGGTCACCATGCCACCCAGTGAGTGACACCACTGTGACCATCAGCAGCTGACATTCCTGACAGCTGGACAGTGAGTATGTCAGTCCTGTCAGGAGGGTCTGGGGGAAGCATGCAAGTGGCCACTACACAGGCCATTTCCTAGTAAAACAAACACGGATGTGCTTGAGGTAGAGTCCAACATTTGCAGGAAATTTCAAGATAAAATACGAGAATTCACGGACACTTTCCACCCATTGCATGTATCCTTCCTGTGAACGGCTGCAGATGTCCTGAACACGGCCACTCTTCCTGGCCGCGGATACAAGGGGCACTTTGGGGCACCACATGAAGGGCACTGCCCTAAGGAAACCTGCTCCGCAGTAGGGCTAGGGACCCCCACTGACACCACCAAGCAAATGGGAGGCCTTGGGGCTCCTCTCCCTGGAGAATCTGCAACTTAATTCTCATTTCCCAGGATGGACAGAGAGTGCTCCCCGACAAGGGATTCCAAGCATCGGTAAGCAGGTGTGTGAGGATGGTAGTGGGATGAGGGGGTGAGAGTCCTCCTAGTGCTAGATGAGATTGCGCCATCTGCACCACCCAAGCAGAAGGCTGGTCTGGCAGACAAGGCCCGGGCCATGTTCAGGGTCGGAAGCTCTGAGTATTTTTAAAAGTGAAGGCATACCAAAGGTTGCAAAACTGTTAACGTGTAACAAATTATTCCCTTTAATACACACACCTCCTGTGACTATACACACATACGACCACTTTGGAAATATTGTGAAAAGCCCACATTTAGTTTGTGTGAGAATACAAGGTCTGGGTCAAGCCAAGTCCTGTCCATAAACAGTGAAGGCAAAGGCCAAGTCAGTGGCTTCCAGCTCAAAATGGGACTCGTGAAAGTCCCTTTTAAACACCACTATTTCTGGAATTGCTTTCTTCTTACTGTATGTCTAACTCACCCTCTTTCATCATCTCCCCCTGCCCACCCACCCACCCACCTAACAAACAAACAGATACTTTGCCCTGTACGTTTATATCAGGTCGCACAGGCTCCATATCCTTAGAGAAACAAAAGCCAGAGGGCCATTTGGTACTGCCTTGATCTCTCTCGCTGATGTCTTCCAAATGTATTTGCTATTTGCTCCCGTGTCCCTGCATACCCCTGCTGTTCCCAATCGTCCATTGCCTATTAGGAATGGTTCCAGCCAAGGTATTTTTACCCTATTTATTTGCTCCTTTTTCCCTGGGAACTTTACTATGCATGAGTAACTGGCCTGCGATGCTGCTTTTGTTTGCCATTTTGCATTCGTTAAAAACCAGTCATCTGCATGTTTTATAAACCCGTAGGGGTCTCTCTCCCCTTGATCAATGCTGGAAGTACTCATTAACATCTGGGGAAGTTATGGCCCCAGGTAGGGGGGATACAAGTGTGGTTTTAGGGAATTTGTCTAAAAAAAAAAAAAAACCCACCAAAGCACTCTATATTCATCACTGTGGTTGCTCACTAACAGAAATGAGCCTTTGGTACCTCCGTGTATTCGCTTTCCCCAGCCTGGAATGCATTTTCCTTCCACTCTGTTGGTCTAAGGCAACTTCTCTGGGAAGTCTTTCCTGGGCACCTCAGCTGGCTCCAATTCCTCCTTTCTCTGAATGCCACCAGTCAATTTAACCAACATTTATCTGGCACCTATGTGCCAAGGACAATGCTAGACATTTCTAGGAGTTTTTTTCTCTCTTTTAAATCCTCTGCCTTCAAGTGCTGAAGAGGAAAGTCAACACCCAAATCAGAACTAAATGTGGTGAGAATTTGGATGACATTGTGCAGAAAGATCAGAGGCAGGAGAGGACCAGCCTCTGCCCTTGTTGATGGGGAAGGAAAGGCCCAAAAGGAGTTGGTCATGCGTGTCACAAAAGAACTTGTGGTCATTCTGCCCCACTGGCTGCCGTTTCTCAACTGCATTTCACATGGACCAACTACACCAGAATCATATGATATGGCTGTTAAATGGCAGATTCCAGAGACACACCTGAGATGCACTGATTCACGAGGTCTGCATTTTCTCTAGCATGAGGGGTAATTTTAATGCACCCTGAAGTTTGAGAAATGGTGCTGTGGCAAATGAGGGCCACTGAAGGATATAATCTAACTTTGCATTGGTACGTGTTTATTGTTACTGTGTGATGCATGCACCAGGTCTCTTTGAACCCCTGTCCTCCTGTCCATCTTCCTCCCACCCTAGAAGCAACCATTGTTATGAGTTCCTTAAGTGTCTTTTCAAGTGTGCATGTTGTCTAGTCATGTGCCTCCTTCATCTCAGATTCACCCCTTGCTGCCTTCTGCTCTTGCCAACAGCTTTGGCCACTGCCTTTTTGTAAAGTTTTGTCAGTGGGAGGCACTGGAAAGCAATTGGAGGACAGGAAGAGGGATAATCAGGGAATCTGACTCTTCTCTACCTCCCCCACCTTGGAGCATCATCCATGGCACTCTGCGACTCTATGGTACCAGCTTCTGCTGGGCACGCCATTGTCTCAGATCTAGACAGGTGGCCCTGGCTCTTGATTTCCGGTAATTTCATCTCCTTCGTCTGTTCCATCAGCTCTGATCTCCACTTCACCTCACTGTCCCCTATCTGCTCTTCCAGCTCATTTAATACATTCAAAATGATGTTCCCATATTAAATTTCCTCTATTAAACTATTTGGCCTGGGAAGTTTTCCTGACTGAATACTGTCTGTGCTTTTTCTCCCCACTTAAAAATATATCTGGTAGATGGACACTGAGTTGTTTTCAACCACCCCCTTGTCTGAGAATAACTAGAAAACCAAACAAAATATTAATAACCAAAAACACCTCTTTGAAGGTACTGGAGTATTTTCAAGGTCCTGAGAAATTTCAAGGCCGAGATTTTGGAGAAAAGGGAAGATCGGAGAGATAAGGCTGGCAAGTGAAACCTGTTTTTTCTTCAGTAATGATGTTTTCAAAAGTAGTGACTAAAAGGCCAAGAAGTTGAGCAGAGTTTTCAATAGACTCATAGGGCTATGAGGTACAAATGGAAGTTCAGAGTCCAACAAGAAGGAGAGGGTCTGATGTTCACCCAGGCTTGAAATTGGGATCCCAAAGGGCTACACCCGAGGAGTAAGGGTGATCACAGATAGAACAATTCTCATAGAGGTTGAAGGCCAACTTTGAACCATCTCACTTTTTGATTGGAATAGGTTTATTTGGGATTGCTAGTGCTTCTTACCTAGTTTCCCTGCAAAAATAAATCCTCTCCAGAGGAAGATAACATTATCTAGTGGGCCAAATTATCTACATGATTTTTCATTTACAAGTCTGATGTTCATAAAATATAACCAGGTATGTAACATGACAAGACCTGACTGAGAAACCAGGATAAACAACAGACAGTAGAAATAGATCCAGTGGGTAGTTATCAGACTTGGATTTTATTTATTTATTTATTTTTAATTTATTTTTAAATATACTACATTGGGTTTGCAAACTTTTTATTTTTTTAACTTAATTAATTAATTTATTTTTGTTACAGATGTTTCTCCTATTTCCCCCACCCTGTCCCCAGCTTTGTTGTCCATATCCATTGTTCATGTATACATGCATATAAGTTCTGTGGTTTATATCCCCCCACCACCATCCCCTCTTCTGGGGATTGTCAGTCTGTACCCCACTTCCATGTCTCTGAGACTTCCATGTCTCAGACTGTTATGTTCATTATATTCCACAAATAAATGAGATCATGTGATATTTATCTTTCTCTGCTTGGCTTGTTTCGCTTAGCATAATACTCTCCAAGTCCCACCATGTCATCTCAAAGGATAAGAGATCTTTCTTTCTTACAGCTGCATAGTACTCCATTGTGTACATGTACCACTGCTTTTTTATCCATTCGTCTACTGATAGACACTTGGGCTGTTTCCAGATCTTAGCTATTGTAAATAGTGCTGCTATGAACATGGAAGTATATATATTCTTTCTGATTGGTATTTCAGGCTTCTTAGGGTATATTCTTACAAGTGGGATCACTGGGTCAAATGGCAGTTCAATTTTTAATTTTTGAGGTAACACCATATTGTTTTCCAAAGTGGCTGCACCAGTCTGCATTCCCACCAGCAGTGTATTAGAGTCCCCTTTTCTCCACACCCTCCCCAACACTTGTTGTTTGATGATTTGTTGATGGCGGCCATTCTGACAGGTGTGAGGTGATACCTTATTGTTGTTTTAATTTGCATCTCTCTGATGATTAGTGATGTTGAGTATTTCTTCATATGTTTCTTGGCCTTTTGTATATCCTGTTTGGAGAAGTGTCTATTCAGCTCCTGTGCCCATTTTTTAATTGGATTCTTTGTCTTCCTTTTGTTGAGCTGTATGAGCACTCTCTATATATTGGAAATTAACCCCTTATTTGATGTATCATTGGCAATTTTGCTCTCCCATAGAGTGGGTTGCCTTTCCATTTTGGTATGCAGTGGCTTTGTAATATAACCTGAAATCTGGTAATGTGATCCCTCCAACTTTGTTCTTTTTCAAGATTGCTGTGGCTATTCAGGGTCTGTTTTGGTTCCATATGAACTTTTGAAGTATTTTTTCTAGTTCTGTGAAGTATGTCATCAGTATTTTGAATGGGATTGCATTGAATCTATAAATTGCTTTGGGTAGTATGGACATTTTAATGATGTTAATTCTTCCAATCCATGAACAAGGTATGTGCTTCCATTTTTTTATATCTTCCTCTATTTCTTTTTTCAATAACCTGTAGTTTTCTGTGAATAGGTCCTTTATTTTTTTAAGTTTATTCCTAGGTATCTCAATTTTTTTTTACTGCGATGGTAAATGGGATTGTTTTCTTAGTTTCTCTTTCTGTGAGTTCATCATTGGTGTTTAAGAATGCTATCGATTTCTTGAGATTAATTTTGTATCCTGCTACTTTGCCTAATTCATTTATTAAGTCTAGTAGATTTTTGATGAAGTCTTTGGGGTTTTCTACGTATAATATTATGTCATCTGTGAATAATGACAGTTTCATTTCCTCCTTTCCAATTTGGATCCCTTTTATTTTTTCTTCCTGTCTGATTGCTGTGACTTAGACTTCCAGTACTATGTTAAATAAGAGTGGTGAAAGTGGGCATCCTTGTCTTGTTCCTGTTCTTAAGGGAAATGCTTTTAGTTTTTGCCCATTGAGTATGATGTTGGCTGTAGGTCTTTCATATATGGCCTTTATTATGTTGAGATAAGATCCCTCTATTCCCAGATTGCTGAGTGTTTTTATCAGAAATGGGTGCTGGATTTTGTCAAATACTTTTTCAGCATCTATTGATATGATCATATGATTTTTATCTTTCATTTTGTTTATGTGGTGTATCACATTTATTGATTTGCGAATATTGCACCATCCTTGCATCCCTGGGATGAATCCCACTTGGTCATGGTGAATAATTTTTTTGATGTATTGCTGGATCCGATTTGCTAGTATTTTGTTCAGGATTTTGGCATCTATGTTCATCAGGGATATTGGCCTGTATTTTTCTTTTTTTTGTAGTGTCTTTTTCTGGTTTTGGAATTAGAGTTATGCTGGCCTCATAAAACGAGTTCGGAAGTCTTCCTTATTCTTGAATTTTTTGAAATAGTTTGAGGAGAATGGGTATTAGTTCTTCTTTGAGTGTTTGGTAAAATTCCCCCATGAAGCCATCTGGGCCCGGGCTTTTATTTGCTGGGAGAGTCTTGATTACATCTTCAATTTCTTTTGTTGTTATTGGTATGTTCAAGTTTTCAATCTCTTCCCGGTTCAGTTTTGGGAGACTATGTGTTTCTAGAAATTTGTCCATTTTGCTTAGAATGTTAAATTTGTTGCCATATAATTGTTCATAATATTTGTTAACAATCCTTTGTATTTCTGTGGTGTCAGTTATTATTTCTCCTCTTTCATTTCTGATTTTGTGTATTTGGGTTCTCTTTCTTTGTTTCTTGGTGAGTCTAGCTAAGGGTCCATCAATCTTGTTTATCTTTTCAAAGAACCAGCTCTTTGTTTCTTTGATCCTTTGAATTGTTTTTTTGGTCTCCATGTTATTTCTGCTCTGATCTTTACTATTTCTTTCCTTCTACTTGCTCTGAGGTTTTCTTTTTGTTTGTTTTCTAGTTCTTTAAGTTGTGAGGTTAGATAGTATATTAGAAATTTTTCTTGTTCCTTGAGGTCAACCTTAGTGCTATGAACTTCCCTCTCAGAACTGCTTTTGCTGCATCCCATAGATTTTGTGTTGTTGTGTGTTCATTTTCATTGGTTTCCAGGAAGTTTTAAATTTCTTCCTTGATCTCCATGGTAACCCATTCATTGTTCAATAATATTCTATTTAGCTTCCATGATTTCAAATGTCTTTGCATGTTCTTGTTGCAATTGATTTCTAGTTTCATGCTATTGTGATCCGAGAAGATGCTTGATATGATTTCAATCTTCTTGAACTTGTAGAGACTTAGTTTGTGCCCTAACATGTGGTCTATCTTTGAGAATATCCCATGTGCACTTGAGAAGAATATGAATTCTGCAGTTTTGGGGTGTAATTCTCTGTATATATCTATTAGATCCATTTTATCTAGTGCTTCATTTAGAGTCTGTGTTTCCTTGTTAATTTTTTTGTCTAGAAGATCTATCTAGTGATGTCAGCGGAATGTTGAAGTCTCCTGCTATGATTGTATTGCTGTTGATTTCTCCTTTGAAGTCCTCCAGAAGATTTTTAATATATGTTGGTGCTCCTATATTGGATGCATATATGTTTACCAAGGTTATATCTTCCTTTTGGATAGATCCTTTCAATATTGTATAGTAGCCTTCTTTGTCTCAGTTATGGCCTTCATTTTGAAATCTACTTTATCAGATATGAGTATTGCTACTTCAGCTTTTTTTCTTTTTGTTTACTTGAAAGATTTTTTTCCATCCCTTCACTTTCAGCATATGTAAGTCTTCTGTTGTGAGATGGGTCTCTTGTAAACAACATATATGTGACAGACTTGGATTTTTAAAATCACTATGATTAATATGATCAAATAATTAAAAGAAAAGATTGATAATTTCAGTAGAGAACTAAAGAACCAAATGGAAATTTAAAAACTGAAAGAAAAAAGAAATACTTCACATTAACTGAAATTAAGAATCCAATGAATTATACATACTGGAGAGAAAAAATAGTGAACTAGAAAATAGATTAGATGTATTAGATATATATATCCAGAGAGAAAAAAGATCAGTCACAGAAAGAAATACGTTTCTTCCTAATGGACAAATTATTGAACTCTAATGTGCCTCAGTTTCCTTATCTGTAAAATGGAAATAATAATAATAATAATAATAGCTATGGTATAGGGTTGTTTTAAGGCTTAAATGAGTTTAAAATATATGCATATACTATAAATGTACAACTATATTTAAATTTATAAAACTTCTAGAGTGGTGACTGACATATAACAGATGCTATGTAAGTTTTCTTTCATTGCTGTTATTATATCTTAGAGATTGTTCTATACTAACAGTGTAGCACTGCTTTATGCCACCTCCCTCATTCTCTTTAATAGCTCTGTAGTATTCTATATTATGTGCATACTGTGATTTATTTAAACAATCCTTCGTTGAAAACATTTAGGATTTTCTTAGTGAATATCCTTGTGCACACATAGTTTTGTTTGTGTGTGTGTATATGTATATATATATATATATATAACTACATATGAGTTTATAGAATAATTATATAAGTGCATAATTTTGAGAATACATACATTTATTTTCTAAAAAGATTTTAAAATTAATTTTTAGAGAGAGAGGAAAGGAGAGGGAGAGAGAAAGAAAACCATAGCTGTGAGAGCGAAACAGTGATTGGCTGCCTCTTACACACTCCTTAACGGGATGAAAGCTGCAACCTGGCCATGTGCCCTGACTGGGAATCCAACTGGCAGACTTTCGGTGCACGGAACAATGCCCAACCAACTGAGCCACACTGGCCAAGGCAAAAAATACATATATTAAAAAAGTTGATAGATACTTACAGTTTTCCAATTGGTGGTTCTTTCCCATCAATAGCATTTGAGGGTGGCTGTTCCCTCAAACTTAGCAATTCAGTGTATTATCAAACATTTTGATTTGTCCAACCTGATGGTGTCTACTTTTAGAATAATTGGAATTTTTCTGTGATTTCAAGCTTTTTCATGTTAAAGGCCATCTCTATTTCATTTTCTGTTCATGTTCCCATGCCAATTTTTGTATTAGATTGTTAGGTTTTTCTGTTATTGATTGGTAGACACCATTTATATAGTTAGGTTATTAGTGCCTTGTCATTTCTATTGCAAGTATTTTTTTCTTAATTTGTTGTCTGTCTTTTGACTTTGTTTATGGCATTTTTTTGCAAGCAGAAAATTTTAATTTTGTGTATTCAAATTTATCATTCTTTTCTTTCTTTTATTGCCTGTTTTATGTCCTGTTTAGGAGTGCCTTCCCACTCTTAAATTTAAAATTTTTGCTCTATGATTGAATAATTTCAAATTGAGTAGTGTTAGGATTGGATTAAATTTTGAAAAATCATTCTCTGGCTGTCATTTAAAGAACAGATGGGAAGGGAACAAGACTAGAGGCCAGGGCCCCATTCAGAGGCTCTTTATATTAATTCAAAAGAAGAATAAAAGAGGCTTGAGCTTAAAGTGGGAAGGGGAGTGAACTCAAGATGTTTAGAAGATAAAATCAGAAGGGCTGGACTTGAGGGATAAGAGGCAAGGAGGCATCTACACCACACCCAGACTTCTGGCTCAGGCCACTGAGTAGTTTCAATCCATCTCTTCTATTCATCCTCATGCTGCTGCCTGAGTTCAGACTTTGTCTCCCATGTGAACTGCTGCAGCAGCTTCCTCACCAGTCTCCATGCCTTACTTCTCTCTGCTTCCTTTCCGTCCTATTGCTGGAGTGATTGTTCAGAAAACAGGAGTGAGATGAGGTTACGCCCTGCTTAAAAGCCACAGTGAATAAAAGAATAAATAAATACTGTTCTTGGTATATAAGAACCTTTATAATCTGGTTCTTTCCCCGTCAACCATTCCACACTGCCCTCTAAACCTTACTTCGTCCCCAGACAGAACAGGTCCTCGCACATCTCTGTGCCCTTGCTGTGGTAGGAAGAATAATGGTCCCCCAGTGATGTTCATGGAGCTTGTGAGTGTGTTACTTTACTTGACAAAAGAGAATTAAGGTTGCTTATCAGTTGACCACACAATAGGAAAATCATTTTGGATTATTTGAGTATATGCCCAATATCATCACAAGTGTCCTTAAGATTGGAAGACAGGCAACAGAGGAGGTCAGAGAGATGCAACGTGACAAGGACTCAGCCAGCGGTTGCTGGCTTTGAAGATGGAGGAAGGGGCCACAATCCAAGGAATTCCAGCAGTTTCTAGAAATCCTCCAGAAGGGCCACTAGAAAAGAATGCAACCCTGCTAACATCTTAGTTTTAGCCCAGAGAGACCCATGTCAGACTTCTGACCCATAGAACAAAAACAAATTTGCTACTGCTGTAACCCACTAAATATGTAGAAATTTGTTATAACAGTAATAGAAAACTAACATGCTTGTCATATTCTCTGCCTGGAAGGCCCTTTCTTCAATTGCTTTGTCCAATCTAGCATCACCTCTTCTGGAAATCTCTTCGATTCCCATAGGCGGAGGGAGCCCACAGTCTCCAGGGGTTCCCATATCGTGTCATTTTTCTGCATATCTCTTTTCAGCCCAGACTGCAGTATAATTTATTGGATTTCATATTTCTCTCTCCTACTAACTAGAAATTTGTTCACTAGGGTTGGGATTGTCTGTGATTTATTTTTGTTTCCCCAGGAAACAAAAGGACCTGGCACTTAATGAGAAAAGAAAGGATGACAGATGAGAAAATAGGGCAAATGGTATAATAACTTGACCAAAGAGCCACAGCTGGTTAGAGGTTGCTGGGACCAGAGCCACCTGATCAGGCTTTGCCACTATAGGCTGTCCCAGTGGAAAGGGGATCCTCTGTAGAGCACATAGCTTTATGACCAGGTCTTCCTGCATTTCTCCCCCAAAGCTGTCCTGGTCCCTGACCCCTTTTTTGTTGGGCAACTGGAGAAATGTCGCAGTTCCAAAACATTGATTTCTGCTTGTTTCTTTCTTAGATGTTTAGACCAAATCATAAGCCCTGTGATAGTTAATCTGCTGGTAAGTTTGTACTGAGCACCCATCTGTACCAAGCATAATTCTAGTCTCCTAAGCAGTGGTTCTCAACCTGTGGGTCGCGACCCCTTTGGGGGTCAAATGACCCTTTCACAGGGGTCACCTAAGACCATCAGAAAACACATATTTCCGATGGTCTTAGGAACCAAGACACCGCTCCTCTATCCATCTCCAGGCGGGTCCACCCACATGCAGCTACACCCACATACAACAGGAGGAACTGTATTAAAGGGCTGTGGCATTAGGAAGGTTAAGAACCATTGCAAAGGGAAGAGTTAGATCAAATCCTGGCCTTTAGTGACTTTATTCCCCAGCTAGAGAGACAGATTATAACCAGAAGGAAAGTGTGTGGCAGAGCAGGAGGTAAATTCTATTAGAGGTCAATACGACAGAGGTAAGAGTCAAACGGGAGCGCCAGCAACATGTGAGCAGAGTCCAGGGAGGAGCTTCTGAGGGCTGAGACCCTTGAGGAATAGGGCAAACTGAGCCTGGGCACAAACAAGTTTTCTGGGGGCTCAGTGGGGCTGCCTTTGCTAGAGATACTGAGTGCTGCGGATTTCAGTCAGGGTGGGGCGGGGAGAGAAGGTATCTGATTCTGCAGCCAAGAGCATTCATTCATGCATTCCACAAACACTTAAGGAGCTCCTACTAAGGCTGGGAATAGGACAGGGAATGCAAACTGGGAATACAAAGCCGTAGGCCGCTGGAAAGCCATTCTTGTGGAGCTCACATGGTCGTCCAACCTGGTTATTTTCCAAGTCAAATTCTACCCAAGGTGTTTGATAAATAAATGTTTATGGGTGGTTGAGAAATGACTCCCAGCTGGGAAGTAAGGAGGCCTGGAAGGATAGTCAGGCTAATGATAGGAGGGCAGGTAGGGCTGAGGACTTGGCTCCTTTAAGGTGCATATATTTTAATGGGGGTTTATTTTCTGCATTGTTAAAGCTTAATGATTCCCTCAAATCATACTGACACAAAGGGAAGGCAGAGCGGTTCACCAAATAGCAGATTTTGCCCTGAGCAAAGGCACTTCTCCATGCGTGGAGCAGTCTCCCACTGTTTCCCATAAGAGCTTGTTCGGGCTTTGGAAATCAAACAGGAGCCCTTAAATAAAACAACCCCTTACCAGCAAAGGAATAACTATGGGCTGAGTTACCCTAGGACAACACCCGCAATAGTGTTATGCTAATGAAGCGGTAGGAAACCACCTTGGCCCCACTCAAGGGGAACAGGTGGGTCTTAATTACCCTTGTATTCATCGCTCCTTGCCCTATACCTACCTCCTCACCAAGTCCCCACTCAGTCAAATGTGTGCACACTCACTTTTTTACTTGAGGGATGGAAGGAATAGATGACTGAGTGGACAGATGGATGAAGAAGAGAGATGGAGTAACGCCTTTCTGTGTGTTGCCACTCAGTGATTGGAGTATTAAAGATTTCTTGGAACATCTACTTCCTCTTCTGCTGGTGGAGGTGTGGCTGAGACGGTCTTCACCAGGTGCCACATGGACAGTCGTGCAGGTCATTTGTTCATGGGTCCCATGGGGATGCTTAGGTGGTCATGGAAGAATAGGATGCTAGCACTGATCTCAAGTTTGAGAACCATGATGTTCAACTCCCTTAGTTTGTGAATGGGAATATCAAGGTGCAGGGACATGTCCGGGGTGGTCTGCAGTGCCTGTCCTGGAAATTTACTTCACTGGTGGTGGCTGTCTGCCTTCCAGGACTGGGGTTGGCTCATGCACAACCTCTACAGTGTCTGTTCCCGGCAGAGGTCAGCAGACAGTTATCAGTTAAATGACAGCTTATAAAACAAAACATAACACCTGAACTTGAGAGCTCAAGTATTGTCTCTGGCAGGAATGTGAAGACATAAAGGTCCAAGTTTGCCCCCCTCCACAGGAGTGACTCCTGGGCTTCTGCCCTCCCAGCCCTGAGCCTATAGGAAGGTGGTGGTCAGGACCACCTTTGGCAGGGTTCTCAGTAGAAATGTTATCATTTCAGAGGCTGCTGTGACCCAGCCCAGGGAGGCTGCTTTTATATTCTGAACAATCCTCTGGCTCTTCCCCAGTCCTGGCCTTGAGGTTCTGGCCCTGTTCCAATTTGAGTAATTACATTTTTCCTATGCAGATTGCTCCCCTGAATTTGCATAGACAAGCAGGTGGAGGCCCAGCCACCTTGACAGCCTCTGCGGCCTTGCTCCAAGCACTGGTCCACTGGCTTTCTTCTTGGCTCCTCCGGGGGAGGCCTGGTCCCCAATTAGCAGCACCAGTTTCCCTACTCACCGTGGCCCTACTGTTTGTGGTTGTCCTGACACTGGGCAGGTTTCTAATCTCTCTGAAAGCTCTTGAAACGATCAGGGTTGGGATGACCCAGGGAAAAGATCAGAGGTGATTGCAGAAGGTCTGGACCATGGTCATTCTCCAAGTCTGCTACCTGGGGTAAATTAATTCCCATCGCTCCACCTTTATTTCTTTAGCCCTGAAATGTGAGATAGACCGAGATTAGTCATTTCCAAATCGTTAACTGCACTTTCAAAATTATTTCAATAAATATCTTCCTTCCTTCCTTCCTTCCTTCCTTCCTTCCTTCCTTCCTTCCTTCCTTCCTTCCTTCCTTCCTTCCTTCCTTCCTCCTTCCCCTCTCTCTCTCTTCTTTCTCTCTCTTTCTTTTTCTTTCTTTCTTCTTTCTTTCTTTCTTTCTTTCTTTCTTTCTTTCTTTCTTTCTTTCTTTCTTTCTTTCTTTCTTTCCTTCCTTCCTTCCTTCCTTCCTTCCTTCCTTCCTTCCTTCCTTCTTTCTTTCTTTCTTTCTTTCTTTCTTTCTTTTCTTTCTTTCTTTCTTTCTTTCTTTCTTTCTTTCTTTTTATTTTAAGAAAGCTATTATATGGCAAAGATTAAACCAGGGGTCTTCTTAGCTAGTCATCTCCACGTCCTAGGCAGCACCTTTGGCACTTCCACAGATGTCCTTGACCTAGACTAAAACTTAGTAGTGGCCTTTGAAGGCAGGTGGCCTGGGTTCAACAGAGTTCCTCTTTTTATCAACTGTGTGACCTTATAGTTAACATTAGCTCTGTGCCAGGCACTGTTCTGGTGTTATACTTATAATAATTCAGGTGAACCTTATAACAACCCTAAGACAGTTAGGTACTATTGCTATCCCCATTTAACAGGTGAGGGAATGGAAAGACAGAGAGGTTAAGCTACTTTCCAGTGGTCACACAGCCAATAGGCAGAAGGGACTAGAATCCAGGCAGTCTGGTGCCAGAGCGCAGAATCTTAATAATGATGCTGCCCTGTCCTGTCTGTCCTGTAGTCATCACTCGTTATCTTTCCAAGTCCTTTTCAACATCAGCTTTCCATAAATCTGTGCCATTCAAATGAGATTATAAATGTAGAGTTCTCAGCATGGTGTCTATCACAAGGCAGGTGAGTCAAAAGAGTTCACATTTCTATCCCCTTCTCATCTGTGCTCACTTTAGTCTCCATGTATATTCATCTCATCACAGAAAATCATACCACACCTTTTAAGAAAGATACATAAATCCCTTAGGAGACATTATCCTCGATATGTTTGCCTGGGAGCCATCATTTCCCTCTACCTGCCTCTTTCAACTCCTCCCCCCATCATCTTGAGAATTTAAAAGATCACATTATGTCTTAATAGTTGAGTTTCCAGTCTGTGTCCTCCAAAGCCTGGGCTCACCTTCAGGACAGACTGTGCTCCTTCACCTGAGTCTCTTCAGACAAGCACAGGGCTTGGCACACGGCGGGCACTCAGTGGATGTTTCCTGAGGGACTGGAGAGAGGGATTTAAGGGGTTGGTATTAGGTCTGGTCTACGTGCATTGTGAGAGGGGAGGATGACGACCCTGGAGAATCAGGCCGAGGCTCTGTCTGGACGGGATAAGCCCAGGGAGCCAGGGAGGGCTCTGGGAGGAAGGACGTGTGGGCAGAGCCAGTGGGCGAGCTGGGGCGGGCAGGGGCAAAGGAGGCAAGGATGGCAGAGATGAAGTCTGAACCCCTGGGCCCTTTGGGAAAGGCATTGGTGAGCTTGGCCACTGCTTAGATAGAGGGGCTGTGGGAGCTGGAGGAACTGGGGACGTGGGTCCCAGCTTTCTGATCCTAGAGGCTGAACGTGTGGTGGCTTCTCTGACCCCATGACAGAGGGAATGGCACAGCCTGGGGATGAGGGTGACGGTGGAGATGGGGAACAACAAGGAGAATTGGGCCCTTCTACCTGTGATGCTCTTTAAAGAGAGGAGGGGGAACAGAAATATCCAGGGGATCATGTGCTCCCAGAAGATGTGGGGAGCAGCCCCTGAGGGAGAGGTCCCAGGGCAGGTGACCAAGCGCAGTCTGTTGTCTGGTTTTGCTTTCAGAACTGTCTGCTGTGAGCACGCCGAGTCACCTGTTATGCCAGACCAGATAGACTGTTTCCAAGACCAGCTTCCTCAGCTGACTTAACCCATCACAGAGCCCAGGCTCACCTGTGTCCACTTCGTCAACAAGCGCCTACGGCACACCTGCCCTGTGCCCGGTCCTGTGCTGCCGGGCCACCCAGACCCACGGCCACAGGCTGCTGTCCTTCCCTAGTCAGGGGCGGGCAGCAGGTACTCCCTTGTTATGCCTACAGGGACCTGACAGTGGGTCCTGGACAGAGCAGGGGACAGCATCTGTGAGAACAGAGAGTGGCAGGCATCTCCCACTTTGGCCTTCGTTTTCTTCCATTTCCATGGTTCTATCCCCTGTGAGAGCACCTCAGTGTCCCTGGACTTGGCCCTCCACTTTTTGGGCCAGGGCTGCCCTTACCTGACTCCAGTTACCCTTGGCTCCCTCTGCGCAGGCTCACAGCCCCAACTCCCTGACCACTGCTCCCAGCTCCTCCCTGACCCCTGCTCCCAGCTCCTCCCTGACCCCTGCTCCCAGCTCCTCCCTGACCCCTGCTCCCAGCTCCTCCCTGATCCCTGCTCCCAGCTCCTCCAGGACCCCTGCTCCCAGTTCCTCCCTGATCCCTGCTCCCAGCTCCTCCCTGACCCCTGCTCCCAGCTCCTCCCTGACCCCTGCTCCCAGCTCCTCTCTGACCCCTGTTCCCAGCTCCTCTCTGACCCCTGCTCCCAGCTCCTCTCTGACCCCTGCTCCCAGCTCCTCTCTGACCCCTGTTCCCAGCTCCTCCCTGACCCCTGCTCCCAGCTCCTCCCTGACCCCTGCTCCCAGTTCCTCCCTGACCCCTGCTCCCAGCTCCTCTCTGACCCCTGTTCCCAGCTCTCCCTGACCCCTGCTCCCAGCTCCTCTCTGACCCCTTCTCCCAGCTCCTCTCTGACCCCTGTTCCCAGCTCCTCTCTGACCCCTGCTCCCAGCTCCTCTCTGACCCCTGTTCCCAGCTCCTCCCTGACCCCTGCTCCCAGCTCCTCTCTGACCCCTTCTCCCAGCTCCTCTCTGACCCCTGTTCCCAGCTCCTCCCTGACCCCTGCTCCCAGCTCCTCCCTGCTTCCTGCTCCCAGTTCCTCCCTGACCCCTTCTCCCAGCTCCTCTCTGACCCCTGTTCCCAGCTCCTCCCTGAACCCTGCTCCCAGCTCCTCCCTGACCCCTGCTCCCAGCTCCTTCCTGCTCCCTGCCCCCAGTTCCTCCCTGACCCCTGCTCCCAGCTCCTCCCTGACCCCTGTTCCCAGTTCCTCCCTGACCCCTGCTCCCAGCTCCTCCCTGACCCCTGCTCCCAGCTCCTCTCTGACTCCTGCTCCCAGCTCCTCCCTGACCCCTGCTCCAGTCCCTCCCTGACCCCTGCTCCCAGCTCCTCCCTGACCCCTGCTCCCAGCTCCTCCCTGACCCCTGTTCCCTGTTCTACCTCAGCCAAAAGCTCCCAGGAGCCATAGCAGGGCCCACAGCGGTGGCACTAGCACAGGCCTGGCTCCCAGCACATGCCCCTCACCAGGCATTCCCCCTGTGTGAATGCACCTCACTGTCCTGCCCATCTCTTCGCTTGGTCTCACGAGGCCCCTCTCCCTCCTACTAGCAGTAGAAGAAGATAACTGGGGAGACGGCATACGCTCTCCATACAGAGGCCCTTGTTTGTGTCAGCCGTGGCGGTGTGGATGTGGTCCACATGTGGTTCCTGTGTGTGGCATGTGTGTGTGTGCGCGCGCATGTGTGCGGGCATGTGTGTGTGCACTCGCCTGTGCTTTCTGCATGAGCCAGCCACTCAGAATCTGTTTATTTCCCATTTATGATCACTTTCTCTCCCTCTGTAAAGCACCAGGACGGGCCCGGCGTTCCAGGAATTGCTTGCAAGCGGTCCTCCAAGCCTCGAGCCGGCCTCTGCTGTCCCCATGCAGTGCAAGTAATGTGTCCTCCTAGGGACAATTTGCATAAAGGATAAATAAGAGAAACACAATGTGAAGTTTATTCATTTTTAAATCCTGCAGCGTTTGTGATTGAAGGCCCAAGCTCAGATGTTTGCCGGATGCGTCCCATTAAGACTCGGGGCTTTGTCTAATGTCTGCTCTGTTCCTGCAGGGGGGTGTAATGTGCGCTCCTTCCCCACACTGGAGTGCCGTTTCCAGAGCCTTCTGCTCGACAAGGGACGAGGAACGGCGGGCTGTGTTCCCTTCTACCAGGCCCCCTCACTTTAATTTGCTGTAACAGAGCCAGCACATTAAATACAAAACATATTGATGTTCTTGAGAACCCTGGAGGGTCTTTACCCTTCCTCGTCAGAGGAGCCTGGCATGCCGGGAGGGAGAGGAGATGGTGTTTGGCTGGCATGCGGAGTGGCGCCTCCGGCAGGTCACAACTGATCATCTGCCAAGAGCTGTGCCCTCCCAGAGGACAGAGGGTGGGCAGGGGGCAGAGGTGCCATCGTGCATGCCTCAGAGCAAGAGGGAGCATGTAGACAGGGAGGGCACCCTCAGGTTCAGGGCCACTGCAGACACAGCAGTGAGTGGTGTGTAGACTGATGACACGGAGTGAGTAGAAGAAGGAAGGAAGGAGGGAGGGAGGGAGGGAAGAAGGAAGAAAGGGAGGAAGGAAGAGAGGGAGGGGAGGAGGGAGGAAGAAAGGAAGGGAGGGAAGAAGAAAGGAAGGGAGGAAGGAAGAGAGGGAGGAAGGAAGGAAGGAAGGAAGGAAGGAAGGAAGGAAGGAAGGGAGGGAGGGAGGGAAGTAGGGAGGGAGGAAGGAAGGAAGGAAGGAAGGAAGGGAGGGAGGAAGGGAGGAAGGAAGGAAGGAAGGAAGGAAGGAAGGAAGGAAGGAAGGGAGGGAGGGAGGAAGGAAGAGAGGGAGGAAGGAAGAAAAGGAAGGAAGGAAAGAAGGAAGGAAGGGAGGGAGGAAGGGAGGGAGGAAGGAAGGAAGAGAGGGAGGAAGGGAGGGAGGAAGGGAGGGAGGAGGGAGGGAGGGAGGAGGGAGGGAGGGATGAAGGAAGGAGAGAGAGAGGGAAGGAAGGGATGGAGGGAGGGAGGGATGGAGGGAGGGAGGGAGGAAGGGAGGGAGGAAGGAAGAGAGGGAGGAAGGGAGGGAGGAAGGGAGGGAGGAAGGGAGGGAGGAAGGAAGGAAGGAAGGAAGGGAGGGAGGAAGGAAGAGAGGGAGGAAGGGAGGGAGGAAGGGAGGGAGGAGGGAGGGAGGGAGGAGGGAGGGAGGGATGAAGGAAGGAGAGAGAGAGGGAAGGAAGGGATGGAGGGAGGGAGGGAGGGAGGGAGGGAGGGAGGAAAAGGGGAACGAGGGAGGGAGGCGAAAGCAGGCAGAGCGCCACCCAGCAGTAGTGACTGACTAATCTGGTCACTGCCAGGTCAGTGTCAATTGGCAAGTTCCCAAGATGGTGCAAGGGTTAGAGGAAGCTGGACAGGCCTCTAACTTATGGCACCTCTCTATTCAAAATGCCCCAGGCTCTAGGAATTTGGCAGGGCAGAGCTGGCTGTCATATTATAAATATTTGTTACAAGTGATGCAAGAAGAATAGAGGCCTCTCTTCCAGCAAATCCACCATTTTCCTAACAGTGTGTCTGCAGGGCTAGAGGAAACAGACTAAGAGAGAAAACAAAATAGTTGTCACACTCTGGCCGGACAGGGCAGGCCAAAATCCAGATGCCACTGGACAGTAACTTTACATTCTTTTCTCAAGCTGGCAAAGAGCCCCAAAACTCTGGGGTGAGAACTTACCTTTTTCCCCTGAAATGACGAACTACTGAGCAATTAATGTCATCTTCTCTGGACGAATGCACCCCCATAGTAGCTACCTGACAGGTGGTAGCTCTCTGGCACTATTTGCATAGATTGCTTCTAATCTGCACAACTCTAGGCGTTGTTACTATTATTAGGGCACCGAGGCTCAGTTTCAGGACAATTCAGAGGGTCACAGAACGAATCATTGACTAAACTCTAATTCAAATCCAGTCCTGGGGCTGTTGGTGACTGTGGTGTTCTGGTGGTGACAGTTGTGTTGGTGGTGGTGACGACTGTGGTGTTGGTGGTGGGGCCGAGTAATGATGGCAGCCATGTGGTTTGGGTGGTGGTCCCCTCTGTCTATGGTGCGGGCACCTTTTCTCTGGAAAGCAATGCCAGCTAGTAGTACAGTTGTCCCAGCATTCCTTTGCTGTGAGCCAGCCCATCAGGGCTCAGGTCGTGCAGGCTGGGCGCAGAACCTTGCTTTCTCCTGTGTTCTGGCCTCTGAACCCTAAATGACCTGTGGTGGGAAAAGGAAGAAGTTCAAGGAAGCTGCCTGGTGAAGAGTCAGGGTGAAGATCATTTCTCTTCTCTCAATAAAAAGGTGTCTTTAACTCTGTATCAAGGGTAACTCATTAATCCTTGCATGGGCTGAGAGCTTCATTAAAAATACAATCCAATTAATTCTCTGTGTATGCTTTTTTGAGTCAGAACTGGCCTGAATTTGGCTTTTCATGGGCAAAGTGATCTTGGGAATGGTCACTCCCGGACCATCCTAGTAACTGCTGGCCCCTTGCCCAGGGTGAGCTGTTCTGTGGAGTTTGTGTGTGCTCCCATTGTGAGGGCTGGCAAACAGGGGTTATCAACTTGATGGAAAGACTAAGAAAATGAAAGCACTTATCCAGGACAGCCTCCTGTGTCTTCCTCAGTAGATTTTTTTTTATACAATTAAAAAAAATTTTTTTTTCTGTATTGATTTTAGAGAGAGGAAGTAAGAGGGAGAGAGAGATAGAAACATCCATGACAGAGAACATTGTTTGGCCGCCTCCTGCATGCCCGCCGCTGGGGATTGGGCCCACAACCTGGGCCTGTGTCCTGACCAGGAATCGAACCAGTGACCTTTTAGTGCATAGGTCGATGCTCAACCACTGAGCCACACCGGCCGGACTCCTCAGTAGATTTTTAAATGATTCCTTTGCATCTGGTCACTGAGTCCCTCAGGTTCCCGAACCCATTTTTTCCATTGACGGATTTAGGCATTGCGTGTGGAAGTGTAGAGAGCTGAAGGTCTTGGGAAGGTTCCAGGGACTCTGACCAAGAGTCTGTCCACACAGGGCACTTGCTACAAATGACTAATTCCAGATATGGAATTGCCTGGGTTTCCTCATGAAGTGTGGGCAGGTATTCAGCCAATGACGTCTTCAGTTGACACTTTCCGAAGCCTCTGCACACTCAGACGGCTGCTGGAAGAAGGAAGCACATCAGAACAGAGCTGAGGAATGGGAGTAATTGGCATAGGACCCCCAAAGCCTTTTCTGACTTCGTGAAGCACCTTCCCAATGCCTTGTGCTCAGCGAGACCTTTATCCCAGCAGATATTCAAGAAGAGGTGGGATGACCAACCAGGAAGACTTCCTATTGCGGGCGATCCATTGGTTACACGATCTCTGAGACACTACCAGTCTTGCAGTAGAGCTCAAGCATGTATGTGGACATGGATTTGAAAGGTAGAAAAATAGGTAGAGATTGAGTCATTGCCTATAGCCCTCTGGACATTTGGTGGCTATTATTTAATAATTGATATGGGAAGGTATCAATTTCCAGCTTGTTCTCCACCTCCCAAAGACAGTCAGGATTTCTGGCTTCTAGTCTCAGTTCTATTTCTAAGTAGCCATGTTACCTTAAAAACATTTTTTTCACCACCGGATGCTTGGCTTGCTTACCTTTCAAATGGAGACAGCAATGATACCGCTAGTATTTCCTAGATTGCTGGGTCCATGGTCCTCTCGATGGTAAGGACAAAGTCTGCTTGCTTTCTCCAAGGCTCTGGAGTCCCACATGGGTCAAGGAATCACATAGATACTTGATAGCGAACTGAAATATGGCAATAAATGGGGGTGTGCTTAAGAAGAAGGAAAATGAGAAAACTTTTGATATGAAGATATATCTATCAATCATAAGACTCCTTCCAGATTTGAAGATCTATGATGCTGTAATGAAAAGGCAGTGTAGACTATTGCAAAGTCTTGACCTGATTCTCCTCCTCATCACCACATCCCCAGCTGTCACCGACTAACTTTTGTTGAATCACTGTGCTTCTCGGGACAACATTATGTGCATAATGTTGCTTGGGACAACAGCATTAAAGACTCAAATGAAATTAGGTACAGTATTTGAGAATGCTCTGAGAAGTACACAACACTATTTAATGCAAACATTCCTGTTTGATTAATAGTATGAGTTACCATCTTTGGAGTAATTTTTTGACTTATCGTTCCCCCCAGATAATTTTCCTCAGCTGCCTTTTTCCTCTCAGCAGCTCACAGAGTCTGTATCTGCTGGGTCAGAATCTGAGGAGCTTGTTAAGACAGATGGATGGTGATCGGCTCTGATTTAGGGGATCTGGTGTGGGTCCCAAGAAGCTGCATTTCTAAGTGTTCAGGTGGTGGCTGCTTCTGCTGGTCTCAGGCTCCACTTTGAGAGCTACTGGACTAGAACTGCGGGTATAATTCTTTGATGTGCTTTGTATTTGTATGTATATCTCGCATAACTTACATCCCAGATATTTCACAGCACCCTTGTGAGTTGGACATAGGTAGGCAGTGTTAGGGATATTTTATATATGCACAGAAGAGGGCCCAGAGACTGGAGGTGATGATGTACTGAGGACCTGCAGTGAATCAGTGGCCAAATGGGAATAAAATCAGGATTTTTCTGGATGTTTATTTCATTTTTCTTTGCATTGGGCTGGACTGCTCCCTACTGGCTGGTTAGTCATGGTCACTGTCTCGCATAGCTCTGGCTGGTGATGAGTTGCTAGGCTGTCCTCATAGTTCAGTGTTACAAGCATCTTCTGGCAGCTGGTGCTGCGAGGCATCTGTTTGTTTTGATGAAGGTGTGTAGTCAAGGAATGAGTTCCCACTTTTACAGCCACAGTGTTTATCAGGTTCTGCAGGTGGGACTGTCCCATATGTCCCTCTTCTCTCACTAAGCAGCAAGGTGCTTTGATTAAGGTGCAGGTAGCTTTCAGGAAGACAAAGTCCTCATTGGCTGACTTCTCACCCACATATCTTCCCTGGACTCAAATTTCAGTCAGGCTCCTTGGAGCCCTCTTCTCCACTAGCCCTTGTCCTTGGCCCTCAGAGCCCAATTTTAGCAAATAATCCTGTTAAACCGCCTAGAGTGCCCAACTCCTCTTCTTCGCCCTTGACAGTTAACCAAGTTCCTCTTTAGACATGTTCTTTTTCCTCCTGCCTCATCTTGGCCATAGAATCTCAACTGGTCCCATTGTATCAGGAGTTGAGCTGAGTCTCTCTCCCTTAGAGTAATAGCCCTAAATACAATTTATAGTGCTGCTTTTGACAAGTGCCCAGTGAATTATTTTTCTTCAACACCAGAAATGCACTTGATGCTTCTCTTTCTGTGTCCAAGCTGGGCACCAACAGACATGTACATGGGTGTCCTCAAAACTGGGTAACTTCTTGACCCAGTCTATGAACTCTCATCCCTTAGAGTGATGGGTAATTTATCCACATTCTTCTAAAACTGCCCTTCGCCAACACCATATCCGGAGGTACCGGATGCCCAGGGAAGAGCTCACCAATGCTTCAGTCCCCCCCACACACACCCTGCTGTGGAGACCCCCTCTTTCCCACCTGCTGAGGTCCAGGGTCTGGTGGATTCCAGGTAAGGCCAAATCTGGTCCCACCCAGACACTGGAAGTGCCTGAGGCCCTGGAAGAGGGGGGTTAGAATGGCACTGAGCTTTTCTAAGCTGCTCAACTGAGAAAGGTGAGAGGTGTTAGGCATGAAAACCCACACGTGAGCTATAAACACCAACTACAAGCACTTAGTCCTATGAAGCTGCAGAGAAAAGCTACATCTCCTGGATTTGTTGTTGCTGCTATTTTTTCTTTCTCACCTCTCCCTTTCTAGATTCGCAGCAGTCCTTGGGCTGAGCGGGTTTGTCTGCTGTTATTATGGCTGCCACTGCTCCTGGATGCCTGTGTGTGTGTGTGTGTGTGTGTGTGTGCGCGCGTGTGTATGAGAGCGTGTGCGTGTTTTCTCCAGAGTGACTGGTTTGTGCTGTCATCAGCCATTGTTTTGGTAAATGGCGAGTTAAACAGATATATCCAAGCGTAAAATCTAAAAAATGTTCCCTCTGGGCGCCCGGGGGGTGTTGTTTGAAATCAACTACATATCAATTGAGCGGCGGCGAGCGGATCCGATGATAAATTCCAGTCCACAGACGCCTTATAAATTACATTTTTTTGTTCGCGATCTTGCCTCATCTCAGCTCCCCAGAGGCCCTTAGACTGAGAACTATGATTGTGTTGGAGAAACGTTTGCTCAGCTTGAGCGAGGCCATTAGCATTGCATGTGCCAGTCCGTCCCTGCGCTCCCCCGGCCCCCCTCCCGCCCCTTTAACAAAATACAATATGTGCCTGGTAATTTTTCTGTTCATTATCTCATTGTTTTCTGTAAGTACAAGGTTAGATTGAATTACTGCGGGCTCCGCCGTCTATTTGTAATTCTCCTTCCATGCCGAGCTGCTAATGAATGGGCAATTTAGTCAATTCTTTGTAACGGTTTCTTCTGTGCGTCAGCCACTTAATTACTCTGAGCCTTTCTCACTGCTGCTTTATTGCACGGAAAGTCGCGCTGCTTCGAGGGCCTGGCATGGGATCTCCAGCTTCCAGAAAGAAAAAACATCGTCAGAGGCAACCACGATTCTGGATCCTTGCTGCCTTCTGCAGCGGCTGGAGTCACGTTCTGTGGCCTCTGCCCACAGGCCCCCTTCCCGTCTGCACGCAGGGTTTATCGCCCTCCTTCTTGGCTGACAGTTTGCTTAATCCTGTCTGTGGCGGTCACCGTTAGGGTGGCAGCAAGGGGTAGGCTCCTGCTCAGCTTAGTCTCCAAGGGGGCCGCCCTGGTTTTTAAAAACATTATTATTAGCCTGATCAGTATGCTACCTATCCCATCATCGGCATCTCCGATGCATAGCCAGGGGTTCCACTCTGGGACATCCAGAGTGTTCTCTTTGTATGCAGCACCTTACCCTCATCAGATAGGGGGACAGGGGGAGGTCTTTATTAGCCCATTCAGTAAAGGGAAATCTCAAGTTTGGGCATTTGAAGTGATGTCCCTAAGGTGAATGAGCCAGGTATGGCGGAGGCAGGGCTGATGGTTGTGCAGGTCACCATGGCACCCTTCTATCCTCTTCCCGCTCCATCCTGCTGCCCAAGGGGATCTGTAGGCTGAGGTGTCCCAAGGTGGAAACAAGTGACAGAAATAAGTGTCTCTTTTCCTTAAAGAGACAGACCTAATTCTGGAACGAGAAGGGACATTTTAGCATTGACCAAGAGGCTAAAAACCAGAGGAGCTGGGAACTCTTTAAATAGAATACCAGTTTGCAAAGTGGCACCTTTGGACACATCTGTCATGCCACAGGACATTTCTACGTGCCCTAGAATTAAGACGTGCATATAATTTACCATCCAAACTGGAACACTTTTGCAAGTGAAAGGAGGCACACTGCATAATCAGGCGGGGACTGCAGGAGTAAACTGGTGCTATCTGCAGCAAACCAGGTGGCATGGTCACCCCACCCAGGTACCCGAGAATGGATGAACACAGTGCCGATGGCAGGTCTTTAGCCCTGACTATTCCAACAACAATGCTCAGAGAGGCATCTTGCCAGTGGGATCACCCTTCTGTATACAAACATTCCCTGTAGCTGGGTGTCCCACTGACGTCTGCGAGCTATAGGAAATCTGTACCTGTGTCCAGAAAGCGATGGATTCAACAAGCACCGCCTGAGCGCCAGCTAGAGATGTGAGGATGAGAAGACAAGATTTTCTGGCGTCTTGATTTGGCTGCTCCAGCAGGAGGGAGGTAAATGGTTCTCCCAAAACAGGCTCCTGAGCATGCCAGTCCCTCTGCCCAGAAAGCTCTTGTCTTCCTCTGGGGTCTGGCTTAGTCCTATTCATTACTTCAGAAGTCAGCTTAGATGTCACTTCCTCCAGGAAGCCTTCTCTAATCTTGGAGTTTACATTGGGGCCCCTCGTTGTTCTATTTTGTAGCATCCTTTTCTTCTTCATTACTTACCACGATTATAATTAAATTATTTGTGTAATTATGTGTTTAACGTTTGTCTTTCCCCAACCCTTGTCTGTACTTGGCCCTCAATAAAAACTTGTTTGATAACCAGAGCTCACACTTAAATAGCACCGTCTGCATGCCAGGCACTGTTCTAAGGGGTTTACATATTTTGCTCATGAAACCTCACAAGAACTTTTTGTGACACATACTGTTAGTATCCCTATTTTGCAAATGAGGAAATGGAGGCCCAGGGAAGTTAGATGACTTGTCATGGGGGCGGCAGGATTCAAATCCAGGCAGTCAGGATCTCAAGTCTAGAAAGAGTATAGAGCTTAGAGTCAGAAGATGTAACCCGCAGGCCCGGTTCTGCTGCTGATCGGCGGTGTGCCTTTGGTCAAGTCCCCAGGTCCCTAGGCCACACCTTGCTGACTTAACCCTCACACATATTGCCATGTTGCTGCAAGTGGCAGATGAAATGCTGTTATTATGTGCCGGTGTCTAAAATGCTGTGGGTTTGTACAAACAACAGGTGTGATTATTAGTTGAAAGTAGCTTTACTGATTGCCTTCCACACGACGAGTGTCCCCATCAGCCCCCCAGATGCCACAGCATTCTCCCGACACCCACACCTTTACTCATGTGCCCTGGGTTTGGACGTCCATGTCTTTCCTTTCCAGCTGGTACCCTAGGGCCAAGTGCAGAGCTTGGCATGTAGCAGATTTAGAAAACTTTGTTAAACGGAACAGAACCAGCTGCCCTTCCAGGTTAGCTCTAGTTGCTTCCTTGGCAGCAACTAGTTGCTGAGTTGCTCCAGCCCTCTGTGATCGCTCTCTTTCCTGAGCTCTGTGTAGCTCACGATCTGCAATGCAGCACAGAGCACTCGCTTCCTGGCTGCACCTGTGTTCTCCATCAAACTGTAGGCTGTAGAATCAATTTAGTGGACTGTGATCAGGAGGAAGGGAGGAGGAGAGTAGGAAACGCCAGGACCTGGTCCTTTCTACAGCGAGCATGTGACTCAGTAAACCCTTTCCTTCCAAAAAACTTTCGACCTTGTTGGTGATTATTCAACATCACCCAGGTAATAGACAGGAGAACTGAGATTCCAGCCCGGGCTGTCTGGCTCCAGCACAGAGCCCTGGTTATGGAAGCCTGATGGGAGGTTTGGGCCTCCTTCAATCACCCTTCAGATGAAACACAGCACTTCAACCCAATCTGTTTTAGAAAACACCCTGGCAAAAGTATAGATCATGGTTTTGTAAGAGTTTATTCCCTTTGATGCAATTTTGGGACTATAACTTAAACAAACAATGCAGAATCAAGACTATGAAGTTGCTCTTCTCAGTATCATTTTAATAGGAGAGAAGAGAACACTTACCTGCCTCTTTGTGAACACCTGTCAGCCCGAGAAGGAGATGGCCCTTCTCCCAGCCCCACCCACTCGTGTATTGTTCCACCCTAACAAAGTATGTGGGGCTTCCTGTCTGCCTCCCCACTTGATACTCTGATTACTGAGGGCAGGAGTTTATTTTGTCCATCCCTGAATCCCTACATTTAACAAGGGGCCCTTGACAAATATAGGCAGAGATGATAATGGCTGAATCTAGATGAGGACATATTGTGTTGCCTGTAAAATGTGTTCATCTTTGCTGTTTGTTTGAAATTTTTCATAATAAAATGTTGGGGGGAGAGAATGGATGAAGAAAATGTATAAACAGATTATAATAATATAGAAAATGTTTATGCATATGGGGAAAAAAGGCAGCAAACAAACTAAGATTGCACCT
Source organism: Molossus molossus (assembly GCF_014108415.1). Lineage (NCBI taxonomy): Eukaryota > Metazoa > Chordata > Mammalia > Chiroptera > Molossidae > Molossus > Molossus molossus. The sequence goes on along the minus strand of NW_023425399.1, from coordinate 97,305,657 downwards.
GCAAGAATAGATTGGAAATATAGTAGAAGGAACTACATAGACTGTATACCATACTTGCAATAGATGTGTTTTACTTTTATAATGAAGAAAAAATTTTTTTCTGCTGTGAGTCCTCAGCCCAGGTTTCTGTAAGAAAAACTATTGGTCCCATTTTCAGCAAACCTAGTAGATAAAAATCACAAACTTTGAGTTGATAAAAGGGGTCTTTGCTTCATGACAGCATTCACAGCAGCCTGGCTTTCAAAGGCCAGCCCTCTTAAGACGTGACAGAGATAAGAGAGCCTTGTGGCGATGCAAGGAAGTCAGTACTCCTTCCTAGGCTTAGGAGAAGGTGGCTCCTCTCTAAGAGGGAGTCAGCTTTCCCCTCTGGCCCCCTAGGTTTGGAGGGTACTGGGGCCCTCAGCTGCCCTCCCTGTGGGAGTAGTGATCTGAGCCTGCCTATGCGAACGAGTGATGAATGGTCCAGTTCATTCCTCATAGGGTCTGGCCCAGGAGAGGTGAATGGCAAGAAACCCAGCACAGGGTGACCTGGCACATCAGCAATGCCACACCTGTCCCCACCCTCTGCACCAACAGCACCAAAGGTGCTTTCGGGCCAACCTGCCCACAGTGAGGAGAAGCTGCTACTTCCTGAAGACTCCCGGAGCAGTGGTTTTCTGTGACCAGTCCCACGTGGCCACCACCAGCCTCTTCCCACTGTCTGTATTCCCAGGACCCCACCACCCGCCCCAGGCATGTAGCTCGGATGAAGTCAATGCCATTGTCCTGCAAAGGAGGCTTTGCAACTGAGCTCTTGGTTCTGGCAGGACTCCCGCCAGGCAGTGCTCAGGCGCCGGGTCCAAAATCTCCATGGGCGGCAACTCCCATCTTTCAAAAGGATCTAACATTTATTTTGCAGCACCTATAATCAGGCGGAGACTATGCTGGGGAACCAGTTAATTCTCAGCTGAGATTTTGGGGTCTAATTATGATCTCTATTTTTCTCAATGAGGTAACTGAGGCTCAGAGAGGTTCAATAACTTTAATAAGGTCAAAGCTCCTAAGTGACTAAACCCAGATTTGAGAAAAACTTCTAAAACTACAATTGTCAAACAAATCGAAAGAATTATGTGTGTTGTGTACCTCTGGGCACATTCTTGGACAGTACACGTACAATTGGAGCGCTGGTTGTCACTCATTCACATCTTACTGTGAATGAATAGAAAGAGTTTCTGTCTGGCAGTGCCTGGTACCCAGGCACCTGGAGAAGGAGATTGTGGGTTAATGGGGGGAGGGGGGAGTGATAGATGGAATAATTTTGGACTGGGCAATAATCCTGTGAGAAGGGCAGGCCATGCACAGTGTGCTGAGGCAGGCAGAGGCCTGAACCCAGGGGATGGAGAGGATTCTGCCTTGGAACAAGCACACTTTCACTAACCTCTCTTTATGACTAGGAATGGATTTCTGCCTATGATTTCAAGAACCAAGAGTACTAGCTTCCTACCCAGTGGAACTGGGAATGGAATGTGTTTGGAATCCAGCTTCCAAATTTAGTGTGGTTCAGATCTATAGCTCATTGGCTAGGTGCTCTGGGCTAAGTAACTCTGGGCAGCCTTTCTCCCACTCTGGACCCCAGTGTGCTCTGTAAGGAAATCCGCAGGTTCCTTCAGCATTAACTCCGCGATCCCATGTATTAGCACCAGTATTGGGCTCATCTCAAAGGCAAGGGGCTTCACAAGGCCCTTAAAGATAATTTCAGACACAGGAGGGCAGGAGGACAGGTCACCACTTAATCCTATGCCGAGATGACCTTGAAGAAGCGATAAAAGATGCTGTCACTCGCTCAGTACTGACCTCAGTTGGGATCAGTTCATCCTTGCTCTGAAATCAGCTTTCTTCCTGTCTGTCTCCTGCAGGAGACTACAAGGTTTTTGAAAGCAGAGACTGTTGTCACCTCCAAATCCTCAGCTCCTTCCATCGTCTCTGGCACTGTGACACTGTAGTTGCTGATTGTAGGTTTGTTGAATGGATGAACAAAAGGATGAAATTTGCACCTATTCGAATTGATATCATAAGGTTATAGCTTACAAACAAAGAGAGATCATTCTGAGATCCAGAAGACTTGGAACTGACATTGAACCTGGGCTCTCATTTCCTACCCCCTCCCATGAACCATTTAAAGGAGGCAACTCCCACTTAACAGATTGAAAAACTGAGGCCCAGAGAAGAGCTGCGATTTAGAATTTTATATATGCAAAGCAGGAAGGGACCAACAGTACCCTATCATGTCTTAGATTCCTTAATGTTACATATAAGGAAATGGAAGTCCAGTGATGGCTGAAGGTCCCACAGCTCGGCATGGTGGGGTAGAGAAAACAATCCAGCTCCCAAATCTAAGTCCAGGGCTCCGTAACAGTTATGGAGCTCAAGCAGCCCTGGTACCCACTCCAGGTTCCCATGGCAACCATGTGGAATAAACCATCCTCTTGGGTAGCATTGACTCTTTATTTATATATCTATTTTTTTTTCTTTAAGGGGAAATGCATTTGTATACACTCTACCCCCTCCCCAAATGGACCCATTCATGAAAGAGACGAGGACTCCTTCTAGAAAATAGATACCCAGGCAGGAAATGGAAACGCTGGCTGACGGAAGCCTGAGGAAACCTCTGGATTTGGGAGTGTATCTGAAATGGATTAAGACTTGGAGAAAACCGTGCTGGAATCTCAGTCTGCAATTCCTTGGCTTGTCTTTGCTGCCCCTGTTCTGTAGATCTCCTTCTGAGTAATGAGAGCTCGTAATCAATCAAAAATAGGTTACAGGTGCCTGACAGTTTACTCTTCTCAAGAGGTTTTTACCATATTTATTTCATCTGATCCTGCGGAGCAGACAGAAAGGGCATTGCCAGTTTACAGCTGGGGAAACTGAGGCCCAGGAGGTGCAGGTCACAGGGCTCGTGTGGAATTCCTCAGCAGATGGAATTCTTCTTCTCTGAAGAGAGACACTCGCTGAACACCCTGGAGACCTCCGTGGGGCCCGGCCATCAGAGCTGGGCTGGGGCCTGGAGGAGGCAGTCCGGAGACTGAACTAAACAGGGAACTGACATTCTCATTCACGTTACGCTGCCGTGGAGGAAACACAGGCGGGCACACCTGCAGGGTGGCCAGGGCGAGCCCACTGAGGAGCTGGTGTTTACATTGAGAATGAAAAGGTGGGAAAGAGCCAAGTATGGGGAGAGTGAGACAGGGACACTCCTCAGGGGGAGTAGCCTGTGCCAGCACCCCAAGGAGGAAAGCGGTTGGCAGCCACGAAGAAGGGAAGGGAGGCCAGTGAGCATCCAGTGTGGAGGGGAGACTGGAGGTGGGACTGGAGGGTAAGCAGGGGCCAGATTATTTCAGGCCTTACAGACCATGGTACAATGTGTGCATGAAATTAAAGTCACCTTTACTCCCATATACCAAACATGTGGGCGTTCATGCACATAACCATGCATTATGCATGCACGTGTATGCATACATGTGGTTAACATAGCCACCTGCCACTTATACATGTACATAAACATACATGAAAATAGATATGGATATGGATATGGATACAAGGGCATGTCTACACACCTCCCTGACACATTGTCACATGCACTTACACACACCTGCACACACACATGCACACTCATAGGCACCAGCGTGCCCATACATATAGACACACAGAAGCACATCTACACACATCCCCTCACACACCGCATGCTGTTTTGTACATACACATCTTTATGCACGCATGCACACATGCCCACTCACACTTAGATATGCACACGTGCACACGTACAATCCACAACAAGCCCAGCTCAGATGAGCTCTCAGCCACAGATAAACTTCTCTGCTGGTTGGTTATAATCTTTCATTGGAACTGACACGTTGATAGCCCCAGTTTTCCTAGGAAGTGACCTTCATGCCGGCTATTGATTTCCAGTGGCTATCAGGCCCCCGCCACTGGAGTGACAGGCCAGGTCGGAGGTCAGCCCTTAAATAAAGCTTCTGGATTACTAAGCACCATCCACTCCAATGAAAATGGAAATTGGCAGCCCTGACTCCCTTTTATGTGGCCTGTTCCTGCTGGTGGGGTTTCTGCAGGCCCCGAGTGACCACCTCCTTTTCCCGCCCCCACCACACCCCAGAGCCAGGGTGCTGTGGGTGCCCACAGGCTTCTGCTTGACAGGCGAGGCGAGCTTAAGGCTGCAGGTGGTGGCAGTTGCCAGGGCCTGAAACTTCTGGATTCTGCTTTCCAGCAAAGCCTGGGGCTGTGCTCCTAAGGCCAGCATTCTGGTGACAACTACTGCAGGTCCCAGAGACCGACAGTGACTCTCCTTGTAGTCTGGGGCAGGTGGGCCACCCCTCTGGACCTTGGGTGCCACCCCCACTCCCACTGCGTGCCCCATCCACACCTACTCACACATCCCTCCCCATCTCCCAATGCCGCGGTCCGAAGAGCTGATGGAGGTGTGCTGAGTCGTTTACAACACAGAGGAAGATGGTGCCACTAGTGTCCATGTTTTCAAAGTATCACAATTTGCGGACCACAGGACTCCACATAGTTTATCACATTTATCTGATGACCCAGGCAGCCCCTCAGATTGTGGCAGAGCCTGGAGGTCCCCCAGCCAGCAGAGGCACAGGAGGGGGAGGACTGAGGAACTGTCCGGGTCTCAGAGCTTCTCTCGTCGCCTCCCCAGCACGGAGAACGGAAGGAGTTCGCCTGCCTCCGCCCGTGTCCAGAGCTCACATCTAGCAGCGGATACCATCCCTGAAACCTGCCCTGCGCGGCGACTCCCCGTCCGCACCTGTGGGCACCCCGAAAGCACCTTCTCTCTCCCGCCCTGATCCCCCACAGTCTTAGGAATAACTTCTAGTCCTTTCCATTTGGCCTTGGAAAGTGCGTTCAGCCCTACTTCCGAATATAGATGTGAATAATTTTCACAACAAATCTGAACTTTTTTTAAAGAAGGTTTTCTGGAGTCCTCTGGCGCAGGGAGAGCCGAAAGGCTGCCAGCCCCCCTTCACGTCGCTCCAGTGCGCATGTCTGTCCCTTTCTGGCGCTCCCTGTCCGGCCGTGACCGCCGTGGCCTGTGCGGGGCTGCGGTACAGGGGTCCTTCAACCAGGCTGTGTCCTGAAGGGAGGGTACGCAGAAATTAGAAGCGTTTACAAATTAATTATTTGGCAAAGGAGGTCATCTGTTCATCGAAACCAGAGAGGCAAGGGCTGCTAGTGTACCCTGAAACCCATATTAACCGCCTGAGCCTCGGGGAAGGAGGGAAGGATCGGGGGCAGCCGTGGACCAGGCTCTCAGCCACAACGCGCCGGACCCACGGGGACCCTCGGGGACCCACAGGGGACGCCCGGGCTGCTAGATGGTGAACAGAACACACAATTCAGGAACAGAGGTCGAAAAGAGTTCAGGGTCATGCAATTTATAGGTAAAGTAGGACCGTTCCACTGGCTTATCTATAACCTAATGCCTCCTCCAGAGCCCATGGAACACTCCTGGGGACAGGCACCCTGGGGGCAGGACTGGGTCACATAGCAAGTACAAAAGATGTCCCAAAATTTGTCACTTAGGGAGTTTGAGGTGACTTGTAATTGAAGACTTAACATACAACTATTAAAATGGCAAAGTTCCATAGGAACTTGACCAAGTTCCTATTTTTTTTAAATGATAAGGAATTCACTTCTGCTGAGACTGAATCCTCTCGCTTGCAGGCTGGGATTTAGGAGCTCCGACATGCCCTGCCCGAGAGTTCTACACCCACCTGGTAAAGCGACTGAAACGTCACACCGAGTGGCACTGTCGTGGGTCTCCCTCCCTGCGGATCTTTGTCCAATCACTAGGAGGGGCACTGAGGCCCTCCCACCCTACCCCCGGCCCCGTGTGTCAGACACTGTTGGGGGTGAAGAGGCGCCCTGGGGGAGGGGGGCCGGGGTACGGCTCATGCACGGGCAGTGGCAGCAGTGGGAGGACATGCTGCAAACACCCTTAGCCCCAGGCCAAGTGTGCGGTCCTGCAACAGCCAGGGGCCAGCATGCTGGGCCTGCCCGGCCCTTACAAGGAAACAGGCTACAAAGCTGCAGCAAGGCCCCGGGCAAACTGATTTCATACCCTGCTCTGTCACTTCCCAGCTGAGTAGCCTCGAGCAAATCGCTTTCCCTCTCTGAACTTCAGTTTCTTCATCTGCAAAGCAGGATCAGGAATTCCAACCACACAGTGGATGATCTTGAGGACTAAACAAAACATTGTTCATAAAAGGCCTGCCATCTCTCTGTGCTGTTCAATAAATGGTCATTGTTTGGGGGACTTGCAGACCGGCTACCATCGGAGCTTAAGTTACCACGAGCCAGGGTATCTCACAATTAGAACCAGCCAGCAGCTCTCAAAGGGAGTGATTTTGCTTCCCCTGCCCCTCACACACACACCCAGCGGACAATTCAACATTGTCTGGAGACATTTTTGGTTGGATGGGATGCTGCAGGCATCTAGACTCTAGATTCTAGAGGGTAAAGGTGAGGGATGCTGCTAAACATCCTACAACAGGACAAACCCCACCACAGAGAGGAGTCTGGCCCCAAACGGCAATAGTGTCAAGGCGGAAAAGTCCGAGGCCGCCTGTCTCTGAGACATGGCTTCCCAGTTCTCTGTCTTCCCCTCGGCATCCTCACAGCAGCTCTGCAACCCTTCCGTCTCCTGCACACCACAGCGATGGGGCTGCACGGGAGCCCCTGCCTCCCCCCTCCCCCCGAGGCCACTCAGCCAGATGGCAGAGGGGTCAGCGGCAACCAAACATCTAATGACGTGTGACAAGTGTGGCCAGACAGCAGGCCCAGGCTGGGCCCCTTCGAGGCCACTCATTGGGCAAGGGGGACTCATAAATAACAGCACAGTGACAGCCCAAGTCTTGCTCAGTGGGAGGGATGGAGCTCGGCCCCCAGCCCCTGGGGCAGGTCTTTATGGGACAGGCCTCCAGCAGGAGGGCCTCTGACTCCATACACAGTGAACATGCTGGTGAGACAGAGAGGGACCTGTCACTGAAACATCTGTCCTGACAGTGACTGGCTTTGCTGCGTTCATCTATCCCTGATGGGGAACTGATTCCTCATTTCTGATCCGGCACAGTCTGGGGCTTCGAAGCATTCACCCAGCAAAGCATTTGCCCTGAGAGGCGGGTGCTGTCGAGGTGGGTGTGCTGAACGTGGAAGTTTGCGTCTCTCACCTGCTGTGGCTTTGTTTTATGCTCTCGAGCCTCCATCTCTTCATCTGTTAAATGGGGACATTTGAGCAGCAAGTGTGCTAATTCCAGGGAAGTTATGTAGAAAGCAATAAATTAATGAAGGGATGCTGATGACAATAATGATGATGATTTTTCAGCCACTTAGGAGAAAGGAATTGATATTTGAAAAAAAGCATACTTTCTGATGCTCTTATAATATTAATCCATTTTTAGGGTTTTAGGCAGTTCCAAATAGGCTGTTTGCAATAATAATGATGATGATGATGTGTGTATTAAATAGTACTTTTATTTTCACATTTTTTTTTTCAAGCCTCATGTGGCTTGAAATGGGACTGGTTTCCAATGATGCACATTGTTCTCAAATAAAGTGGAAGACATCAAAATGAGCGGCTGGCATGCAGACCGACTGCGTTTTCGCTCATTGAAGTCCCGGCTCAGGTGGTGTGCTGGGGTGGCCCGGCAGCGAGCGAGGGTGGCGCCTCTCGGCCCAGCGTTCGGCCTTGGGAACCTCAGTTCGGTCATTTACGAGTCGGGGTGCTAATTCTCCTGACTCTCTCAGGGCTGTGCGAGCTCTGTGAGGAGATTAAAGCCGCATCGCACAAGGGAATATTCGCATCTCCATCATTATCTTTATCGTCATTATTAATTATTATTCATCATGGTGTTTGCCAGATGGGGCTGCTTCAAAATACGGTGTCTGTGAACAGTTCTAACAGGCTTGCCCCCCAAATCTACATGTGTCTGTGATGAAGAACTGGACCCTGGGGCACTCTTCTCGCATCTAAGCTGGTTCTTTAAGATGGTGAGCAAGTCCGGCCCCGACCCCACCAGCCTTTTCTTTTTTCAGTCTGGACGGAAGAGCGGGCCCTCTGCCCCGGACCATGCCTTGTAAGTCTTCTATGGCTCTCTTGGCCCGAGATCTCGATGCTCGCTAGAAGCCAGGAGCACATTTTTGCAGGGAGGGTTATAAATCAAAACCCGGGTTCTAATGAAACCGCTGACACACTTGAACTGTAACAGTGAGCACTCGGGCACCTCCTGCAAGAAATCAGAGGCACAGGGCGAGCGTTCGAGGGACCCAGGGCACTAGGAGTCTGCCTGTCCTGCCTGGCCTAACCTCTCGCCTTCCTCTCTCCATCTCCTTTCTTTCCTCCTTGCCCTGCCCTTGCTCCTTTTTTACTTTATAATTCTATGGAAATCCTTACCTACTGGCCCACTCTGCAGCCTGTTTGGGAGTCGGCCTCATGGCCAAGCTGCAGGCCCGTGCGCTGGCTCCCCAGCAGACACCCTCCCTGGCCGTCTGCATGGCCTCTCCAGGGGTGCTGATGCAGAGCCTGCACCGACCCAGGCACCAGAGGGTGGTGAGGGCAAAGCGCTGGGTCCGCAGAGGACACTAGTCCAATCCTGGCCTGGCCACTTCCTGACTGCATGACCTTGAGTGAGGTCTTTAACCTTCCTAGGACTTGGTGATTAGATCTGTGAAATGGGGATAACACCTCCATCGTGAGGCTGTGGTCAGGACTAAACGAGATGGATAACGCCAAGGAGGTGAAGGCAGGGAGAGAGCAGCAGAGCCTTGAGCTGTTGACAACATTGCTGCCTACCTCTGGGGCCAGCCCCCCATCCACAGACAGTCCCTCCCACGGTGTGACTTAAGAGATACTAAAGAGGACACACCTATCCCCAAATATTGTTACCATTGATGTCATCGATGTCACCATCAGCAAGTCATCTGCATGGTAACCCTCCAGGGCCGGGCATGATGCTGGCTGGCTGGAATGGGCTCTCGTGCGATCATTCCAGAAGGGGGTGCCCCAAGTTCCTAGTTCCTCAGTGAAGGCTGAGTTCACAGCAGGCCTGTCCTTCAGCAGGCGGATGACATTTCTGTCCCTTGTCCAGTGTGAGTTAATCCCCACGCTGCTGACCAGATGAGGATAAAGTCCCCTGCTCCCCTAAACCTTTCCCTGAAACCCTCAGCTCATACTCTGTTCTCCTTGGAGCTCCTGTAGTTTTTACCACTTACTTAGCACGGGACAGAGACATAATCCTCTCCATTAGACTGTCAGCCACCTTAACCACACAACATGCCTGTGATTTCTTGAGATTCTCTAGAAAATTGGCTTCATCCGTTTAGTCTAATATGTCTAATAACGAAGATTTCTTGCTCACTCACATTGGAAGTCCATAGAGGGCCAGCTGCTCATCTGCTCCAGGCCCCTTCCACCGCATCTCATTGGCCAGAGCAGGTCACATGGTCCACCAGGCAGGGGTACAGCATCCTTCCACGGAAGTCAGGGCACCCCCTATTGTGAACAGGACTAGAATAGTATTCTTTTCTGCAAAGCTGTTGGTTGCTCCATATGTATTTAATGGGATGATGAACCAAGTACCTTAAGACAAATATTTGAACACATCATTTTGGCGTGGTTGTTAAATCTAAATTAGCCAACTAAGTGTTGAGCTAGCGAGTCTTGTGGTCAGCAGTAAACTTAAATCAACAGAGCCCTCTGGCTACAAGGTGGTGGAGCCGGACTGGACGTGGCCCCGGTTCACTGTGGAAACGCTGCCTGGGGAAGCAGCCTTAGACACAGTCACCATCTTCCTGAACGGCAGGCTCAGGAGCGAAGTGAGCAAGAGGTGGGAGTTAAAGGGCAAAGGCTTTGGCTTCCTAGATGACAATGCTCCCAGACCCAGAGTCTCCCGTCAGGAGGGGTGAGGCTGTGAAGTCCCTGCCCCAGCAGGTGGGTGGCGTGAAGGCAGGGGCTGGGTGTCATTGGGGATTTCTGCAGTGAATAGAAAATTGGACTAGAGACCCAGGACGGACTCTTCCAGCTTTAAAAATTTGTCCCAAACCTTAAAGGAATAGGCATTTCAGCTGTGGATGCAATTCTCCCATTCCTGAACAAGCAGGAGTAAGGAAAGACAAAATTTGTTCAAGACCCTAAATAATGTGCTCGGAGAGGTCAGGAAGGGGAGAAAGACTGGAAGGCGTCCTGGAGGTGTGGGGACCTGGAAGCCTGCAAGGGACCGTGGACATAGGGGTTGGGAACCTGGGGTGTGGGGTAGAGAGGGGGGGTCGCAGGGCTGAGGCCTGGGTCAGAGAAGGGAAGCTGGAGGTGCTGCACCGCCCCCCTTCCTTCCCTCCCCTCTCCCTCCCCCACTCAGAGTCTCTGGGGGATAAAGGAAATACAATCTGCACACGACTAAGAGGAGCCCACACGCCTCTCATATCCTTACCCCATTTCAGGTTTGCATCTTATTTTCCTGCAAACTTTCTTCCTTCCCTTTGCTTTCATTGATGTAACCTCAATTTCTTCCTGCCTTTCAAAGCTTTTATTCCCCAAGTGGAGGGAAGGAACTTTTAATGTCATGCTAGGTCCTTAGCCAGGCCAATTGTCTTTCCAAATCAGTCCTGGGCTGGGGTGGCTGGGGAGACGGGGAGGCTTGGCAGGGACAGGGAGAGAGTCAATAGCGAGCAGGAAAACAGCAAGTGCAATGGATGGAGGTCCCCGAGGTGATTTGCAAATCTGCTGAAATCCTGAACAAGCTTTGATTTAACCCAAGCTTGAAATGGCTTTTATTTACTGTCTATTGTGGAATAAATGACATCTCATAAACAGGCTTTATCCATTACCTCAGGATGGAGAGCACGATGTTAGGGACATTTTATCCTCTTGATATCAAAGGAGATATGCGGGGTGTGTTATTACAAATAGAAAAATCAATGCTGAGACACACACATCTGAAATTTCATTTTCGCCGAACCACATTTTCAAAGGGGGGGAAAAAGGCAATTGCTAATAAAAATGACTACAGAACCGGAGGATTTACCAAGCTTGAGCAAAGGACGGGCTGCTGCGACACAGCCCAGACAGTGAATAAATCGGGCTGGGCCCTGGGGCCGTTTCCTGCTCAGCCTCGCAGACAAGGCCGCCCTGGCCCGGGCTGGCCCCCAGCAGAGCCCCGCGGACCCTCCAGCCTCTCATCCACTCTCCTATCGCCCCCAGCCCGGTGACCACGCCCTGCCCACACTGTGTTCACCCCCAGAAGCTGCCTGTCCCCCCAGTCCTCCCACCTACCCACACACTGTGCACCTGGCCGCAGACCTCATGGAAAACACCAGAAATGGTAAGACCACTGGTGTCTCCTCCAGGCTGTTAGCACCTTAAGGCAGGGCCTTCTGAATCTCCCTGGTCCCATGTAGAAATGAAAAGGCTCCCAAGGAGGGGGGCAGGAAAGTTGACCAGACCCCACGGAAAGGCTCAGCCTGGCATTGATGTGGCAGCTGTTTCCACAGCTTCAGAGAAAGTGGGTGAGAGGTCACCACTTCCAGCTTTTCATAAAATTGTATGCAGCTCACCTCCCTGGGCTCCCACGTTTTGATCCCATTGTAACCCTGTACCGGGGGTGATTCTCTGGTTTAGGGTCCTGCTTCCTCAGGAAGCTGGAGGTTCAACAAGGCCCGAGACCAGGCCTGATGCTGGTCTCTGTTCTATCCCCGGTGCCAAGCACAGTGCTCGGCCCATAATAGCTGTTCAATAAATACTATTGGATACACGAGGATGAGAATGCGCAGGCGCGTGGAGGGGATGAGTGGCTGCCAGGACACAGGGCTTCCGCTAGAAACCGACCTCAGCCCTCTGAAAAGAAGCGCTCTGGTTCTGGCCTGCAGCTCCCGCCTTGGCGCATGAACCAGAGCAGTTTGTCGGTTTCACGCAGCCGTACTTGGCTCAGGGATGGACGCCTGGCTGCTGGTTGAGGAAAATGGACCAGGAGACTTGGCTTGGGTTTGAAGGCCTCACAGTAGATCCTGGCCTGCCTCCTGCTCACGCGTGCACGCGCACACACGTGTCAAACAGGAATGAAGAGCCAGACACCAGACCATGCCCACTCCTGGCGAAAGAGCAGAGACAGCGTTTCAGAGCTGACCAGGGCAGCAGGGATCGCCTCATCTGTGGTCTCCAGAGATGGGAAATTCAAGGCCCAGAAAGGGGAACTAACTTATCCGAGTCACACAGGAAATTGTGGCCAGGTGGGGGCCAGGGTCTGAAAGTTCTCACCCCCCGTCCTGAACCCTTTGCTCTGCTGGAAAAGAGTCTAGGGAGAGACAATAATAACGAAGAAGGCCTTACCTAGCAATTTCATTGCAAAGACAGTCATGGGGTGGAGGTGGTTGTTTTTTAAATAATGCCATGGTGAGTGATCTAGAAAGCCTCCACACTGTACAAATGGTAAGAGTTTTTGCTGTTTCTAAAAAGGCACAGTTCCTGTTTTCTCTCCAGACTTTCCTTGGTGGAAGGCCACTGATCAGCTTGGGGAAACTGACTCCTGAATGAAGTATTTTAGAAAGACATTTCCCCGTGGAATATGTCCCTGCTCCCAGACACACAGACTGCCTATTTTTTCCCACGTGCTTCATAAAGGCTTGCGAGACTAGCCTATGCCAGCCAACGCAACGGCCATTCTGCCCGAAATAGGTGGCAGTATTTAAATAAGGTTTCAATAGGAAGAAAATGTCTCTTCAGACTTGGTCTGTGATGTAGTTATCAGGAGGAGAAATTTGCAGAACCCATTACCTGCCACTCCTTCCCCCAGGAAATCCCTTGTTTGTGGAGCGTGAATCTCTCTGGCTTTGACTGGCTTTTTGTGTCTGGATTGTCCTGGGTAAACATCTGCCTCACACTGTGTGTTTATAAGAAGAGGCATTTGTGGCTTTGATTGTTTAGAGGTTTCTGCAGAACACATTGCTCCCTCCCTCTCCCTCCCCTTCCCCTCCCCTGAGCACACAGCCACCGATGTTTATTTTGGTCCAGTTGACACTACAGTGCGTCCTTCTGTCCAGAACAGGGAAGATACATGCCATCAAGCACATGCTCCACCTTAGCACAAGGAGTTTTTTGTAGCAAGGACAGTATATCTTAATTGTATTGTTATTATTTATTCCACAGAAAATTTTCAAGCCTCTTCTGTGTGCAGTGTTGAGTTGTACCAAGGGAATTGTACCAAGGGACCCAATCCCCACCTCAAGGACCTTATGGTCCTGCACACCATGAGATCTTCACCTACGCACAGACCTCAGAACTTTGGAGGGACAGGAATCTGTCGCTGGCCTTCATCCTGCTAGCCAAATTGAGCCTGTCGTCTTGAGTCCTCGGGCAGTTCATACCCAACCATGGACCAAATCTTTCCATCATCTACTCTTGCGAAAGACTGTGACAGTTTCCTTTTATTCTTGCATGTCTCTGTGGGGAGCTTCCTTGCCTGGGGGACTCGGACCACCAGTAAGTATTCTTGTAGTAACAACACTGTTAATTGGAACTTAACAAAATTCCTGGTAGATAAGAGTTATTATAATAATAATAACTATTATTGTTATTATTATTATTTGCACCATTCTAATTTAGGCCAGAAGCAAATCACAAGCAAATAATATCAAATAAAAGACAAAAAGCATGCTTGGCTCAGATTCAGTGCAGGTTCCCCATCTCCTTCCCCTCAGCTACAGCTTGGATGGTGAGCACGCCTGTCTTCAGAGAAACGACCACGTGGAACCGTTGTCAGCCAAGAAAGGCGTGTGATGCCACGCGGTGGGGGCTTCCTGCAGGGGAAGTAGACTCAGTGAGTTAAGAAATGCTTCTTACAGTCTGAAAGGATTTTCTGCCTTTTCTTCAGCTTCTAGAAAACCCAATTCGCAGCTCCACCCACCTGTCCTGGATATTTCAGTGAGCAGTTATGGTTTAGATGATTCTCACTGTGACAGCTGAACCTGTCTCGGAGTCAATGCTTGTGGGAGACCAGGTGCCAGTCTAGTCTCTGACATCCCCTAGCTGGTGACCTTGGGTCAGCCATTCAGCCTCTCTGGTCTCCATTGTAACTGATATCTAATGGTCTGTCCACAACCAAGAGTCAAATACTCTATGAAGTAATTAGGCCATACTGGATCCCAGCAACTTTTAGAATCTGGAAGTTTCTTCAGTACCTCAAAGGAATATCTGTATGCCCATGGTCATTGCAGCATCACTCAGAATAGCCAAGATATGGAAACAACCCAAGTGTCTGTCAACAGATGAATGGATTAAAAAAATTGTGGCACAGGAATATTTTTCAGCCTTCAAACAAGTACATCCTGCCACTTGTGACAACACGAATGTCCTGGAATACATTATACTAAGTGAAATAAGCCAGACACTGAAAGAAAAGTACTGCATGATCTAACTTATAGGTAGACTCTTAGAACACCAAGTACATAGAAGCAGAGAGTAGAAGGTGTTTACCAGGAGCTGGGGGTGGGTGGGGGTGGGGAATGAGAGACATTGGTCAAAGGGTACAAAGTTGCAGTTAGGTAGGATGAATGAGTCTAGAGATCTAATGTACAGCATGGTGACTAAAGTTAATAATGCTGTATTGTATGCTGGGAATTTGCTTAAAGAGTGGATATCAGGTGCTTTCACTATGAAAAAAGGTAACTTTTGAGGAGATGGATATGTTAACTAGCTTGACTATATTATATATGTATATCGAAACATCGTATTGTACTCCTTAAATAAACACACTTGTTATTTAAAAATTCATTCATACACACACACTTAAAAGCTGCTGCCTTCTGCCCTTGATGTGCCTGCCCCGCGAGACGCTCCTCTGTGCCCTCTGCGGCCCGGTGCCAGCTGAGTGTCTGACCTGCTGTCGCCATTTGAGAACATGCTAACACCTCATTGCAAAAGTGCAACCAGGGCACCTGGCAGTGGAGTGGGTGGCTGCAATGACAGGACGGTCCCGGCTTGATCAGTAATGGCTTCTTCTTTCTCTTAGCTAATGAGGAACAAAGGCCAACATATTAACAGCGATCAGTGTGGAGGGGCTGTGCACAGGTGTTTGTCAGATGATTATTGATACTTTCTGAACTTCCAATGACTTCCCAAAATAAAAAAAAATAATAATTTTATAAGGACTGTAAATTTAATAAGGGCAGTTGCCTGATCAGGACAGAGAGAGAGGGGGGATCAGAGAAGGGAACATAGAGGTGTTTCCATTGCTGAACTGGACGATGGGGGCACAGGTGTTCACTGCCTGCTAAATCACACCCTACATTACACGGGCTTTGTATAAATACGGGCTATTTCATTACAGAATTATTTGGGGATGACAATATGGAAACGTTGAAGTTTAGCTTTGAAGGTAGAAGTCCTCTCCCCATGAATAATAAAAGGGCCCATAGGATATGATGCTGTCCGGAAGAAATAGAATGCAAGCCACACGTGTGATTTTAAATTCTCCAGCAGCCACACCTCACAAAGTAGCACAAAACAGGTGAAATGGATTTTAATACTGTCTTTTATTTAATTCACTACAACCGCCTTATTGCTGTTTCAACATATAACCAACATGAACATTTTAAAGAAGAGATTTTATATTCTTTTTTTTGGTGGGGGACACTAAACCTTGGAAACCCAGTGTGTACTTGACACTTAATTGCACATCGCTGCGACTAGACAGTGAACCAGGCAGGCAGGCCTGGGCCTGCGGTTGCTGCCCCCTTTCCTGGCCAGTGGCAGGAGCTGAGAACGCTGGGCTCTCACTGCACCAGGCCTGCAGGATTGCCCCCCCGAAACCTCACATCATCCCCACCCGGCCTCTCCTTTCTGCTCTGGGATGGGGACCCTCCCTCACAGGAAGGGGCACCCTCCCACCACCAGAGGCCAGGGAAGGGGCATGTGGGCTGCCACTTCTCCCGATTCCAGGCAGCAGGTGCTTCCTGCAGGCAGAGAAACAGCTGCTCGTGGGCTTCTCTGACCTGTGCACCGAGGAGAACCCGCAGGCCAGTTTGCTTTCAACGGGATGAGGATGCAGACCGTCGGGGAGAAAATGGCAAGCATAAGAAACAGTATTTGCAATGGGGGCTGGTTCTTGGTTCACGAGGCCTCGTAAAACACAGAGGCAGGTCCTGGGGCAGCCCCCTAGCCCACAGTACCCACGGGGCCCAGGAGGCACTTCTCTGAGCTCAGGGGACAGGACCCGAGCACCCCTCCCCCCTGCTCCAGAGCCCACCCCAGGTGTTCACAAGGGATGATGTGTAAGTGGACTGGTGGCTTAAATCCAAAACACGGTGAAACCAAATAACAAAAGATGCTACTTGGGGTTTCATCTATATATGAAATGAAATAGGACATGGAGGAGATTAGATAGATAGGTAGATAGGTAGATAGATAGATAGATAGATAGATAAGACATGTAGGAGATATAAAAGTATATATACATGAAGTATATATGAATAGGACACATACATCTTATCGGAAAGAAGGGTCAGGCTGCATTTCCAACAAACAGCGCTTCCCAGTCCACGCAAGCATGAAGCCCCGCTCGGAGGCTGGTGGAAAAGACGCCACTTACCTTTGGGTGGTGATGGTGGAATTCCCATTTAAAAGTCTAAGCCGGCTGATTATTTATTGATGTCTCTCTCTCCATAGCTGTCTGACTCTTACTGGTTGGAAGAAGCTCCTGTGCGCCTAAAGGATTTTTTGAATTAAGTTCTTTGCAGTCATTTTCCCCTCAGGTGTTAACCAATGAGACTGTACTTTGACAGACGTCAGCTTCTCCCCCACCCCCATCCCCTCACTTTGCGTCGTGGAGTAAAATTAAGTACCAGGAGAGAGGCCATCAAACAACTGGGCCTGACATGGTTATTTGGCATTTATTTTTTACTTACAGGAAGAGTGAGGATAATGCATTGGAACCATTCATATTTTACGGTGACAGAGCCTCTGTGTCCTATTGGGACACAAACACAGGCAATTTAATGAGTGAACGGGGCCCATTCTGGGTGATTCTGTCCAGTGCTCTTGCCACTGGCTCAGATGAGGTCCTTGAAGCTGCACATTTTCCTCGATTCCCTGAAATCAGTTGGCTCATCTGTAAAATGGAATCATAGTCCCTTACTCACAGCAGGGGCCTGAGATCCCTTCCAGTTAAAATACTCATCATTTCATGAGCTGGTGCCTGTTTTTTTTGTTTGTTTGTTTTTGGGTTTTTTTGGTATGTGCCCCTAGCGGGAACCGAACCCGGGACTCTCTAGTCCACAGGCTGACGCTCCAACCGCTGAGCCAAACCGGCCAGAGCTGGCGCCTTGTTTTAAAAGATTGTCCTACAAGTGACCTCAACCAGCCCAGCTCTAATTTTGGCAAGAACCCCCACACTTCACCTACTGGCTACCCTCCACCATTTCATCCTACCTGGGGGAAAGAACAACCAAAGGAATGTTCTGGAAGTATAGATGGAGGAATAGGGAGTGCTTGGTAAGGCGAGTCCAGCAGAACTGGAAGCCAACAAGGAACTTTTGGTCATTCAGGGCGTCCTTCTGGGTTAATAGGACACATGCTGCATCCTACCTCTCCCGACTGTGAAGAGGATTAACCCTAAATCACCCCGTTCTCTGCAAGGAAGAACTTTGACTCTAAATACCGCTCCCCCACATACATAAGCAGAAACAAGGCCTGTGGGGCAGGATTCCTATGTGGAAAGGTCCTCATCTTCCTGGCCCCCCAGGAGATGCCGAACAGTTATGGACCAGGAGATACACTTTTTCATTCATTTCTGCTGGGGAGACACTGGTGACTCTCAGGGAACTTTCAAGCTAGTTGGGGCGACAGACATTGCCAGTGGTCAAGCACACATCACCTAGGCCCAGCCAGCCTTTTACTGAACTGTGGAGTCAAACAAACAAAGCTGGTCATATCCCAGCATCTCAGGTAAATATCTTAACCTCTCTGTGCCTTTGTTTTCTCATCTGAAAAAGGGAGACACACTGACTGGTCACTTGCTGTCCCACTCTCTCTGGTGGCCAAAGCACAGCTCAGGACCCAGCTGGCCACTGCTGGGACCTGAATGTGGCGGGGAAACACAGGTGCCGTGGCTTAGAGCCCTTGGGCTATAAAACAGCAGTCCTACCTTGGGGGTCCATCCTCACATGCAGAGCCCTTGCCCCACCCAGAGGGACTTCCTACGAGTGCGTGTGCATGTGTGTGCATGTGTGTGTGTGTGTGTGTGTGGTGTGTGTAGGACATGTTCCAAGAAAACCAAGGCCATTGCTTCTGATAAAAGGGGCAGGATCAGTTCCTACTAGGGAAGGTGATGTGGGCATTTTGTAGGCAGGGAAGATAAATTGTAACACTCAAAGCATTTTTTATTGCTTTCCCGTAAACATCTCTTCACAAGATCCCTTCCCCTAGGAAGTCCTCCGTGATTTCCTCCCGCTGATGCCGTTTCCCTCTCTTCTGCATACTCCCTACCTGCTGTGGATCCTGCGTTTACGGCATTTAATGTGATCCTCCTGGGGTTATAATAATATGGGCTTTTTTCCAACTAGATTTGAAGATATAGCTACATGATTTTTTATATATCCCCACACAATCCCTGGAATTAGGGTAGAATATCCTAAAAGAGCCAAATACATGCTGCTGTATGAATGAATGAACGAACGAATGATTGTGTCTGAATTAATGCACAGCACAAATGCAAGAGCCTTTCCCCAGGGCCCTGTACCTCACTCTGCTTAGTACAGAACTCTTTCCACTACACATTTTTTGACTCCATTTTTCTCCTATTCCCTCTCCACTTCCCAATCCTAACAGGTCCCCACTCCTCACATCTTACTTGGCTGCTTTTGTGGCATGAGCAACAGTGATACTGTTACCAGAATAGCTTAGATGAATCCCAGCCACTGTGCCTCAGTGACAGTATTAAAAGTGACAAGTTCCAGGGCCCACCTTGTGTTCTGTTCATGGCTGTCTGGTTGACAAAACGGAAGGTTAATAGGTAGACACCTCTCCAGTCTGACCCTGTTACTGACTGCCCCCTCCACATTCTGAATCTCTTTAAGCCCCATGAGATTAACACCTCTGCTGTGACTACACGGAGGAAAATACAACCTGTAATTGAATTAATGGCTCCGTCAGAATATTTAACAATGATTATAACCATATGCATCCCAAAGGCAGGCATCCGTATCCACTGGAAAACTGGGAAACATATTTGGTGCTTTCCAGGGAGTCTGGGGAGCTGAGGATGTCTCCTGCCCATCGATAAGGTTTCAAGACACCGGGGTCCACTGATCCCGGGGGTTCTGACAAGGAAGAAACAGTCCCAGGGGAAATCAGAAACCAAGTCTGGCTGGGCTGACATTCTTGATGCCCCTGCCCCACAAGTGCCATCTGTGGACTGACGGGAGCATCAAGTGAAGCCAGAGGTTTACTCCCCAGAAGCTCATGAGTTTTGCTTTGTCCACGGCCTAGGATGCCCTGCTGCTCCATAGCCCATGTTCATAAATCACATAAGCAGAAGTCATTGATCACAGTGGAGATAGATTGAGAGTGGGGATGGTTTCATGAAAACTCAGCTTTACTGTTGAAAAATTCAATTAAAACCAACTGATATATGGAGACTCTGCCCCTGCCAGCAAAGGACCCCTGTCTGTGTGAGGGGGTAGGGTACGGGTGGTGGTACAGAATTAGGCTCACATTCAGGGGAAATGCAACCAAATGTGAGACATTTCTCCCGATGGGGGGCAGACGTAACTGTAAGAAAGACAGGGCCTAAATCCCCTAGTCACTGTCTTCAGAATGAATGTGTCTCTGTGTCCATGAACTTAGCATCATGGGACTCAGGGGACCAGGATGTTCACAGGAAAGAGCCTGGACTTGGCAGACTTGGTTTCAAATACTAGTCTCACCACTTACTGAATGTTCTTAGTCAGGTTGCTTGCTGTCTTGAAGTTTCTGTCCTCTCAGCTGTTAAAAGGGGCTGAGAATGTCTTCTTTTCTAGATTTGGTAAGAAAGCTGAGCATCAAATCCCTGGTAAAACATCTGACATTTAGATGGTATTCACTGAATCTTTCTCCTTTCTTTGGTGGACAAGAATAAGTTACTGAGTACAAACTGGACTGCTAATCAGCTCAACTTTAAACAGATGGTAAGCTCTGGCCGGTATGGCTCAGTGATTAGAGCGTCAGCCTGCGGTCCAGAGAGACCCAGGTTCGGTTCCCGCTAAGGGCGTGTACCTCGGTTGCAGTTTGTCCCTGGCCCTGGTTGGTCGTGCGGGTGGCAGCCACTCGATGTGTCCCTTTCACATCGATGTTTCTCTCTCTCTCTCTCTCTCTCTTCCTCTCTCTCCCTCCCACTCTGTCTGAACAAAAAAATGGAAAAATGTCCTCAGGTGAGGATAAAAATAAATAAATAAATAAATAAATAAATATAAATAAATGGTAAGATGTTAAGATTGACCTACCCACACAACAGTCTTACAACAGTCTGACAAGAAAGGCATTATTATGTCACTTTTACAGATCAAGAAACTGAGTTTGAGAGAAATTATGATGCTTTCAAAACATAGACCCAAAAATCCTTTGATGCTCTTCTCATTGACAGATGGGACTCTGTGTCCCCCACCCCTTGAATCTAGGTGGGCTTCTGACAGCATCTGTCAGTAGAATATAACAGAGGTGACGCTATGTGACTTCTAAGGCTGGGTTATGAAAGGCCAGGCACCTTCCATTTTGTCACTGGAAAACCATGGCCCTGGCACCTTAACCGACAGCCCTGCGTTTCCACCCTCAATAACAGTACACATACCACTGAGACTTCCCATTTGCAGACCACTGAAGCTCTTCCATAGACATCACATCATTTGGTCTGAGTGCCCCAAATGGAAGGTGGAACCAGTGCTATTTCCTGGGATTAAAGCTGGTGAAACTTTGCATGGAGATGTCAACTGACAAACACAAGGTCAAAATGCCAGGTGTGACAGAGACACGACTGGAATCTGGGTTAAGATAGGAAGCCCTGAGTTTCTGCTGCACACACAGCCCTTCTGAATAAAACAGCTGCAGGTGACCCCTTCCCCAGGGCCCCCAGCTTCCTGCCTCTAAACCAGCTCTCCGCAGCCAACGGGTCTGCTGTTTATTCCATAGGTCAAGGATGCTTCAGGGAGGCTTCTGGCCTCCTGCCTAGGGCCTTCTTGCAGCTCACTGATCAGGAGCATACCTGTGAAATGCCAAAGGCAGGGTGACAACATGGGCATCAGAAGAGAGTCGGGGAACTCTGCTGGGGTTGCCCCGATCGGGCAGTGCTGTGCCTTCCTGACTTCTGAATGTTAAAGAACATTAGCCAGAGGCAGAGTGGAGGGGTGATGAAGAGCATGGACTCGCCAGACTGCTGGGCTTCGTTCCTGCTTGGCTTCATCTGTTTCCCTATCTATACAAGGGAGGTCACAGCAGCGCCCACCACACACGTTTGTTATGAGGATTAAGTGAGTTAATATTTGCCAAATTCTTAGGTTGGTCCTGGCACATGGTAAGTGGTTTATAAATGTTTGTTAAACAGTGACAGACTCGCTAAGGGCCGGACACTGACATGGTGCCATGGTTAAGTGTAGGAGTAGGACACAACATTGCCCTCAGGGGGCCCTCTGCCTCGTGTCTAACTGAGCTGCATGGCCACGCCCTCCGCTGGACGGTTGAGGTCAAATTTTTACTATTATAACTGCGTTACACCAGGTGTGTAACAACTGGTGGTATGAATGAGAGCTAAATAACTAACGTCACATCCAGCTGGGGTGGCTTAGTAGCTGAGCATCCACCCACACACCAAGAGGTCGCCTGTTTGATTCCCAGTCAGGACACATGCCCGGGTTGTGGGCCAGATCCCCAGTGGGGGGCGTGCAGGAGCAGCCAATCAATGTTCTCGTTCATCGTCGTTTCTCTCTCTCTCTCCTTCTCACTTCCTCTCTTTCTAAAACAAATAAAAAGGAAAAAAAATTAAAAACAAAAAGCTTTAAGGTCAGGGTTCAGTGCGGTGGAGGACGGGAGTAAGGAGGACAGGATGGGGGCCCTGCCCGTGGATGATCAGAAGGAGCCCCACACGGAGCGTGTCAGTCTCCGCCAATGCAGCAGCCCCCGGGCGTGTGTGGCTACTGAGCACTTAAAAGTGGCCGGTCTGGCTCAGCGGTTGGAGTGTCGGCCTGTGGTCAGGAGAGACCCGGGTTCGGTTCCCACTAAGGGCATGTACCTCGGTTGCAGTTTGTCCCCGGCCCTGGTTGGTCGTGTGGGTGGCAGCCACTCGATGTGTTCCTTTCACATGGATATTTCTCTCTCTCTCTTCCTCTCTCTCCCTCCCACTCTGTCTGTACAAAAAATGGAAAAATGTCCTCGGGTGAGGATAAAAAAAAAAAAAAAGTGGCTGGTCCAGACAGAAATGTGCTGTAAGACTTAGAATCAAAACAAGCCACATCTAAAATACCTCAT
This sequence comes from Molossus molossus, assembly GCF_014108415.1. NCBI lineage: Eukaryota > Metazoa > Chordata > Mammalia > Chiroptera > Molossidae > Molossus > Molossus molossus. The sequence goes on along the minus strand of NW_023425399.1, from coordinate 97,283,114 downwards.
GAATAATGCGTTGTATTCACTCCAGGTGGAAATGGTCGTGTCTTTAACCTATCAGGTTAAATACACTATTATGATTAAGTTCACTTGTTGCTTTTTAATTTTGTTAATGTGGCTACTAGACAATTTTAAGTTGTGTCTGTAGTTGTTCTCGTGGCTCACGCGCCATCTCCGTGGGGTGGGGCTGCTGTCTACAGGCCAATGCCAAGGGGACGGCTGCCAGCGGAGGAGGGCGCTGGAACAGGGCAGGCGAGCGCTCCCAGGCAGCCTTTGGGAGAAGGTGAGGGTTGATCTAAGCCTCAGGGAGACGCTTTCTTGTGTATCCAATGCCTGACACAGGCCCCACGCTTCGTGGGTGCTCGTTTTAGGTTTGTTAAATTATCGGCGCAATGTCAGCTGGCCACAGGGTGGGAGAGAGGGTGGGAAGGAAACAAGGCCTAGGAGCAGAACCAGCAAGGCTCAGAGATGCTCTGACTTTGAAGCACTTTCCTTACACACTTCAAGATGATGGACTCCAAGTGGGCAGAGTCCATCCTCCTCCACGTGCAGGCAGTGCCTGGGCCATCTGGCGTTTCCATTTCTCAGAGTTGCCCCCCATCCCCCCACCTTAAATCAAGCCCTGTGGAGCACCCCACTGACATTAGCCTCGTGCCTCCATTTTTAAAATATTTTTTCTTTATTGATTTTTAGACAGAGAGGAAGGAAGAGAGAGAGAGATAGAAACATCGATGAGTGAGAACATCGATTGGCTGCCTACTGCATGCCCCACGCTGGGGATCAGGCCCACAACCTGGGCATGTGCCCTGACCAGGAATCGAACAGGTGACCTCTTGGTGCATGGGTCAGTGCTCAACCACTGAGCCACACCAGCTGGGCTGTGCCTCCATTTAAAAATACTATCCCAAAAAGGTTTGGTCTTAATTGCCTTCTTGTTGGGGTGGCTGAACTGAGCCAGGCCTCAGCTTCCCAGGGACCGCATCCCCGTGCCATCAGCCATCCGCCATCCGTGGGAGGAAGTTTAGCAAAAGTTCTGCCAATGGCTCTCGGGAAGCGAGGGGGAGGATTCAGGAAGGCCGGGCTGGGCTGCCCTTGGAGAGCCAAGACTAATTGGGCAGTCTAGTCACTCCGTCAAACATTTAGTGTATCCGGGTGATTGTTCCCTGGTAGGCCAAGACGGTCTATCTGCTGGGCCTTTTGTCATGTTAACTGCAGCCGATCAATGGATTGAGGTCAGGACTTCTGATGTAGGTGCAAGCTTAGAGGGAAAAAAGTCTCAAAGATTCATTTTTTCTCGTCTGGTAACACTCCGGTCACTTATTTTTTCTCAGTTAGCCTCTGCCGCTCTAAAGTGGATATTGATCAGTGCTTTAATGCAAACCTGTCAAATTAATTTTGCAGACCTGGGATATGACTAGCCTAAAATTGCTTCTGCATCTGTTCTCTGCAGCAAGCCTATGAATTTTAATCACGACCAGAATGGGTTGGTGGCTTTTTTTGTTAGAAACTTGAATAGGAAAGGTTTAAACTGTAAATGCCAGGGAATGATGCTGTTTTGTTCTTTTCAGAAACTCATGTGGTGGAGGTCAAAGAAATTATTATGTCGGGTGTATTCTTGGCAGATGCTGTGGGAAGCTTTGTGGGCTGGCTTTCTACAGAGCTGCGCCCAGAGAGCACCCGGGCCTCTGTAAACACCCACATCTCGGAGTCACAGCTCTGGAGAGTGGCAGGTAGTGGAATGCCTGCAGGACGTGCCACCCCAGCCTGCCTGAGCCATCGCTGGCTCCTGCTTGCTTGTGTTTCAAGACAACTTGACCTCCTGGGGTGAAAGAACCTCAGATTTCTCTCTCTCTCTCTCTCTCTCTCTCTCTCTCTCTCTCTCTCTCTCTCAAGATTTAGCTTGGCCCCTCTCCACTGCTCTGTCGACCTGGCCACCACCCTGAACCCTGGCAGGAGGTCCCTCCACATCTGGGAGTAGAGCCAGGGCTGTGACAGCCCAGTTGCCATGCCCACTTCAGGCTGCCACTGCAGCTGCCACCAGGTGTCCTTGCACTACTCTGCTTCCTGCATCCCCCTGGCTTTTTTCCAATTGGACCATTGGGACAGACAGGCCCTTATGCATGGCAGCCCCACTTCCTTGGGAGAGGGATACCACATTTGCCACAAGCCACTAGTGGCTCTGTTTCCTCCCCTTTGGTGGCATCACCCCTCCCCAGACAATCTTTCAAAGTTCCCTCTGCAGAGAATCAACTGATTGCAACCCTAACCATGTTGGCCTTCGAGGTACATCATTATTGTCTTTTTATCAAGTCATTACTATATGTCAAGCTCTATTCTAAGTGTTTCATATATTACTATGAAAAACAAGACAACAGGCCCAAAATGGAGTCACTTATGCTAAGGCCCACCACACCAGACTGAGAATTAACTTGAATGTTTTGGCCCTCCCAGAAATGAAATCTTAAACCCGTCCACCAGGAGTCACCCGATCAGCACTAGTGAGGTCATCTGCCCAAGAGACCCCTGCCATCCCCTAAAGGGACGTGATCCTGCCACAAGCAATCTGCGTTTTGCCTAGTATAACTTCCTTGTTCCTGCTCCCTTCTGACTATAGACGTCTCTCATTTTGCATAGTTCCTCGGGGCTCCTTTCTATCTGTCAGATTAGATGCTGCCCAATTCATGAATCATTGAATCAAGCCAATAAGATCTTTAAAATTTACTCAGTTGAATTTTGCTTGTTAACATACCTGATTGAATCCTTACGGAAACCACATGAGAGCAATACTATTATCATCCTGGTGTTACTGGGAAGGAGACTGAGGCACAGAGAATGCTGTTTACTTGCCTAAGTTACACAGCTAACAAGTGGCAAAGCCAGATTTGAACCCAGGCTGTCTGGCTCTAGAGACCATCTTTTAATCTGCTTTGAGCACTGTCTGTCTGTCTGTCCGTCTCTGCCCACAGGCAATGAAGCACTTGATGTGGCGACTGGTTTTGTTGGGTCTTCGATTGCTGCCTCTGTGTTATTCTTACCTCCCCAATAAAACTCCAAGCCCCTCAAGGGTAGAACTCCCTTGACTCTTAAATATTTGATTAGATAAATGAAGGTGAGCGACCACACAGTCACAGAGAACAAGCCAAAAAAGTGTTTGAGAGCCACTTTGGTGGAAACCTTGCTAGAGTATTCAAGGAGGAGAAGGAAGAAGAGCAGGGCGGGAGGGGAGAGAAGTGAATATTTTATTTCAAATAAGCATATCTTGTCTTTACAACTGTGAGGGGTCCCAGCAGTGGGAGGCTGTGAAGTGGACCCCCATCTCCATAAAATAAAGAGCCAGAGGAGCTAGAAAACATGAAGCCCAGAGGTGGACCAAAATTTCCAGGTCAGAGAACTGTGTGTTGAGGAGCCTCTCAGGAGCCCTCAGACGCTCACACGAGGGCCCATGAGAAAGCAGCATTCAAGTGCCTGCTACCCAGACATTGCCATCTGGTCAGGGGGAAACAGAGAACTAAACACCCCAGCACCTGTTGGGTAAAGGGACACTGACCCACTTCCTGTGACCCCCTGCTGTCTATCTCCTTGAGGAGCTGGTTCCTGAAGAAAGAAGGAGCCTGGGTGGTCTCAGAGCCTGGCCAACCTCCCACCCACCCCACATACCCATCATTACTGTTCCAGATAATGCACAGGGGTTGAGGCCCCTCTCGAATTGTCCTGGGGCAATCCAAATGAAGCTTGACATCACATTTTAAAGTGGACAGAGTTTTAGTAATTGAAAGTCATCTGAAAGTTATGGCATCTAAATTTTTCTTGAGAGATGAAGATGGGAGATTGAGCATAGCAGGGTTGTAAGCGATGGTTAGAGAATTAAACCATTACATAGTTACATCTCTCTGAGTTGACATTTCTGTATAGTCCACTTAGTAGAATACAACTGACAGATAGTATGTTCACACTATGGGACACAACCCTAAAACCCTGCTGAGAATCTGGTTTTGGGTTAAGCATAACTGGAAGACAGCTTCTTCCAAAACAGCCTCTTATTTTAAGCTAGTAAACCTCACCCCTACCCCTGCACTCCTGCAGAAAGAGAAGCCTTCCCTGTTTGAAGACCTACAAGAAGGCCTTCTTAGTCTTCATGGCCAGGTGGACAAAGGGAGCCAGTTGGTTGTCATTGACCAATTAGTGGAGTTCCATAAGAGTAAAAGTTAGGACTGCTGGGTTGATGATGACAGAAGCCCTCAGGGACATCTCATTCAGGGACTCCGTCATCATTGTGACTCCTTCCCTTTCTTGGCTCTAGCCTGGTAACTTCATTCTCTTGGTTGCACACAATGGCAGGGATGTGGCTGTGGACTCACTTTCTAACCAAAAGAGAGCTTCTCTGTCTCACAAAGAACTTTTAATAGCTTTCCAATCCCTAGAAAGCACCTGACTGTCCAGGTTTGACTCACCAGCTCTCCCCTTGGACTGGTCACTGTGGTGAAGAAGAGGTTTTGTGATTAGGTCAGACTGGATCATTGGCCCATCCCTGGAAGGGCAGAGGGGTCTCTTAACAAGGAAGCCAGGAACTGGCAGCATGGAAGGAGTCAATCCAAATTTGAATGTTTTGCAAGGATTCATTGATTATTTGTGGTTGTGTATAATTTGTGCTGAGTTCATCAAGTTATGTCAAGTGAGTTGATCTCTTACCTGCTAGGAATGCCAACTAGAGTCCAACCTCATTGACTTACAGATGGTAGGTGAGTCTCCTGCATGTGAGAACTAGCTTCTGTGAGCAGTGTCCTCCTATAGGTCAAGCAGGGAACCAAGGACAGGGGAAACACTCAATGAATGTATTGTGAATGAATGTATGACTGAGTGAATGAATGACTATGAATGGAAGGAAAGGAAATGAAAAGCAATTAGACACACACATGCCCAGAGCTCACCTAACCACATTGCTTCCTTCCCTCCCCTCCTCTGCTAAAAGCTTTATGCCCATAATGTAAGGTTTGGGCTCCTTGGTCCCTGAGGGGAGGGGAGAGAACCAGCTGCTCTGTGGTCTGCAGGAAAAGGCATGAGGCGAGGGATCAGGGGATTTGTCCTGCCATTAATTACCTATGTGACCTTGGGTGAGCCACTTAACCTGTCTTTGCTTCAGTTTCATCATCTATCAAATGGGACTAGTGTTCTCTGCCCTATTTATTATTTCACAACAAGGTTGAAAGGAATACACAATATTAGAATGTTAACAGCAGTTAGAAAGATTTAAAAGAAAAGTGTGGTGCAGAAAGGTATAATGACAACGGGCCTCCAACAGGGGTAACAATTTCATTGCAGAATTAAATGCTAAGTCAGAGTGGTGTAGGGAGAAGGTGTCCAAACCCTCTTCATGGGAGAGCTCACTTGCAAAGGAAATTTCCCAACAATCCCAAAGTCCTGTGCATGTTCAGCTTGGGAAGCAAAGATTTAAAAATGAAAGAAACAATACTCCCTGCCCGTAAGAAAAGATACACACCTATAAAGCAGTTAGCTACTTATGATGGGCTCAATGGGGTTTTGCAGAACACCAGGCAGTCAACAGATATTTGTTGAGCAACTACTATGTGTCAGGCACTGTTCTGGAATCTGAGGATAAGAAGTGAACATAAAGAATCCTACCCAACATAAAGAAAGCTACACGTGAGTGAAGAAATGAATAAACAAGCAAAGAAAAAATAAATGGAATGATTTCAGACTCTGATAAATGCTGTAAAGAAAATAGAATGGAGTAACGTGATGGAGAGTAGCTAGTTGGGGCAGAGGGCTACTTTAGTGGAATGATCATGGAAAGTCCAGAAGATGATAACGTGAGGACTGAGGCCTGAATGTTGAGGAGGAAGACTGTACCCTGCAGATGAAATAGCAAGTGGAGAGCCTGGGGGAGGGTCAGGAAAAGGGCAGTGTGTCGTGAGCATAGTGAACAAGGGCACAAGTGGAAGCAGAGGACGTTGGGAAGGTGGCTGGGTCCCAACAAGGGCGGTAGATGAGAAGGCAGGTGCGGACTTCATTCCAAGTGCAATAGACTTCTATTAAAGATCAGAAGCAGGAAAACAATGTGATCTGAGAGAAAGAAAAAACAACCAAGCAAACGTGGCGAGATGTTAACAACTGGTAAACATGAGTGATGAGGACATTGGAGTTCTTCATACTCTTCCTGCAACTTTTCTCCACGTTTGAAATTTTTCAGCATAAAAAGTGAAGAAATAAAAAGACCACTTTGGATCCTGATGGATCTCTGACCGCGGAGGATGGGGAGAAGGGGGTTGACTGTGGCTGGTGCCCAGAGTGGAGAAGGGAGACAGTCAGGAGGCTCGGGCCGTTGTCTAGGTGACTTGGACCAAGGGAAGTGGGAAAGAGGTCCTTTTCAGGATGCATTTAGGAAGGTCTGGATTCGTTTTGTATCATTGCCATAAGAAGTCGCCACAGCCTTGGTGGTTATAAACAACATAAATTTATCATCTTATAATTCTGTAGGTTAGAAATGCAACAGTTCTCCTAGGCTAAAATCGATGTTGGCAGGCTATATTCCCTTCTGGAGGCCGTGGAGGAGAATCCATGTCCTTGCCTCTTCCAACTTCCACAGGCTGCTCTCCAGGCCTTGCACGTAGCTCCCTACATTACAGGACCAGCCCCAGGCCATTGAAACTTCCCACCCTGTCATCCCTCCTCAGACAGCAGCCCAGAAAGGTCTTCACTTTTAAAGACTCGTGATCACACTAGGCTCGCCCAGATAAGCCAGGATAATGTCTCCATCTCAAGATCCTTAACCTTAACCACATCTGTGAAGTCTGTTTCCCAAGTAAGTTTCTGGGGATTTGCATCAGGACATCTTTGGGTGCCAGTATTCTGTCTACCATGAGATAAAACCACTACAATTTGCTGATGAACTACATATGGGTGTATGTGTGTGTGTGTGTGTGACTGAATGGCAGAGCCAGCCCTCAAAGTATCAAGCCGCCAGGGGGAGTGGACGGGGGGCCAGGGGTATCAGTAGTTTGGTTCAAGATGTGCTGAGTCTGGGGCCAGTGCAGCAGGAGTGAGTGTAGTCAGCGCAGGTCAGATGACCGGGAGAGCCTCATGCTGGTGCCCAGGGAAAGGGTGCAAGCCAAGCAAGACCTGGCCAAAAGCGGCACTTGTGTGAGTCATGACATATGCCTTCTTGGTGCAATAAACAAGTACGAAGACCCTAATAGCCACCAGGCCCTGTGGCTACAACACTCTCTATAAACAAAAGAGGTGCCAGAAGGGAATGGAAAACCAAACGGAGAAATGGCTGAACAGACAGCTTGGGGTCTGATGCACAAGGCCTGTGTGCCAGGCCGTGGACAGTGGGCACGCCGCAGGGACAATGAACAACCACTGTAGGGCCTCAAGGTGAAGGACAAAGTGCAGAAAGGGGACATGAGAACACTTGGTGTATGACGGTCCATAAACAGGCCCCGAACTGGCTGAGGGTGAGCACGTGCAGAGAAAGTGTGGGTGAGGGCCAAGTGAGGGCACCTGGGTTGACTCCAGCCCAGTTGGGGAAACCCTGGCCAGAGCCTGCCCCTTCCATGCCTCCTGCTGCACAGGTGTTTGCAGTGAAAGGGCTGCTCGCTGGTGGGGGAGGTGTTGAACGAGGGACGAGGCATCTCTTCCTCTTTCAGAAGTGCCGCTCTTAAATCAAACAATTCAATCCAGGTGGAAGAGGGTTGGCAGCTGGGAGGGGAGAAGAAGGAGAAGCAGACGATAAAAAAAAAAATCAATAACTCTTCCCCATAAAATAAATTGAGATTTGTGGAATTCACTTCCACTTGACATCAAAGATGCCGATTTGGTGAATTCGTTTAAGGCCAAATTGAAAACGTATCATTTTAATCCGGGTCCCCAAGCTGTCCCAGGCTCCATGGTAAGGGCCCTGGGGACTGGGTTTACTGCAGCTAGGGATGCTCACTTGGGGCCGATTGATCTCCATTGCTCTAGAGAAGCTGTGCTCAGTGTGGCCCACCCACCCACCCACTCATGCCAAGGCCCCTGCGGCTAGGAAACCCCCAGGGACCACTGGCATGGTCACGTTTGGCCATGTAACTCTGAGAGCCAGAAGCAAGGCTGGCCAGAGCCTTGGGCATCTGGTCTCATGCAGCTCTTTGGACCTCACTGGGATTTAGTGTTTCCTCCTATTAATGAGTATGGCATAAAACAGAGGACAGAATCACAGAGTCCACAGACTGGTTTTGGGTCCCCCAGCCCGACCTGAGTGCATGTATGAGTAGGGTATGAGTGGCAGTGTGTAGGGTGAGGGCACAGAGCCACTCATGTTGAGGGAACCAATCAGCACAACATAAATTTCCTTGGCCCAGATCTCCAAGAAAAGAGGACAGGTGTCAAGCATGCAGGATCAGTGCCCATGTTCGGATTCAGCACTTTCCCTAGCAGAGGATCACTCTGGGGCTCCCTCTGCTCAGTGTAGTCGGCTGCATGCTGGCGTGTTGGCATGACGCAGTCTCTGATGGGAGAGGCATGGCAAGGCTAGGCGTGGTGTGGCTAGAACCACTCAGAGTTTGGTACTGCAGCAGGCAGGGGGCAGACAGTCCGGTCCATCGGCAGGAGTACTGGTTCCCAATGAAGAACCTTGAATGAGCATGACCGACCAGGTGCACATCCCAGCTGCATGACCTCAGGCAACATATCCACTCTGTGCTTGTTTCCTAATCTAGAAAATGAGAAATTGGTTTAAAAAACAAAACAAAAACAAAGTCTAATCACAGAGGATGGCCAGGAGTCTTACGTGAAAAAGGTAAAGTATTCACCATGAAGCTTGGCAGATTGTTGACACTCAATATATGTTACTATTCTGATGATTACCCTGACCAGATGGGGGACCTTGAACAAGCCACTGAACCTTGGTCTCAGTGTCCTGCTCTATAGAACGAAGGGGTAGAAGCAAATGCTTTCGGCAGTCCTGGCCAGCCTAGACTTGCCTAGTTTTTGCTTCATGAGTCCTTGGTGCCTAAGTGACCGCACAGAGCAGCAAGGGCTGTTCACCAGAGGCTTCTAGTCTCCGCAGCTCATGGGCCCTAAACCTCCCAAACCTTGGCCAAAGACATGTAGACACTGGAAGGACCCCGAGGGAATCAGCACAGAGAGGCCCAGGAGGATGTGCACGAGCTAAAGCAAGACCAAACCCATGGCCACATCCACCCCAGAGCCAACTCGGGCTGGCTGGGCCCAGGCTTTGGGCTTTTGGGCCCCAGCTTGATTTGACCTCCTCAAATTGAATGTTCACTTTAGCCTAGATTTGCAAAGCAATTTGTTAATGCGCCTGTGCAGGGGCTGTTTTCTCTAGGGTTTTAAAGAAAAAAACTAATTTCAATGTAAAATTCACAGCACCAAATTGAAACGTATTCTGAGCCAAGTGAGCAGTTCAGAATTTCCAGGTCCCGGCGATGAGCGCACGTCACATTGTAATTACACCTTTCTCTGTGCGTCAGCTGCAGGCCTGGCCAGGAAAATGGAAGATAATGCTGACCCTTTTGAGAAGAGAAAGGACTTTTGTGCCCATTCCCTTTCAGAGAGCACTCTTCCAAGATGATAGGAGAGGAACACCTGAATCAGTCTATCAAGGGGAACAAAACCGTTCGTAGCTTCAGCCTCCTTAGCCAGATTGGTTCCACTCAACAGTTTTTGGAGCTTACCTCTTATTTCTTCAAATGTATTGGAGGAGAAAAAAAATGAAGCATCTTCTTTCTAGCACATTTTGATTCATTTTTCTCTAAGATGATCCTCAGCATCTCTCTCCTCAACACATATACATACACACATACTACACATGTACACGTGTGTATACATATATACACATGCGCACATTACACAATACCCATATATACACTGCACACACACAGATACATACACATGTACACATTACACAATACACATGTACAGAGCACATGTATGTACACACATAAACGTGTACACCCACCACAAATGTGAATACACAACATACATGCTCACACATAAATGCACATGCATTCATATTTATACTTACCACACATGCGCACCACACTTCATAAGCTTAATCACAAACACACACGCACACACACACATACTTCCATTTGCTGAAAAAAGAATACTAGCAGAACTTAAACTAGATTGTAGTTCCAGAAATAGAGAAATTGGATAAGGCCTGGTTAAACAATACTGGAGAATTCTTATTAATTTTCTTAGGCATAATGGTAGTATTATGATTAAGTAGGAGAATTCCCTTGTTCTTAGGAGATTCAGGCCGAAGTATTTAGAGATAAAGTGTCAACATGTCTGGGGTTTGCTTTCAAATGATTCTGATGGAGAGAGAATATATGTGGCAACAATCGTTGAATCTGAGTGTAGGGCAGAGAGATCGTTTTTGTACTACTCTTGAATATTTTGTATATTTGAAATTTTCCTAATTAAATATTAAGGACACAAAAATTAGGGGAAAATTCCAAATTGCATCCAAGTTGGCAGTTTCTTTAAATCTGCACGTTATATCCCGTTCTGTAATCCATGCATGGAGGCTGGTTGGGTAAGGACTTCAGGTTTTGATAACACAGATCAGACTGCAAGCAGGCACTGGGGGTTTTGTGGTTCCCGGAAAAGGAACGGATCTGAACAGGTAGAAAAGAAGAACAGTGGAAAACTTTCTTGGGCCTGGTAAAAATTTACAACTCTCTTACCTTAATCTTGGTGAACAAGTCTTCAGTCTTTTCCAGTAAATTTTTTTTTTTAAGTCCTTACCCGAGGATATTTTTCCATTTATTTTCAGATAGAATGGGAGGGAGGGGGAGAGAGAGAAACTTCGATGTGAGAGAGACACATCCATTGGTTGCCTCCTGCACAACCCCAACCAGGGCCGGGGAATGAACCACAACCAAGGTACGTGCCCTTGACCGGAATCGAACCTGCCACTCTTTGGTCTGCAAGCCAATGCTCTAACTGCTGAGCCAAACCAGCCAGGGCCTTTTCCAGTAAATTTTTAATGTAGGTGTCATAGCCTCAGTCATTCAAACAAATGAGCATAACCAATTAATATTAATAGATTAGACCTGTAGAGTGTGAACTGAACTGTGTAGGTAACAGGAAGGTATAGTAAGTGAGAAGGAAGGAAGGAAGGAAGGAAGGAAGGAAGGAAGGAAGGAAGGAAGGAAGGAAGGAAGGAAGGAAGGGAGGGAGGGAGGGAAGAAAGGGAGGGAGGGAGGGAGAAAGAAAGAAAGAAAGAAAGAACGAAAGAAAGAAAGAAAGAAAGAAAGAAAGAAAGAAAGAAAGAAAGAAAAGCTATATAAATGCATTTATTAAAATATTGTTTCTTCTACAAAGGGTTTCTATGGCATCCCCAGGGTGAGGTCCCCATCTCCAAGGGCAATGTGAGGGTAAGATGTGTGTATAGCAATGTTTTTCAGCCTTTTCTTAATTGTGCCCTCCTTTGATCATTTAACATCCTCACATTTCCTCCAGAGAGTATTTAAGGTCCGCTGGGGGCAAGAGCATCTTCTCTATGTGGAGAAACTCTACCTTCAACAATTTCCCATTAACCAGAAAGATTTTCCTCAAGCCTTAATTTCTGTAGTTTACATTATTAAAAATTAGGTTTTAAGAAGATGCCCCAAATAAAATTATAATACCAAGTCTTTGCTTGCATCCCCCACACACCCCAGACACTAAGGCGGCTCTTTCCCTAGAGAACCACTGGTCTAAAAGCCCCATGTGGTCCGGCAGAGACCAGACAAGGGCAACAAACCTTGGTGCTGGGCTTATGCCGCTGCTTTGGCATTTGCCTCAATTGCATGCTTTGTTAACTGATCACTGTAAACAGTGAAATACCACGTTGTACCAGCTTTCTTTTTATCTTTGGGCCCAAGGTTAATTGTGTATGTGAGTTGTTTCAGATGCCCTTTGATAATTGAGAGGTGTTCATGATGTCTGCAGCCCTTAATTAAATGAACCAAATGTTAGGATTGAGAATAAAAGTTCACAGCAGCCTCACAGTCGCAGAGAGCCGAGTGCCTCTAGCCAGTTCATGATTTTATAGAAGGCCTCATTTAGGCAGGAAATATGATTGTGCAACACTGGGAAACAGAAAAAGACAGCAAATCCCGGGACCAAGAGCTCAGAGAGAGGTGTAACCTGCGAGGCAAAGAAGCGAGCCCCAGATGACCACAGGTTCTCCGAGCACATCACTGTCCTGGACACGGGGCACAGTTCAGAACTATGTGAGGTCCCAGCCTCTCCTCCTCCTATCTATCCTGCCTGTGGGAAGACCCTCCGAAAATACTTCACCACATCACTCCCTTTAGTTCATCCATTCTACAAAAATTGATGGGACATCTTCTATTACATACACCAAGCACTGTGCAAGGTGCTTTGGGGCTGCAAAGATAAAACTGTGGTTTCCCCTCTGGAGCTCCAGTTGAAGGCGGCGATGCGGCAAGGACAGATGTAGCATCGATGTGTGCTGTACTGTAATCATCAGAGCACATCTCGAAGGCACCATAATGCATGCACCCATAGAAATGTACTGTAACAGAGGCCGCACATTAGCCAGGAAAGAATAAGCTTCATTGTGCCTCAGTTTCCACATCTGCAAAATGGAGGGTATAAAAGAAACTTCCTCGAAGGGCCAGGGAGAGGAAGAAATGGATTAATGCATGTAAGGTACTTTGAATGGTGCCTGGCCCATAGAAACACTGGAGAAATGTTTGCTACTGCCACCCTGCTTCCAGCTAAGATAGGAGCATCGTGGGGCTCGTGGTTACATGGAGAATGAGGAGCTGGTGCCTAAAAGTGTTTAGACTCCTTAGCCCAGGTTTCAAGGTCCCAACTGCATTGACCCTTCTTTGTCACTGAGAACCCCACAGCTCAGAAAGGTGTGTTCCCCCAGATTGGACTAGGACATCAAGCTGGTGCCTGACCTTCCCTCCAGCTCCCCCTCTCCTGCCCCATATGGTTACTTAGGGCCCTACCTGTTGCTTTCATTGAATAAACTCAGGAAGCCTACTCAGTATGGAGAAGCACTCTCCAAGATGTCTTTGAGAACAGGAGGCCGATTCTGATGGATTTACTCTAACTCTGGTCTTTGGGCTTCATGATGTCGGAAGCCTGGGCTATTTGTGGTCCTCCCTCCCTCCCTCTTTAACATGGTGCCATAGCTCTTGAGAATATCAGGAACCCTGAGTAATATAGAGGGACCCCTCAAGCAGCAGCATAGTCATGTCCTGTTTCAAAGTGATCTTGTGATTATATCTAGAGGACAAGATGTGCTACCTGCTACAGCATGTTAGATATGCGCCTGTCTCGTAAGGGGTTGAAGGTAGTCAAATCTATTTCTGTGTGTCCACCACTGCATGAGACCAGCAGGCAGATGTCTGTCACCTGCACAAGACGGTGCACCAACTGATTTTGCTCATCTTAATCTGGATGATGCCCAGAGCCGGGCTCAGCACCTGGACCTCAGTAGAGCTTGTATGCAGGCTTGCTTAGGTCCCAGGCAGCCCACACCACCTCTGGTCCCTTCCTTCTCAGGTCTGGAACTTTGAGTTAGAGATCTGAGATCCTGGAGAACAAAAGAATGTGCTTTCTCCTTCTCTACATCTGGAAGTTAGAGGGAAAACAACAAACTTTCAATGCCTTAAATCAGGACCAGCTACTAGCAAAACTACAACAAATACACAAACCTGGTCTTGACTCCTGTCCCACTTCCCTTCTCAGGGTCATCCTTCTCCCCCACCTCTCCCCTGTCCCCATCACGTGCCCAGTGCCACCCCTGAGATCTTGCTCTAGCTGGCTGACACGATGTGCAGTGGTCTGGCCCCCACACGTTGAAAGCCCCTGGATGAAGAGCAGGCTCACAACTTGAGGGGTTCAGGCTTTGCTGATACCTTTCAGGTCCCCCTGACGAGGTGGCTCTGCTTGCTACTGAGCTGGGGTTTCTTTTCCTAACAGTGCAATATTGCATATAATAACAATTACCAATGACCTCCACTGGGTTGTCCGATCTCATTATTGCCGATGCATTTGGTACCTGCCACTGCCAATTTGCCTCAGCTGAGGTTTTATTCAGTGGGATATGATAGAGCGGTACAGCAATCTTTTTCCATTTAAATAGTTTAATTGAGGAAAGCTATCAGATGTTTCCAAATTTAATGTATACAACAATTTGCTTTTCCCTATCTCTTTTCAGAGTTGAGTTGGAAGAAAATGACATCTGATTCTTATAGAAGGAAAGCAATTACATTTTGGCGTCTGCCTTCCCCGGCTTGCATATGTTTTTAAACATAAAAAGAAATTCTTAATATGTAATTGTCAGGTAATAAAAAGGGAAAAATATTTTACTTTGCGTTTATGAAGTAATTTTTCAAAAGCATAAGGGAATTACATGTTAATGTTTTATGTTTATGACTACACTCTAATACTGCACTATTTCTTCAAGTTTGGGTCTTTTTTTTTTTTTCTCCCCTCTCTGAAGATGAGAGCTGAGATGATCGGCCTAGCGCAAGCCCCACCTCCCTGCCAGAAACGTCCTTCCCAGACTTTCTTTCTCTGAGCTCCCGCCTTGGTGGTCCTACTGGCTGCACCATAGTCTGACTCTCCTTTTCCACACCGAATTATTACAAAGTGACACCAAATGGTCTCCCTATCCAGACTGTCAGCTGCTTGAGAGTAGAGAGAATGCCTTTTGCATTTTGTGTTCTGCACAGTGTTCAGCAAAAGGCTCAGCTCCAAATAGTTGGTGCTCAACAAACACTTGTTGAACAAATTGACTCACCAAATGGTCAAATAACTAGTCATCCAGGAATGAGAGTGATATTATTCTAGCATGATACAGAGAAGAGACTCACTGAATGGCATGAACAGATGGGTGGACAGGCAGGTGGATAGATGATAGACTCTACACGACTCATCTGAGAGTTCTCTGACATTTTGCCCAATTGAATTAGACCTGACAATCCCACAAGCTCTTTTTTAGAGGTTTGTTTGCACCAGACAGGCTAAGATCATGGGTCTCAAAATTTTCCAGAAAGTACCCAATGGCTGCTGACAGAGTTGTAGGGAACCAGAAGAGCCCAGGTCTTACTATCTTCATTTTTCACAGGAGCAATTGGTGGCTTCCAAGTTTATTATAGTTTTTAATGAGATTTTATGATGACAGACTTCAACTAGGCACTGCCCACGAACTCTATTTCTCTTTAAGTACACTTACCCGCTCTTAGAGATGACTCTCTTCTCTACTCAAGCATCCTGTATCACCTCTCAGTTGATGAACTCACCTCATGCGTCAGTGAGAAAAGAGAAACAGCTGCTGGGAACCCCCTTATCTTCCTCCAGCAAACCCTCAGCCTGACCCGCATTGTACCATCTCTCCTCCATTGTATTTTAATGAAGAGCTGCCCTTCCCCATTAAAACTGACCTCCACTTGTGTGCTTGATCCAGTCCCCATCTCCTGCTCAGACATCATCCACGTCTCCTTTCTCCTGGATCATTCCCATCAACACATCAATACACCAATGTGTTCTAGTTTGTCCCTAAAAATCAAAACAAAAAGGAACTACTCTCTTAACCTTGCATCTGCTCCAGATGCTACCTGATCTCTCTTCTTCCCTTTCCAATGAAATGTCTGAACTCTCCGAGGAGACCATCTCCCCTTCCTCGCCTCCCATTCTTTCCAAGGTGCACCCAATTGGCTTCTGTCCTCACACCCCCTTGGAACTGTTCTTGTCTAGGTCCCCAGTTTTAACCTCTCTGTGTCAAATTCAATAGGAAATTTTCAGTCTTCATCTTGCTCTCTCAGCGAGCATTTAACACAGAAGGACAGGCTCTCAACCTGATATTTATTCATTTATGCATCTGTTTGTTGTCCGCCTCTTACTTTAAAATGAAAACCCCCTGTGAGTAGGAATCTTGTGTATCTAATTTACTGGATTATCTCTGGTGCCTTCTCTGGAAGCTGTCATACTGTGGGTGTTGAATAGATGTTGGTGTTGCTCAATGCACTTGGCTCCAACAATCTCAATCACAAATTTGTATGACTGATTCATAGAGCCACGGAATTTCAGATTGGAAGGGCCCTTGGAAATGATCAGATCAGAGTGTTGTTGCTCCAAAGATAAAGTAACTAGCCAGAGGCCACGCTGCTGAAAGTTTCTGGAAGAGATGGCACTAGATCCAAGTTCTCTTGGTTCTCTGCCTAGCCTCTTTCCATAACAGGTGGCCCCGTGCTTGGGTGACAGAGCCTGGGTGCTGTAGAGTCCACCTGTGGAAGGGGTAGGGCATGTGATCTCTCAAAACCAAAATGGATTCAGTAACCAAGCTGGGATGAACAATGTGCACATGGATTCATGATCTTGTCTTAAAACTAACTTTGTGGAAGAGTGCCTAGCTTTAGATCAACTAGTTAAACAAAATATTTGCATTTCAGAAACATGTTTGAATATTGGTTTTTACAATTAAAATAGCTTTATGGTTTTCTGGGTTATATAAACAACCCATGCGTATTGTAAATAATTCAAAGAACTATAAGAAAGTAAAAATTATCTGAAATGTTATCATCCTGAGATAAGTGCCATTAAAATTATGTTTATCTGTTTATTGAAGTATAACACAAATACAGAAAAGTACACAAATTATAAATGTGTGACTCGACGTATCAACCCCCAAGACAAGAGAATACGATCATGTCCCCAGAGGTCCTCATGCCACCGCCCAGTCACGCTCCCTGCCCTGCTCCTCAGTGATCATTACTGTCCTGCCTTCTATCACCATCAGCTAATGCGTGCTAACCTTTATATGACTGAAACGATTCACTACATTTCTTTGTGTTTGGCTTTTTTTTTTGTTCAGCATTATACTTGGACACTCATCCATGTTATGGTATATAACTGTAGCCTGCACATTTTTATTCCTGTAAATATTTCATTGTAAGAATATACTATTATTCATCCATTCTTTTTTCCAGTTTTATTTAAAAATAATTAACATAGCCCTGGCCAGTGGTTAGAGAGTCAGCCCACAGACCAGAGAGTTATGGGTTCAATTCCAGTCAAGGGCATGTACCTTGGTTGTGGTTTGGTCTCTGGCCCTGGTTGGGGTCGTGGAGGAGGCAACCAATCAATGTGTCTCTCTCACATCGATGTTTCTCTCTCTCTCTCTCTCTCTCTCTCTCTCTCTCCCCCCCCCTCCCATTCCATCTAACAATAAAATAAATAAATAAATAAAAATAATTAACATACATCACTATATAAGTTTAAGGCATACATGCTGGTTTAATTTACATATAATGTGAAGTGATTAAAATAGGTTCAGCTAACATCCATCTTCTCATATAGATACAATAAAAAGGAAAGAAGAAAAGAAAAAAGGGAAAAAAGTGTCCTTGTGATGAGAATTCTTAGGATTTCCTCTCTTAGCAACTTTCCTATATATCACACAGCAGTGATAGCTGTAGTCATCATGTTGTATGTGATGGGCATTTTGTGTTTTTGGTTTTGGACTATTACAAGTTTCTGCTACAAACATTCTTGCATTTGGGCCCACATTTCTGTTAAGTGAACATCTAGGAATAGAACTGCTCCAACATCATGTATATATGTATATGCAACTTTATCAGATAGATTTGCAAAGTGATTGTATCAATTAATGTACTCACCAACAGTGTTTGCACACTTCCTTTGATCCACCTCCCTACCAACATTTTCATTTCAGCCATTCAATGAATATGTATATCTCACCATGAAGGTTTTGGATGACTGATAAGATTGAACACCTCTTTGTATGTTTATTGGCCATTTCTATATCCTCTTTTATCAAATACCTATTCAAGTCTCTGCCATTTTTCAGTTGGATTGTTGGTCTTTGCTTACTGATTTGTAGTTCTTTGTGCATTTGGTTTTTAGCTCTTTGTTATTTTTTATGTGTTACCAATCTCTTCTCCCTCTTTGTGGCTTGTTTGTCCTAACTTCTTTTGATAAACTGAAGTTCTAAATTTTAACATAGTACCATGTAACAACTTTGCTTATGATTAGTGGGATTTGTTTCAGATTTAAGAAATCTTTCCCTATCCCAAGGTCAAGAAAAAAAAATTTCCTATTTCCTTCAAGAAGCTCTATTGATTTATTTCTCATATTGACAGCCATGATCCATTTGCAGTTCACTTTTTGTATAATTTGACGTAGGAGTGAAGAATCATTTTTTTCTTCACTTAGATATCCAATAGACTTAATATCATTTATTTTAAAAACTTTATTTTCCCACTGCTCTGTGGTTAGCTTTTGTCATAAATAAAGTTTTCATATGCGTGTGGTCCTGTTGCTGGGCCTGTTCAACTCCATTGGGCTATTCGTCTTTATTTGCACAGATTCTATATTGTCTTAGTTTCTACAGCTTCATAAGTCTGAAGTCTTGATATCTGATAGTGTAAAACCTCTCTTTTCTCCTCTCATCTTTTATTTTATTATTATTTTTGTCAAAAGTACGTTGGTTGTTTTTGCCCTTTGTATTTAAAATGTTTTTCTTTGCATTTTTATATAAATTTTAGAATTACTTTGTCAATTTGCACACAACACATATGCGCACATATGCATGTGGACACATAAACACACACACAAACCTGCTGAGATTTTTACTGAGGTTGTATTGAATCTACAGAGTAATTTGGGGAGAATTGGCATTTTTTTTTTTTTTTTTTTATCCTCACCCGAGGACATTTTTCCATTTTTTGTTCAGGTAGAGTGGGAGGGAGAGAGAGGAACAGAGAGAGAGAGAAACATCGATGTGAAAGGAACACATCGAGTGGCTGCCACCCGCACAACCGACCAGGGCCGGGGACAAACTGCAACCGAGGTACATGCCCTTAGCGGGAACCGAACCCGGGTCTCTCCGGACCACAGGCCAACACTCTAACCGCTGAGCCAAACCGGCCAGGGAGAGAATTGGCATTTTTATTATATCCAATCTATGAATGCATCATTAATATTTAATAAATATTCTCTCATAATTCTCTCTCCATGTAGTATTTTTATATACACAAGCTACATAATTTGGATCATATCATTCATGTTGATTTTATCAAGGTCAACATTCTTTTGTATTTTATATTCTTATTTTTTTCATCTCTCTGATTCCCTGTTCACACACACCGTATCTCCCCTTCATCCCCATTCCTCTTCCATGTTTACTGCTATCAACCTGTTTTGATTATTCACATAATACACTTTATGCTCATACAGTCATTTACATACATAAATATAGGTAATACTTTATGGGAATCATAATTACAAAAATGGATCATAGTATATAATCTTCTCTACAGCTGTATTTGTTTTTCTTCCCTTAAAAATATATCATGATAATAATCCCTCCAAGTCAACAAGAAATAAATGTCCCACAATTCAATCAACTATTCCTCTTCTCGTGGACATTAATTATGTTCCCAAATCTGTGTAGTTGCAAACAATGCTGATGTGAACATCTTTGGCCTTGAACAAGTATCCCTTCTTACTGGAATTTTGTTTTTAAAGGACAGATTCCCAGGAGTGGGTTGCTAGATTGAAGGATATGTGTGTCTTACATTTAAAAAATCATTACCTAATTGTTTCTAAAAACATATAATGACTCACATTTCCTCTAATCATACATAAAAGGACCCTTCCCCCCAACATTTCTACCTGTGGTGGGAGTTACCTCTCTTGTTTTTTATTAGCCTTGTAGTAGAAAAGATATCTCACTGTTACTTTCATTTGTATTTGTCTGACTACTAGAGAACTTCAAGATCTTTTCATATGTTTATTGACATTTGAATTTGATCTTTTATGAACTGTTTCTTTATATCCTTTGCCCATTTTCCTATTTGTTGTCATTTTCTTATTCAGGTGTTAGAAACATTTGGTATAGTTTAGATATTAACATTTTATCAGTTGTCTGCATTAAAAACATGTCTCAATCTATTATTTTGCTTTGTTTATGCCACCTTTTGCCATACTAATGTGACACTAATTTTTACATAACCAAATATGTAAAACAGCTTCTAGATTTCCTGACTTGGTTAACAAACTTTTTCTGCCCCACACTACCCTCTCCTTCAACCATGGCCCTTGGGCTGGGTATATAGACATATACATATCCCCTGAGTTTTCTCATAGTAAGTTTATGGTTTTATTATTACTTTAAGCCTTTGATTCAGGTGGCATTTTTTTTTTTTTTTTTTTTTTTATCCTCACCCGAGGATATTTTTCCATTTTTTGTTCAGATAGAGTGGGAGGGAGAGAGAGGAAGGGAGAGAGAGAGAGAAACATCGACGTGAAGGGACACATCGAGTGGCTGCCACCCGCACGACCAACCAGAGCCGGGGACAAACTGCAACCGAAGTACATGCCCCCAGTGGGAACCGAACCCGG
The DNA here is from genome assembly GCF_014108415.1 of Molossus molossus. Lineage (NCBI taxonomy): Eukaryota > Metazoa > Chordata > Mammalia > Chiroptera > Molossidae > Molossus > Molossus molossus. Next base: position 97,262,699 of record NW_023425399.1, on the reverse strand, counting down.
GTCTCTCCGGACCGCAGGCCGACGCTCTAACCGCTGAGCCAAACTGGCCAGGGCTCAGGTGGCATTTTTTAAAATACGATGTGAGGCAGCGAATACCACTCTATTTTTCTTCTAAGCAGATTACCAGCACCATTTATTAAATAGACTGCCTCCCCACCCTGCCCCCCACTGGTATGTATTTCTGGAATTTTCATTCTATTCCTATGTCCATCACATTTCTTACATATAATGGTTTTATATCTGGTAAGATACAAGTTTTTTTCCCCAACTATTCTTTTTTTTAAATTCCTCATCTGAGGATATTTTTCCATTTTTCATTAGATACAGTGGGAGGGAGGGAGGGTGGGAGAGAGAGACAGAGAGAAACATCGAGTGACAGAGACACATCGACTTGTTGCCTCCTACACGAACCAACCAGGGCCCGGGACAAACCGTAACCGAGGTACATGACCTTGACCGGAATCGAACCCACGACTCATTGGTCCATGGGATGATGCTCTAACGGCTGAGCCAAACCAGCCAGGGCCCCCCAACTATTCTTTAAAATGTTTTCTTGGCCTTTCTCAGAAATTTTTTTATATTAATTTTTAGATAATTCAATGCAAGAAAAATCCATTTGAATGCTAATTGGAATTTCATTGCATTTATACAGTAATCTTGAGGAGACTTGACTTTTTTTTTATCCTCACCTGAGCACATTTTTTAAATTTTTGTTCAGATAGAGTAGGAGGAAGAGAGAGAGAGAGAGAGAAACATCGATGTGAAAGGGACACATTGAGTGGCTGCTTCCTGCATGACCCAACCAGGGCCAGGGACAAACTGCAACTGAGGTACATGCCCTTAGCAGGAACTGAACCCGGGTCTCTCTGGACCACAGGCCTACGCTCTAACCGCTGAGCAAAACTGGCCACAGTGAGACTTGACATTTTTATGCTATGAATTCTTCCCGTCCAGAAGATGGTATGTTTTCCATTTGTATAAATATTGTTTTCTTTCTTTCAAAAGCATACCCATGTCTTCCTATAGGTTTAATTATGTGCTTGAATTTCCTCTGTGTTGCCTTTAATGTCTAGGAGTTTGGCTCAGTCGAGTATCATAGACTGAACTTGCTGACTAAGGCAGCAGACGTTAATTAAACCACCAATCTGTAAAAATAAAAACAAACGCACCGGCAAATTTTTAAGTCCAATATGCCATATTGACTTTGATGCCAAATAGACTTGGTTCAGATTTTGCTTACTAAGTGAGCCCCAGTTTCCTCATGTGTGAAGTCTGCATCCCAACATCTACCTCACTGGGTGGAAATAAGAATTAAATAAGACATGACTTGCTGTTCCTATGACAGCTGTGGCATGTAGTAAGTAGGTGGTCAACAAGTGCTTAGGGAAGGGCCTTTTGTTTGTTGGCTTTTGCTTTTCCTTAACTGATATTTTAAAAAAGAAAAAACAATTTCCACTCATTGCATGCAACATCTGGAAAAATACAGGTGGACTTTGGTATTCCAACAAGGCCTCACAGTTATACTACCCCCCACCCCCCCACGCACACACATACCATGGCCTCCTTCCCCCTTCCAGGCTCCCTCCCCCACCTTTGGAAACTGGGCCACTTAGGGACCTTAATCAACCAGGTTTCTCTCAGCAGCAGTATCCTGGGCCTAGTACTCTACAGATATTTGTGCAGCATTTTTGCCGTTTTTGACATCTCATTATTGTCCCCATTTCTTTTCCTTTTGAGGAGGAAACTAAGACCCAGAAAAGTAACAGCAGTGGTTTTTTAATTCTCAAACACCCGAAACCCTTCAAAAAATCAACACAATTTCTTAGTATAATTATAAAGAGAAAAAAAAGTAATTTATAATAAAATAATGTGTTTCTGTATGTAAATTCTATGCCTACTTATAATAAATAACATTGTATTTAAGAATAGATGATATTCAGCTGAATGCTATTGGAACTTCTTCATACTTGACATTTTGAAATAATGGCTAAAAGTAGAATTGTGTGTTTATATGTATACATGCATATATCCATGTTTCTCTCTCTCTCTATATATATATACACATATATACACACACACACACATATATGTACACACACACCCATATATACACACAGATACATAGAGGGATGGATATTTTGATACAGACGTGTTACATCGCCATTGTTCGAGTATTGTAATGTGCCTAAGTGGTAAACAACTCTTAACGAGATGAACTGGAAAAAGAGTTCCTTTCCCTTGATTTACGTGGTAGTTGCTTTCCTGCGATCACCAGAGTATTTTATAACAGTGCAAACACACTTTGATTCATGTGTGAAACAGAGTCTAGGCGCACATCATTATAAGCAGGTTTCTCATCTCCACCGACTGGGCTTGTCCCACACATGGCAGGATGTCCAGTATCCTAGCCTTCTCCCCACCTCAACTGTAGGGCCAGTCTGGAGGCCCCCACGGAAAGCCCTGCAGGGGGCAGCCCCAGCCCCGCTGGAACCTCGCGCCAGGGCGCCCAGCGGCGCCCTCCCTCCCGGAGCAGGGCGCCCCAGCCGGCGAGGGTGCAGCCGCGAGGGCCAGGCGGGCGGCCGGGAAGATGGATGTGGCCTGCGCGCGGCTCGGCTGCCCAGCCGGGATTTCCAGCGACCTCCGCGGCCCCTTTGTTGGCGGAGAGAGCAACAAGCTCCGGCTTACGGAGGAGGTCAGGGGAAAGTGATTTCAATTAGACCGGGATCACCGAGGTCTCAAGCCAACACAGACAAGTTGTGTAACAGCGGCGGCGAGGCGACCGGAGTCATTTATCCTGCCCGCAGCCAGTCAGCCCGGGCTTTGCAGGAAGCCCCTTTGCTGCCCCCACCCCCATCTCCCGGCTCTTTCTGGCTTTTGAAAGAAAAGGGAAACAGAAGAGTGTCCTGCTGCTCAATCTCATCTCTGCAGGGTACGTGAGGAGGCGGCTCCCCCAGGAGAGGCAGCGGGAGGCCCGCGGGAGATTGCCGAGGTCTGCCTCTTGCCCGGGCCCAGGGACACCAGAGGTCATTGAGGGGTTGGGGTTGGAAGCAGAGAGAGGAAAAACAGGGAGAGGCGAGATGCATGCCTGGTCGCTTCCCCCTCACCCCCTTTCTTCTTCTTCTTTAAAAAAATCTTTGTTGTTGAGAGTATTACAGATGTTCCCCCCTCCTCTCCGTTGCATCACCCCCTTTCCTTACATGGGAATCCTGCCACACTCAGAGCGTCTCCGCGGCCTTCTCCCTGAAGTCGTGCTGACCTTGGCTTATTGTTCAGTCCGGAACATTGCACCGTCTCCCAGTGGTTCTTGAGGGTAATCTGTTTCTTCAGCCACGGTCAGCTCTGGTTCTGTTGAGCTGACCTCGTGCTATCCTACTGCTCTCTAGGTTCATGTTCTTTTCCAAGGTGCCAGAAGGAGACCCTGAAACCCGGGCATGTGCAGCAGCAGAAGTAGAGAGGGCAAGAGGGCTGAGGAAACGGGGTGGCATGAAGAGCCTGTGAAGGAACTCAGGGGGCTGGGCTGAAACAGAAGAGGCAGGGAAGCCAGCAGAGCTGTGGGCACAGTCTGGAAGGCTGCGCATGGCGCTGGGATGGCAACACTTCTGTGAGGGACTGCTGTGCAGGCTGGTGACCCTCATCCAGCAGAATGACTGGCACGTGAAGGGCATAACAAATGGCAGCTGTAACATTCATATCTGTATCGGCACACAGTGTTCAGGCCAATTTCGGAGGTCTGAGCTGGGCTGATGGGTGGCAATTAGGAGGCTGTGTGTTGTCAAATTATTTGATTCTAAAATGTCCTTCACCCCAGAGAGAAGAGGTTTGGAAGTGCACAGGAATCATGACCACCCTGGAAGTGGAGAAAAGGCTCAACTTGGAAAGTAACTAAATTTTATTTATGTTTTTTAAAGGAGGATTCAGAAAGGTGTAAACCACGGTCCTTGCGCTCTTGTGAATAAAAGGCTACGAAAACTAAACAGTGTGCGCATGCACGTGTGTTTGTGTGCGTGTGCGTTGGTGGTGGCATCCTAAATGTCCTAGTCCAGAGGCCCAGGCTGTAGGCCAGCCCTGCTGCTAAGATACACGGCCTCCGCAAGGCCACGTAACCTCTGCCACGGGGAGCCTCGGTGTCTTGCCCACTCACCTCACCGGGGTATTGTGAGGGGCTCTGAGATAGTGCACGTGGGACTACTGGGGAAGAAAGGAACATGCCACAGATGCCGGGAAGTGTGAGTTCGAGCAGGACTTCCCTCTGATAGGACGGATGGCAAACTTAAATAACAGTCTCACCGCTTACATGCCCTCTCCTGCTAGTCGAGTTTCCACCCAGCTGTTTTAATTGTTTTAAAATTATGTGTGCACCACAGAGAACTGTGGGTACTGGAGATCTACACTTCACTAGATATGTTTTTCTTTCACTTAGAATTAGCAGTAGACCAAGGAGTATGACTATACTTGTCGATTTAGGGGTCTGGCCTTTAGGTTTGAGGTCGTGGGGCGGGGGTGGGGGTGGGGTTGTTCAGCATCTCCTTTGCCTTTGATGCACCTTCCATGCCGCTCCTCTTCCCGCCCTCTGCTCAAAGCCCCCCAGCAGTCCCCCTCCTCAGTCTGAGCCTTCTGACCTCTTCATCTCCAGAAATAACCATGACTGTCCAACTCCTGGCCACTAAGCTCTGGAACTACCTCTCTCCTCCCCTCCTCGGCCCACTGTCCCCACTCAAAAAATACCCATGTCCCATTTTATGGAACTTATTTATACTTGGACAGAATGAAGGTGGCAGTTTAAATGTTCCCCCTTCTGTGACTATGAAAGATCTAATGCTAGCATTTCTTCACAGATACACAGATGTTTGTAAAAGTATTTACAATGGACTCACAGATACCCACCAAATTCACGGTGGTGGTGACTTGGAGGTGGGGCACAGAGAGGGGAGTTTTAGGAGAGGAACTGGGGAGACAAAAGAGGATGTCAATTCTACTCTAACGATTGTATTTCTTTTATGTAACAAAATGAAGCCAATTTGACAGAACGATAATAACCGTCAATTCTGGGTGCTGGATACACAAGTCTCTGGTATGTTATTCTCTGTGCATTTCTGTAATTTTTTAATATTTATGAAAATAAAAATTAGCCCTGGTTGGTTTTGCTCAGTGGTTAGAGCATCGGCCTGTGGACCTGGGTTTGGTTCCCGCTAAGGGCACGTACCTTGGTTGCAGTTTGTCCCCGGCTTCGGTTGGGGTCATGTGGGTGGCAACCACTCGATGTGTCTCTCTCTGTTGATGTTTCTCTCTCCCTCTTCTTCCCTCTCTCCCTCCCGCTCTATCTGAGGATAAATGCAAAAATGTCCTCGAGTGAGGATAAAAATAATAATAATGAAAATAAAAATAAGCAGATGAACATAAATAAATAACTAGAAGCACATATGCTGTTCACTAGTCTATCTATCTAATGACCACACATCCTTTAAGTATTAATCAAACCCTACATTGCTCATAAACTGTCCTGCTAACCCACCTACAGAGATTTCTGAACTTCTACAACACCGTCTGTCGCATGCTTTTGGGTCCCCGATTATATTGGGTTTGGCACCTGGTCATATTTGTCTCGTGACATTGTCTGTTGTTGGTGTCTATGAGTCTTGTCTCCGGGAGGTGTAAACATCCAAAGGGCAGGGCCCATGAGAACTCCTCCGAGTAGGCAGGGCTCAGAGGACACTCACTCTCAGGACCTTTTCAAGTTGAAGGACACCTTTAGATGTACAAACATTTCAAGAACTCCATTTGAGAGTAGCATCCATCAATGGAGAAAATTCAGGCTGATCAAATTTCCTAAGAATGTGATAATGCTTAAATGCATTGGTTTATCAATCACAGCCCTGCGCACGCACATGAAAACGCTGTCTCAGTGCGCAGAGGCACGTTTTCTTTCGGCTCCCGATAATCCTGGGTGGCCAAATGGATCCCCAACCCTTTTGCAGCCAATGCTCACATCTCTAGCCTTGACACTCCATGGTTCCCAGTTGAGCACCACAGCTCCAACTGGTACTTTGCTCTGCCCCAGATCACCCCACCCCATCCCCTTAGTATCTGCTGTGATCCAATCTCACAGACCTTTTCCCAATTACCTGTCCACAGTACATACTTGACATAGCTCAGACCTCTACTCTGACCTGCTTCTCCGCAAATGTGTATCACATTCTGCCCTCCCCAAGGCCCCGCCTCCTCCACTTAAACCAGCTCAGAGGCCCCCTTCCCCCAAACCTTCCCTGTTGCCATCCACTGGAATTAACATCCCCCTTCCATGGCCCATTACCTGTACCATTACGGCTCCCAAACTTTCTAGCTCATCCTATAGTTTTGGGGCTACATCTTACATTTCTTTGAGGATGTGAGCTCCTTAAAGACAAGCTGGTGGGAGGTGGTCATTGGATAACTAGATAGCCTCAAGTTGTCTATAGTCCTTGCCAACTGTGACTCATAAAATTGCGCTCCAGGAAAGATGGAGAGTTGCATTCGAGTGACCCCTGCGGGGCAGAAATGAGCCCTGAGCACAATGTGGCTGCGCAGCTCGGCTCATCACACCAAAAAAATCTGACTCTGGCCCTGGATGGTTTGCTCAGTGGTTAGAGCGATGGCCCACAGACTGATGAGTCATGGGTTCGATTCTGGTCGGCGGCATGTACCTCAGTTGCAGTTCACCCTCGGCTTGGCTCGGGATTGTGCAGGGGGTGACCAGTTGATGTGTCTCTCTCACATCAATGTTTCTCTCTCTTCCTTCCTCCCATTCTGTCTGAAGAAAAATGGAAAAATATCCTTGGGTGAGGATAAAAATAAGAAAGAAAATCTGACTCTGTGCCTTCCCACCCCCGACTGGCTGGGCCCACAGTGTTAGAGAGGCTTGTGGGCTAATCTTCCTGATTTTACATCTGAGCCCCCAAGCCCCACCCCCTTCCAAGGGGCTAGGAGCTACTTCTTTCCTGCTGAGGCCATAACTGTGCTTTCAAACCTTCAGATTACCTGGGTCCTTGGACAGTGGTTGGTTCACCCTCCCATTTTCCCATATCCTGGGCCCAGAACTAGGCCAGGACCAGGAGCCCAGAGGCCTAGGCTCCTCCCTTCTTCTTCTTCTTTTTTTTTATCTTCACTGGAAGACACTTTTTTGCATTTATCTTCAGACAGAACCAGAGGGAGAGAGGCGGTGAGAGAGAGAAACATCTATGTGTCTTGAGAGAGACACAGACTGGTCGCCACTCACACGACCCCAGCCGGAGCCGGGGACAAACTGCAACCTAAGTACATGCCCTTTGTGGAACCGAACTGGGACTCTCCAGTCCACAGGCCAACGCTCTAACCGCTGAACCAAACGGGCCGGGGCTGGGCTCTTTCCTTCTTGGTCATACCAACTGTGAAGTGGGCTGGTGGCCCTTCCTCGAGGCCCTGCAACTCTCAAGTTCCCTAGATCCCTTTTCATTCTGGATGACAATTTAAAAAACACACAAACCCGTTCATTAATGTTGACTGATCTGCAAGTCCAAAATGGTTTGAATGCTATGGCTGTGGATTATAAGCAAAGATTTTAATTGGGACGGCTATATTATCTTTTCCATGTAAAAGCGGAGAAACGGCTTGCTGTGGCACCACCTCCAGATCTGTGGTTCTGACCTACTCAGAAGCGCCTGGGCCTCCCCGGCTACCTTCCCTCCCCCCACTTGCCATTAAAGAGGCACCTGACCATGGAAGCTGCTTTTTAATCGGAGGCGGGAGCAGCAGCTATCCTTGCCCCTGACATCGACATCACAAACAAGCTCCCTTCCCCCTGCGTAGCTCTCCACCTCCCCTCGGTCCAGAGGACTGGCTAGGCTGCGCTCTGCTGCCGAGCACATTCACCTCCAGGAAGGCCCAGCCTTGGCTGCAGCCGGGGTTGGCGGCCAGGAGGGGGTCGCTGCTCTGCAAAGCGGTCCAGAACATTAAGCCTTTACACTCCCACCCCCCACGAGATTGCTGATCAAAAAAGGGAGGCAAACAAAGGCGGGTGAATGGGAATCAAATTGAGTTTGGGCAGCGGACAGATGGGGCCTGCCAGGCGCCCACAGCCCGTCCTATTCATTTAAAAAAAAAAAAAAAAAAGATAATCCCCCTCCTCCCCGCGGCTTTGCCAGAGGTGGGAGGTACCAGATGGGGGTGGGGCGCTGGGCCTGGGGGCCCAGATGTTTTCCAAACCAAAGGATCCCAGCCCGCTAGCTTGGTAACCCTCGGCCTCCAGGTTAATTGTCTTGCTTGTGCTTGGGACTTCTGTATTGTATATTAGGTTTTCCTAAAGCGGGGCACCCCTGTACAGAAAGACTGAGTTGCTGGGAAGGGAGGGGTGGAGGTGGCGAGGCTGAAAGGCTACCCAGCTACTAGGATGAGCTGTGCAGGTGCAGGGAATCAAGAAAAGAAGGCATCAGGAGTTGGGTCTGTCCCATAAATGCCCGAAAGCATTTCTACTGAAGCCCCTTTCTGGGGAGGTGCATGGTCAGTATTAAGTTAAAAAGGAACAGGCCTGATAGGAATTCCCCCAGATTCTCCTCTCTGCCCCCTGCCCATAGGCAAGTAACATGCAACTATTGAGATGTGTGTCCTGCTCACATGCAAAATAAGATGTTGAGAGCTTTCAGGTTACAAGGAACATTCCCCCATCCTCTCATTTAATCCTAGCAACAAACACGGAAGATGCGTAAGGCTTGGTTAGCGGTCCCAGTTTATGCAATTTAAGTGACTTCTTAAAGTCACATGGTTACTAGATTACAGACTCCTGGCAAGGCACTGTCTAGCACACACGCAAATTCGCTCATGCATGTACCATACATATGAGCACATGTGCAATGTTTATTCATGCCTCTGTAGGCCTACTGCTGGGCACTAGGCTACATATACAGCCATGTGTGTGCATGCAGAAAGAATCCTTCCCATTTGTGAAGCATCTGACCGCTAAGACATCCCTGGACCAACACCTCTTTTTGTATCAACTCTCACAGATGCCCGTCCCAGGCAGTCACTGACCTTTGCTCTGGACCTATGTTCCATCTTTCAAGGGGCCAAACCAAATGAACCCAGAGATATCATATTAATCCCAATAATATTTCTCAGAATCGGATTACAAATTTGTTCTTTGAAAGTCGTCTGCCAGGCAGGAGAAGGCTACCCTGTTAATGGGGAGGAGGGATCAAGAGAGCAGCCTGAGAAATCAGGTGTCAAGCTGACCTTTTGGAAAGAGCCAAGTACTCATTCTTACTATTGATTCCTTTCAAGGACGACAGTAGACACTTTATCTCCCAGCTGTTGAGCTAAGGGCAGGGCCAGCAACATGGGGAAGCAAAGACAACAGTCTTCTGTGCCACTAGAACACACGGGCAAAGGGCCATACTGACCTATGTCTTTTAAATATTTGTCACAAATCTCACAATTCCACCATTAGAGTTATTCCTTTAGGGTAAGCATTGCCCTCCATAATCTTCAGAAATGAAAATTCTTACTTCAACCTACCAAGGATATACATTAGATCTCTTGTATAGTAGTTCTCAACCCTAGTTGTTAAACGTTTAAAATAGAGATTTCCAAACTCTACTCCCAGAGATCATTATTCATTCATTTATTCATTCGTTCAACAAATATGCATTGAGCATCTACCTTCCATGTGTCAGATGCTAATCTAGACACTAGGGATATGGCAATGAATTAAATAGACAAAATTTCTGCCTGCTGGGAGTTTATATTCTAAAAATGAGGGTGCAGACAATAAGTAAAGAAATAAACACAAAAATGTCAGATAATGGCAAGTACTATGCAGAGACTTAGGATGATGCAAAAGTTGGTTTCACTTTGATGGGCAAAGAACGTGACATGAAAGCAAAAGTCTGCCATGAGAAGGTGTAGGGGAGGAATGTTACAAGCAGAGGAATGGGGGAGAATCTGGAGTGATTTCCCCAGCTGGGATATCATACAGCTTCTGTAGCCATTGAGTGGATTTTTAAAGCCATTGAACTGAAGAAGACACTTAGAAAGTGTAGCTAGAGAACAAGGACCGAGTCTTGAGGCACCCAACCTTTAGAGTTAAAGAAAAGAGGATGAGGAATTAGCATAGAAAGAGTGTCCAGGTATAAGACAGCAGGAAAACCTGGAGGATGTGATATCTGAGAAGCCAAGGGAAGGATGTTTCCAGAAGAACCTGATTGACTATATCACATGCCACTGAGGAGTCATACATGATTCAGGGCAGTGGGATCCCCCAAGCCATGTCTGCACGTACATCCCATAAGTTCTTGAGAAAGGAATGCCCTTATCACAGCCCCCAAGCCCAGCTGACACAAATCCATCTCTCTGAAAGGACAGGATCCTCCAGGGTGCCACCCCACTGCTCACCGGAAGTGTTCCCATGGCACTGTTGGGTGATCGCCCCAGGATATGTATGTCCTAATGCTCTTTCTGGGAGCCTTCTTTCCAGGCTTCTTCCTCTTTCTAATCAAAGCTACTGCCTTGCCCAGGGTTCACTTCCTACTACAGGTGCTCTCAGAGTACCGGTGAGACCCTTGCCTTCTGTCCAGGCCTCTTGACATCATGAGCCGATGGTTTGGCGACCAAGATTCAGGTTGATACAGTCATTTAATTTCTCAAAAGTCTGATCTGAATCCAGTGGACAGACTCTTCTACTCTGTCGGAACAGCAACGGTTGTTATTTTACTTGTTCTTGCTTCAGCATTTTTTATAGGGGAGGGCAAAGGTCTTTTCTATTTCTCCTCCTAAAGCAAACCAAATAATATAATCAATTTGACTGGTGCAAGCCTGATCCAGAGCATTAAAGTGGGTATTTGTAGCTGATATGACGGGGGAATAAAGTGCTTGTGAAAACCAACTGATTAGTCCAGCAGTTGGGAATGAATCCGCGTCCGTGTTCATCGATCTTTCCTAATCTGTCAACGCCTGTGTGCCCCACACCAGTGCCGCTGCTGGGCAGCGCAGGGCCCCGAGAATGGCAACAGGGTGGGCACTGGAGATCTCTGAGGTTGCTTCCCATTTAAAGAAACAGACCCAGTCAAACCATGGGTGCAGTTATCAAACCACCTTGGAGGAGAGATTTTAGGAGCCAGACTCCCTGTTCCCCTAAACACGTTCTGCTCTATTCCCTGATAAAGTCTACAAAACAGGGCTTGTTATCCAACAATCTGACACGGGCAACACAATGATTTGCAAGAGTCTGTAAAATTATGTTTGCAACCTGGAAAAAAAAAATTGGCTCTAAAATAAGAAAACTGCAAAATCAAAATTAATTAAACTTTAATCAAATGATCCGCAAAGTATATAGTTTTGTCAACTATTCAACCACAACTCAACTCAGATAGTTAAAAAAATAAATGAGATTTCTTGTATTTATGTACAAAAGAGAGCATTTGTAATGTTCGATATGATGTGGGATGGAGCCATCTCAAGGAAGAAGACATAAGAATGTCCCTGGGCCACAGAATAGAGCACAGGGGCTTCAGCTGAGCTCCCTTTGCAGTGTCTGTCACCTCCAGAGCCCTCAGGTCGCCGGAGACAGGCCAAGGGGCAGATCAGGGAACCTCATGCAGCCGCGAGGACTGGTCGTGGAAGGAGAACACACCAGAAGTAAATTGCACCTATTTATGACTGTCATCATTTCACAGACATAGCCAACAGCCCATGTCACCGTGTTGACACTTTGGGGCATAGCCCTTTCACTTAACAGCTCTGAATTCAAGGAAAGAAAAATGTATATCCAAATATTTGTAATAAGGGCACAATCAGGAATGTGTAGGGTGAGTGGTGCAGACACAGAGGGCAGTTTGCTGTAGGCTGTGAGGATTAGGAGATTAGGGGGTGAGCCAAGCCTAGTCTAAACCTACCAAACTAAGGTGGGTGACCAGAGGTAGCCTGGACGACGCCCACCTCCACCGTCTCCGTGTTGCTCCCAGGGCATCCAATGGCTGGAAACTCTGGAACCGTGGGAATTCAGTTCTTCAGTACCACAGGGTATCTGGGACTGACTTACCCTTTGCCCCCTGATCTTCTTTAGCTCCTTCCCCAAGTCTTTTATTATTTTCTTTTTGTTTTTATTGAGATAACAATTCACATACCACAAAATTTACCTCTTTAGAGTATAGAATTCATTGGTTTTTTTTAGCAAACTCACAAAGATTTGTAACCTTCACCACTATCTCATTCCAGAACATTTTCATCACTCATCTATTAGATCTGACAATTTTTGGTACATTTCTTAGGATGTCTATATGCAAAATTATGTCATCTGCAAATAGAGATGGTTTTAATTCCTCCTTCCCAATCTGATGTGTGTTTCTTTTTCTTGCCTAATTGCCCTAGCTAGACCCTCCAGCGCAATGTTGACTAGAAATGACACGAGTGGACATTTTCATCTTGTTCCTGATCGTAGGGTGAGTTTTGTCTTTCACATTAGGTGTGATGTTCACTGTGGGCTTTTTATAGATGTCTTTTGTCAGGTTGAGGAAGTTTCCTTCTATTCCTAGTTTGTTGAGGTTTTTGTTGTTTGTGTTTTTCATGAAAGGGTATTGGATTCTGTCAAATGCGTCTTTTGTACATAGGTCTATTGAGGTGATCATGTGTTTTTGTCCTCTATTTTATTGAAATGGTACATATGTTACCTTGATAGGTTTCCATATTCTGAACCAACCTTGTATTCCTGGGATACATTCTACTTCTAAGCCTTTATTTTCTGAGTTAAGCACATGTGTTCCTTTGCCACTTGCTACCTGGTTTAAGATCTGGAGTCAGGCCAGGTGAAAGCAGCAAAGAGTGGCCGAGCTGGTGGGAGGGCAGCCCTCCGGGTGGGGGAATTCCAACATTTGCAAAATATTTTACATTGTTTGCTTCCGCTCAGTGGCTATTTGAAGTAGAAGTATTACACTTCTTTAGACAAATGTGCCCCTGCTCATGGATTATCTCTTTCTGGTGACAACAATCACACATGTAGTCATATATTTTCTTTTTCAAAGTTGTGTTAGAAATTTTTGGAAATGGCCCTGGCCAGTTTGGCTTAGCGGTTAGAGCGTCGGCCTGCAGTCCTGAGAGACCCGGGTTCGGTTCCCGCTAAGGGCGCGTACCTTGGTTGCAATTTGTCCCCCGCCCTGGTTGGTTGTGCGGGTGACAGCCACTCAATGTGTTCCTTTCACATCGATGTTTCTCTCTCTCTCTCTGTTCCTCTCTCTCCCTCCCACTCTACCTGAACAAAAAATGGAAAAATGTCCTCGGGTGAGGATAAAAAAAAAAAAAAAAAAGACTCACCCATAATCTTATTATTTTACCAGAACTATAGATAGCTTTTTTGGAGGCAGAAGCCAGGTTAGTTGAGGTATATTTTACGTACAGCAAAAAAATGATCTTTGAAGAATTAATTCTATGCATTTTGACAAATGCATATAGTCATGTAACTAACACCATAATCAAGATATAGAATAGTCCCATCAAAAAAGCCCTCTTGTGTCCTTTTGTAGTTGATCCCCTCCCTCCACGTGCAGCCCCTGGCAACCACTGGTCTGTTTTCTGCCCCTGTAATTTTTCATTTTCCAAAATGTCATAATTAGAAGCATACAATGTCTAGACTTTTATGTCTGGTTTCTTTCACTTAGCAAAATGCTTTTGGGATTCATCTATGTTGCATCTACATTCCTTTTTATTGCTGAGTAGTATTCCACTGCATGGATGTACCACAGTTTGTTTATCCATCCATACCAGTGATGAATATTTGAGTTGTTTTTATTTTTGGCAGTTATGAATAAAGCTGCTATAGGCATTCATATACAGGCTTTTGGTGGGTGTATGTTTTTATTTAAAACTCATGAATGAGATTTCTAGGTCATATGGTAACTATATGTTTAACCTGATAAGAAACTGCCCAACTGATTTCCAGGGTGGCTCTACATTTCACAGTTCTACCATCCCAGGAGCAATGTCAGCATTCCAATTACCTCACAAACTTGCTGTTACTTGGTGTGGTCAGTTGTTTTGTTTTGGTTAGTCTTATTCATTCTCACAGGTATACAGTGATTTTTATGTGTTTTTAAAATCTTTTTTATATGTGCATGGAAATTATAGTTTACATTCAGTTTTGTTTACTAGTTTTTTGTCTAATAGTAAAGAGAGTCTGTCCACATGGCTACCATGTTAAGACGGACTAATATTCTGTTGAGTGGATAAGAAGATACAAGCACCTCTTGGTGTTGAGTTGTTTTCAGTCTTTGTTGTTATAAAGCCACACTGCAATAAAGGCCTTTATACGTTAGCTTTTTCATCTTTTGGAGTACTTCCTCAGATTAGAGTCCCAGAAGCGGGATTCCTTGGTCAAAGGGTATAAACATTTTTATAACTTTGGATTGCTTTCTGAAAGTGTTTTATCTATTTATAAGACCACCAGGAATGTACAAGAGAAACCAGTTTCAGGGCACTGTTGTCAATATTAGGTATTTTCATTAAGGAAAAGATTCATTTATGAATGAATGATTCTTTTATTAAATTTATATTTATTTTGCTTCTGGTGAAGATGAACACTTTTTAAATAGTCTTGTTTACTAGATGTATTTTCTATTCTATGTATTATGCTTTTATTCGTAGCTTATTATGGGGACTTGGTGTTTTCTTATCAGTTGAGATGATCAATTTAAATAATAAAGATATTAACCTTTATCGGAGCAGCTATAAATATTTTCCTGATCTTTCATTTGCCTCTTTTTTTTCAACATACAGAAATGTTTTGTTTTTGTATATAGTCAAATCTGTCACTCTTTTCCTCTGAGGGTTTCTATATTGCTTCTAATCTTAGAAAAATCATTTTCATACCTCTCTCCTGAGGCCTGATAAATGGTCAATTTAATTTCCTTCTAGATTTTCTCAAGGTTTAAGGATATTTATCTCTGTAGCATATAGAGTTTATATTGATATCGAATAGGGTATAAGAGCCTACAAAAGGTATTTTCCCAAATAGCTTAATGTAAGTAAACTATTCTATGAAATCACTAAAGGATCGAACCTAGGTTCATCTTAATGTGATGACACGCTCCTTTTGTGTTCCATTCCGCCCATCCCAGGTATCAGGCGTGTATTTTAAGAGGGCTCCACACACAATGCCTGAACACCAAACATCGACACAGTGGAGGGATGCGCAGGTCCCTCGGCAGGCTGATGGAGTGGTCGGTCATACACCAGGTGCTAAACAGGTCCCCATTCAGGCCATGGGTCCCATGCTGCTTCACCTGTCCCTCAGTCTCTGCTCCATTTGCCCACATTGCTAGAACCCCTGACCCCCCCCCCCCCTAGTTTGGACAACTGCAGGCCTGCACCAGCTTCTCTCAGGGAACAGGAGTTCCTCCCTGCTGCACCCAGCCAGAACTCACTCTGGGAACCCTGGGGTCCAGGAATTCCAGCCTATTCAGCCAACCCACAGAGCCGGCAGGGCAGCCTCCCAGGCCCCTTGATGAGACTTTACCCAATCCATTTTTCTGATGATGTCAGAGCCGATAACTCCTCTCCTCCCTCGTTAATCCGGCGGAGGTAACCCTTCTCCTAATACCATGCAGTTTCATAATCGATTATGCCCTTTCTCTAGATATCGGTGAATGAAATGGCTTCTCTAAATGGAAAAAAGCCCATTGCTCAGACAGAGGCCTCCTTAATGAAGAGGGGCCTGGCCATTGCCCTGTTTTGAACAGATAGAAGAAATAGCTTCATTTTTCACAGTTACGCTGGGGCTGAGCCATGCAGCAGAAAAGCCACTTGGAAGCCCCAGAGAGCGTGGGAGCTGAGAGAAAGCAACGCACTGAGCTGGAGCCCTCTCCCTCAGACCCGATCGGTATTAACAGGCCAAGGGCCTCAGATCCACGGCGGAGGCCACATGTCCGCTGGGGGGGCGAGGAGAGGGCCGCGGCGGCCAGACCCCTCCATCTGCGTGATGCAGTCTCTCCTCAGCGTCCATCAGAACACCCGGCGTTTAGTTAAAAACTCTCCAAAAGAAAGAGCATTAAAGGCAGAGAGCTTGAAGTGGATCCCGAGTAATTAAGTGTATAAATTAATTCTTCCCCTAAGAAATGTTCTTCTCCTATTATTAGATTTGGTTCTCAGAGGAGCTACATCCA
Organism: Molossus molossus; assembly: GCF_014108415.1. Lineage (NCBI taxonomy): Eukaryota > Metazoa > Chordata > Mammalia > Chiroptera > Molossidae > Molossus > Molossus molossus. The sequence goes on along the minus strand of NW_023425399.1, from coordinate 97,246,545 downwards.
AGTAGTGGGTTTCCAGTTGTGCGTGTGTGCGTGTGTGTGTATGTGTGTACGCTAACACACATTCTGGGCTTTGCTGCCTGAAGCCTACAATTAAAATAAGTGACATGAATGTGTCTTTAAAAGAGAGATCTGTAGAAAACTAACGGATTGTCTGTCAGGGGAAGGAAAAAAAATGAAATATGGCTGCTTCAGTCCACTGAATGGATGAATAGAAAAGTGCTGTCCGTCCGAGTACCCAAAGGGATATAACCCAATGATAGCCTTCTCAACTGCTTAGCGTATAATGCATGTGCTGTTTTGATGCTAGTAATGTGTTTTTTACTTCTTCCTATCTAGGAGGAATGAATCAAATATGAGGAGAGCTGGAACATGATTTTCAACCCATTGCTTTTGATTAAGTGCCCGAACAGGCAGGTCCTGGGACTTGCAGTAATATTAATGGGGCATAAAGTGTTATAAAAGGGACGGAGACCTACTTTTGTCCAAATGCCATTATCCTGGAATCAGAGACCCTGGTGTAATATGTCCATGGTTAACCTTTTTTCTCTGACAGGAAATTTTCTCCAGCCATTCACACCATCAATTATGCTGCGTTTGGCCAGAGTGGTGAGTGATGACTTTATTTCAGACGAAAGAGGCCCGTGTGCCCGGCTCCCAAATACTGAAGACTGCCGAAGGGGCAGGCCAGCAGGGAGATGGTGTCCACTCTGCTGGCCGTCGGGGCTTGGACAAACTGGTTCTTTTTTTTTTTTTTTCTTGGCCGGTTTTCTAATCTGCTTGCTCATTAGCTTGTTTTGGAAAAAAGGAGAGACTGAGTAACTGAAAAGATTATTATTATTTGGATCCAAAAAAATAGTTAACTAAATGAGACTTCGGCTATTCAAAACCTGGGGAATGTGACTGGCAGAGAGAACCTGGGTTGCCGGGACCCGGGACAGCAGGAGAAACGTGAAGATTTTCCTTTGGGGCTCGTCTTCCCAGGGGAAGGCTAATTTGGTCAGTGTCGGGCCCCCGGCTCTTGTCCCAGCTCTGTCCCGAGGGCCATACTCCCCTGGAGCTTCCCTGGCTGCCCCTGAGCCACCCAAACTTTGTGGTGCATTTGTTTTCTGCAATCAGCAAGTTGCATATTGTCCAGCTGTTCTGTCATTTATTGTCAATGTCTGCAAAAAGAAAAAAAAAAAAAAGGAAAGAGAAGGAAAAGAAAAAAATTTCCACAGTGCTATAACCTAGTCCTGAGTGTAAATCAAACATTCCCTGTCATGTTGATAGCTTGTGTTAGTCTAATGTATTTTATATTACTCAAAAGCTTTGAAACCCTGCAGCTTTCTTCATATAGGCCATTATGCGGTTATCATTAAATTGTCTTGCAAAGAACATTATCGGTAATTATAGCAGACACTAAAATCAAATGATCAGAGTGGGACCTTTAACACCAAGAGGAACCATTAGAAGTTAATCAAATAAAAGGATGAGAATAATTATGTTAGGATTAAGCAGTAATATGCCAGAAGTTATATACTTTGCTGACTATATATCTTTACTCCCAGCTTCCTGAATTTTCCTTTCGTTGATGTGTTTTTATATAATACTTTGGCACAGAATGTAAACGACAATATTTTTGTCATGGCACAATCAGGCTCGAAGGTTCATAGGCGGTTCAAATCTAAATGCCATCAGAGGCACGGAGGTAATGATGAAGATAAAAATAATAGTAATAAAAAAGTGCAAAGCTGGAAAAAAAAATCCATCGGTCAATGAAGCGTGGCAAAATGATAAAAATGGTTGCAACAGGCACAGGTGCAAGGGAAGTCGTTATTGGCTGGTGGCTCAGTCTCGGAGCCGGAGGATTTCTCCCGCAGGCCTTGCTGCAGACCAGCGTGCTCCGAAGGCTCCCCGGCATGTTTGTGGCCGAGAGAAGGAAAAGCCAGCATCTCCAGGCTCTCGCGTTGCCCCTGCCGGAGCGGATCTGTAGGGCTGTTGTGGAGTGGGGATGCTCATGGTAGGGAGGGGAGCTGGGGTCCCTGTATCAGAGTGCTGCCAGCAGAGGGTCACTTCTGTCCCCCTCCTCTCCCCAGCACACACACACAGAGCCCGCCTGGCACCTTGCATGGCAACGGACTGGCAGGAACATGGCCTAGGGTTGAGGGTTGTCGCTCCAGTGTGGGGAGGGTGTCTTTCTGAAGGCATGGCCCATGGTAGCTTCCAGGTCAAACCTGAGCCACAGGACAAACAAAGCCAGTGTAAGCAACTGGGAGGACTGAGGAATTCTATATAAGAAGACATTAAAAAAAAAATATATATATATATATATATATATATAAAAATCTCCCCTCTACTTTTCCCCTCTTTCCTTATAAAGAAACATCAGTTCCTAATAACAGGTTTACATTTGTTCCAGGTTTGTGCTGGGCACTGGGATCCAGTGATGATTAAGACAATAGGATTTTCTGTTTAAACTTTTGCTATGATGATATACAAATACAAGCAACCAAGTAATTTATATGGAAAATCCTAGTCTAACATTACTATCTTTTCCATGGTTTTACATTTCTGGAGGTTTTTAAAAACTGCTCCATTTCATGGAGGTCAAAACTGAGGCATGTTGGAGGTGGTGACAGAGTTGGGAGGCGGAGATGACAGCAGCTCTCTTCTGAGTATCCAGCTAGGCTCAGCTACTCTGATGGGGGCCCTACTCGGGGACATCAGCTCCCATTGTCCCATAGTCCATTCCCTGGACTAACATCGTATATCATCCATAGCTCCTGGGGTCACTGCAAGGAGGGGATGAGGAGGGCATGGAAGGGCTTCCAACATTGACCGTGAGCTTAGCACAATCAGGGCTGGTTTCCCCCTGACCAAAAAAAAAAAAAAGGAATCTTTTATTTCTTTGTGTGTTTTCAGGTTGTAAAGGCTGCTCCTATTTGGAGGTTGGAAGAGGGCCCTTGGGGAGAGAAGGCAGAGCTCACTCCCGAGTGACAGAGCAGAGGGGTGGACCCTGGAAGAGGAGCAGCCGGTGTGCCTGGAACAGAGAGAGTTGGCTTTGAAATCGGTGAATTATCCACTTGGCCAATGAGCTACAAACAAGGAGGCTCTCAGACCAGAAACAGAAACTTGGGAGAGATTTTGAGACAGGAAGAGACAAGATCTGTTGGAGCTGGTGGGGAGCCCAAGGCCATATAGACAGGCCTGGGGAAGATGGTGTCCATCAAGGCCATATGGTGCCTAGTGAGACTAGGTCCAGACCAACGTAGGGCCTCAGGTCCAAGAAGCCAAGCTTCACCTACAGGTAGAACCAACCCTGACGACAAGCTTGTTAATGCGCTTTTAAAATCATCAAATTAAAAACACACAACTAGTCTAAGGTTGGGGAGGGTCTTTTTCAGGGCTCATAATTCTGGGTCCAGGACTAGTCTTGGGGGACTAGATGTCCTTCCTTACCAGGAGACTGGCCTGGAAACTCACAGGGTCTGGAAGGCACTGAGAACCCCTTGCCCCAGCCCTAGCAGCTCTTTCCCCAATTCCTCCACTAGGCTCAGTCGGGGCATCCCATCGAGTCAGAACCCGACGGGCAGATCTGCAAGGCAAGAACCAGAGCCAGGCCCCGGGCAAAAACAGTCAGGGCAGAGCCTCGAAAAGGACAGCCCTGGCCCCACTGAACGGCCCGAGACAGCTGCGGGACACCTCCGGGGGGACCCGTCTGAATGTTGCTGTTTTTGTTTATTTTGTTGTTTTAATTTGTTTTTGTCGTTCTGTTTTTGCAATGCCTAGCAATCAAGGTCTCATTTCTGTGTTTGTTGAGGAGAATACAAGGATGATGGGGGTAGGATGAGAATTTGGGGGCAAATGAGCCACATTCCTGGCACCTACAGGACAAAAGAAATTTCTGCTGGAAGAATTGGCTTTGTATAAAGAGAAGTGCCTTTGCCCTGGCCGGTTTGGCTCAGCGGTTAGAGTGTCGGCCTGCGGTCTGGAGAGACCCGGGTTCGGTTCCCGCTAAGGGCATGTACCTCGGTTGCAGTTTGTCCCCGGCCCTGGTTGGTCGTGCGGGTGGCAGCCACTCGATGTGTCCCTTCACATCGATGTTTCTCTCCTCTCTCTCTGTTCCTCTCTCTCCCTCCCACTCTACCTGAACAAAAAATGGAAAAATGTCCTCAGGTGAGGATAAAAAAAAAAAAAATAAAGAGAAGTGCCTTGGAACTCAGCTGGGAAAATGTCCCCCCTCCCCCATTGTTACTGAGTTCCTGCAACTGGAACCAGAGAAGGAGGTGAACATCAAGAGCGGTGTCTTATATGCCTCAGCGAGTGTTTGCAGGTTGATTGATCTGGGCAGGCCTGGGACATGTTAGGGGACAAAACCTCGGCAGACACATACCCGTTTGGAACCTTCTTCCTTCTACTTGGGAGATGGGATGAGCAGCTGACGGCCTCTCTATAAACCCACATCTACACTTACACAGTATTTTACAAAAACGTTTCTGTTTCACGGATTCATCCGAGATTCACAATAACCATGTCAGATAGAAGCCGTGCATTTTTATCCCGTTTTACAGATGCAGAGACTAAACTCAGGGAGGTAGGGTCTATCACTGACAAAACATGAACTGAATTCAGCCCTGCTAACCTGAACACGCTCCTCGTGGCAGGGCCATGCCTTTGGGGACGGTCCAAAGGGGACTAGTTTGGGGGCTTCTCGTGAGTTTTTGGAGTCTTATCATATACAATGCAGCCTCAAGCCTGCTAATGAATTCATAGGTGTAGGTAGATGCGCACTGATCACTGAAGACAGAGGCAAATATCAGGAGACGCACGCCATTCCACGTGTCCCTGGCTATTTCCCAGGGCTGCTAGCGAGGCGACTTGTGAGTCTGGTTAAACAGTGAGCATATCACCCGCCTTGTGCTGTTTGCAAGGCCACAGCCCAGGACGAGGCTCAGATCACAGCCCCGTTATGCAGCAGGTTTAGAGGCAGCAAAGCCTCCGGCAAATGTGGTCAAACGGTGTCATCCATGAAGGGGGCGGGGGCAGAAGGGAGGGATCCTTTCACGCACACACCCTCACCCTCCTTCTATTGAGCTCTTAAATTAGCTCTGAAAACCCAGGTGTCAGCTGTCCCCCTGGAACAACCCAGATGAGCCATTAAAAACGCCGAGAAGAAATGAATGCCTAAATCACCCTGTCTCTCCGAAGGTAGAGTCTTGCCTAATCACATGTCAAATCATATTTTTTCTTCCCCAGATGGATGTCTTCTTTCAAATTCTGATGGTCACAGAGACAAAGGTACCGCTTCAGCCTTAAGTAACTATTGAAGTTTTACCCTGAAAGATTATTTGCTAGGAGTAACTAATGTAAAAAATGCCCTGTCAAACACCAGCTTGCTTCCTCTCATTTTTTTTAAAGGGTAATATTTGGTTTCATCTTGCAACTACTTGGGAAAATTTAGCACTGAGTCAGAAAGGTTGGCCAACAAGTAGCACTTCATAAATTGCTAGAGCCCTAATCAATACATATTGTCATCCACTCCAGTCCTTCGGGCAGATTTCTCTCTGCCCTGAGTCGTTGCTGTATTTTATGAGGTTGTTACAGGCTGGGCTTGCATGGCCTGGGCCTAATGAACCTGTCAGGGCGGCTATTGATTGACATGCCAGTGTAAGTGAGACAAGCGATTCCGATTGACTTCCTAATTACTGCTGCTGGGCTGCCTCGCCAACTGCTCAGGCCAGAGGTTAATAGTTTTGATGTTCAGCCGCTCCTAGCTGTGGGGGCCGGAGTGACATGGCTCCTCAGAAGTCAATACCTGAATCAAGTTCTCAAGGCTACTGCCCGGCCTGATCAATTAAGGCCTTCGTGTTCCTCCTGGTGGCGGCTGACAAGGCTGATGAGTGGAGTTCACAAGCAAATGGTTTCAGGGAGCTTAGGAGGCTCTGCCAGCACCACCCCATGGCCGTGGACTGGCAATTAAGGGGGGAGGGGTTGGTGTGGTGGGGGAGGGGCGTTGAGGTGGAGCTACTGCAGAACACCGCACCCAGGTGTCAGCTGTCTGGGCGTGTTCTTTTCTCAGTTTTCCACCTTGAGGATTAAAAATTAAGTCTTTATTTTGTTTCTCTAATGTCTAGAATTCTGCCGGATGCCATGGCTTCTAGAAGAGGAAAGAAAGAGATAACTTGCATTGATTCATTTATTTGGCAGAAACTAATTAAACGTTGGCTTTATTCAAGGCACGGTGGGAGCGTATAGATTTGTAATTATCTTTTATTGATATCATGTCTTAGCAGTTGGGAACGTTTTCACAGCCCATGCTTTGTTTGAACCTCACAACACACCATGAAGTGGGGTGAGGTTACTAGATCCAATTTCGATGAGAAAACTGAGGCTCAGTAAAGGTAACTGACTCCCCCAAAACCATAAATCTAAGAAAGAGAAAAGCAAAGCTTCTCAAGGAGATGTTCTGGTTCTTCATCGAAACTTCTTACCAAGATGCTGGGATGCCTAGTGCTGACATACCAATGTGTCAGGGGACCCCGAGACCATCACCAGGTTCAGTGGTTCACTGGGAGAACTCACCAGACTCAGAATACAGTCATAGTCATGGTTTATTATAGTAAAAAGAGTCAAAGCAGAATCAACAAAGGGAAAAGGTATGCGGGGTGAAATATGGGGAAACCAGGCATAAGCTTACAAGAGTCCCACAGGACCCAATTCCCCCAGCAATGACTTGGGGCAACATGGGTGGAATGTTGTCTATTAGGCAAGCACATGAAAGACTCAATGCTCAAGCTTTTTGTTGAGGGCTGGTAACAAACAGCCTCTGCCTAGCGTACACCAAAATTCCAGACTCCCAGAAGGAAATCGGGTATTCGGCACAAAACATATTATTTGCATTAGTAATTTGGGAATGTTATAAACCCTCCTGAAATTCAAGTTCCCAGATACCTGCTGAGGGGCAATCTTGCAAGCAGACCTTTTAAAAGATAGCAGCCTCAAATGGTAAGATTTCATTATTTTTACGGCTGAGTAATATTTCACTGTATATATGTACCATAGCTTTTTATCTACCTATTTTTTGTTGTTAATCCTCACCCAAGGATATTTTTCCATTGATTTTTAGATAGAGATAGAGTGGAAAGGGGCAGGGGGAGAGAAACATGGATCTGAGAGAGACACATCGACTGGTTGCCTCCACACAACCCCAACCAGGACCGGAGATCAAACCTGCAACCTAGGTATGTGTCTTGACTGGGAATCAAATCCATGACCCTTCACTCTGACCACTAAGTCAAACTGGGAATGTTAGAAACCCTCCTGAAATCCAAGTTCTCGGATACCTGCTGAGGGACAACCTTGCAAACAGGCTTTTATAATATAGCAGCCTCAGATGGTAAGATTTCATTATTTTTACGGCTGAGTCAGATTCCATTGTATATATGTACTATAGCTCCTAGGCCAACACTCTAACCACTGCGTCAAACTGACCAGGGCATATCACCTGTCTGTTGATGATAACCACATATGGTGCCAATTGGGAAACTGGAAATATTGAGGGGAACACTATGTAAAGTATATGATCGTCTAACCCTTAAGATGTACACCTGAAACCAATATAAAATAAAATGGAAAGAAAAAAATAAAAAGGTAAAAAAACCAAATGACACCAGTCTTAGGCCTGCTATGTTAGCTCTTTTCTTCACAACCAAGGGCCTCAACACAAAGCAGGAAATGGAAGAGCTTATAAGGAGCTCAGACCAACAGACACAGTGATGAGCAAGAGGACGATCACTCTTCAGCGAGGGCTCCATGGAGGATCCCACCATTGACTCCACCATCCTACCTGCATTAACCATGCCTTGTGATTTTCAGTACTTCTGGCTCTTTAACATTTAAGGTCTTGCTGATTCTGGAGGGACTACCCCCACAGGGTTAGCTAATTCCTAGAGATAGTAAACAACTTACCTGTGAGTGCACCTTGCTCATGGAAACAAATCTAGAGCCCCTCAACTACCCCTCAACTACCTTCTTTATTGGGCTCTTATACTCTGGGCCTGTCTCCCCTTGCCCTAACTTTCCCAGGACCAGGTCTCAGACACACAGGAACAATCCCTATGCCCTAGATTCACTGAAATTATTCAAACTAGCCAATCCTAAACAGATTTACCTTGCCTGGCCTTGTGTTTCCCACAGAAACCAGTTAAGGCCCTTGCTCATCATTCTCTGCCTCCTGAGTGATCCTAGGGGCTTCCCCCTGTGGCCCTACGTGGCATGGTGATCCCCCGCCTGTTGGGAACTGTAAGAAATGATCTTTCTGATGCTGTCTCCTGATCTGTTGGTCAGCTCACACCTCAATAATAATAATACCTACATTTTATAACCACATTTTCACCGCCTTCCTGATGATAGAGAAATGGCTCAGTAACAAAGAGGAGTTTCTAAGGATTGGATACGTTAGCATGGAGGAAACAGGAGGAAATATATGAGCCGACTCTGTGTATCAGTCATTCATCTGTAAATTAAGAAGAGGTTATGTTCTACATCTGGGTTGTCATGGTATGAATAAGGTCAGCAGATATTGAACAGTATGGTGATCTACAAACTGAACTACATCAGCAGAAGCAAAGCTTTGAGCTGAAAGTGATCTTCAGAATGCAAGCCCCCTGGAATACACTGAAATTTGGGGGTGGATTTTGAATTTCCACAATCCATGAAGGTGACAACATCTGGGTTCTGCAGTCCGCCCTTACCGAGGACCAGCCACTTTGGGGTCCACTACGTACTGTAGTGTGGTTGAAGAACCAACATAAGTAGCAGTTGTTAGCTTTGACTATGCCACCTGCCTCCCTGGTCCATGGGGAGCCTGAGTACCCCCTCTACCCTCCCTGCCTTGCTTCCCAGCTACCTGGATAGATCCTATTTTCTCAGCCAATCCCTCTGCTCCTAATCCCTAAGAGCTCAACTCCATTTTGTTCTGTTTTAGGAAAAGTTTCTGGATGACACAGCATATACCTGATTATCCTCTTGTCTCTACTCTGCACTTTCTAACTTACATCCTCATACATTCTCCCCAGGTGGTGGACCCACTGGATCCACGAGGCCTGGGCTCAGCTGGACTAGCACGAGCATGGCCTTATTAGGACTTCTTTTCTAAAAGAGAAGCTGCTTCTGCCCCCATTTTTCTCCGTGTGTCTCCTATTTCCTGTCGAGTTTTCTTTCCCTCTGGCACAGTCACCTGTCTATTCCCAGTGTGCACAGTCACCTGTCTGTTCCAAGCATCTTTGAAGACTTACCGCTAAGGGTTTTCCAACCTCACTGAGCTCAGTGGAGGAAACTGCCCGACAACCTGCAGACATTCTTTTTCAGATCGCTCGATCCACAGAGAGGGTGGAGCATGCTCATTTAACTAACCTCACACCCAGCTGATGAGGCAGGCATGATCGTTGCTGCTCTCCAGATGAAGAAATTGAGGCTTGAAGAGGTTATTGGCTTCTGACCATCACTCTGAAGCAGCCAGGACAAAAGAGGACATCAGATTTATCCAAGGGGTTCATTTCCATTGCTGTATAATATTCTACGATATGAATATACCATGAATTATGTATCCATTTTATTGTTGATGGACATTTGGGTTGTTTCCAGGGTCTGGTTGACATGCCGGAATAGTGCTATGAATGTTATTGTATGTTTCTTGAGGTGTATTTACTTAAGAATAAAATTACTGAGAATATAAACACCTATAATTTTAATGGATAATGCCAATTTTTAAGATTTTTATTTATTTATTTATTTTAGAGGGGAAGGGAGAGAGAAAGAAATATCAATGTGAGAGTGAAACATTGATTAGCTCCCTTCTGCGTGACCCTTACTAGGGATCGAGCCAGAAACCCAGGCATGTTCTCTGACTGGAAATTGAACCTGCAGCCTTTTCGTGCACGAGACAATGCCCAACCAAATGAGCCAAGGTAACAATGCCGAAGTCTTTGCACATTATTTATAATATTTTTCACTCCCACCAATGGAATTGTCATTGTTCCTTATCTTTACCCACACTTACTTTTATTTCAGACTTTAAAATTTTTTGCTGATCCACTGGGTGTGTAGTGGTATCTCATTATGGTTTTGATTTTCATTCTGATTCCCAATAATGTTGAACACTTTTTCTTATCTATTTATTGGCCAAACAGATTTCTTATTTTGTAAGAGGCATGTTTAAGCCTTTTGCTAGCACCTTGCTTTGAAACTGTTTGCCCTCTATGGAGCACATCATAGTTAATTTTTTTTTAATCCTCCCCTGAGAATATTTTTCCATTTATCTTTAGATAGAGTGGGAAGGAGAGAGGGAGAGAGAGAGAGAGAGAGAGAGAGAGAGAGAGAGAGATCGACATGAGAGAGACACATCGACTGATTGCCTCCTGCATGACCCCGACCAGGGTCGGGGATGAACTGCAACCAAGGTAAATACCCTTGGCCAGAATCAAACCCACGAATCTTTGGTCCTTGGGCCAATGCTCTAACTGCTGAGCCAAACCAGCCAGGGCACATCATAATTAACTTTTTAACTATATGTAGTATATAATAAGAATTCAGTAATGTTCAATAACTACTTGTTTAGTTTTTTAATTAAATAAGGGTTCTTATCCATTCTCAAGCCTTCCACTCTACCAGCAAAATCAGTCCTTGGTCTCACTTCAAACAGACCACATGCACCTTGGCTATTTCAATTAATTCTATGATTAAACAACCAGAAAAGAAACAAGAGGGAACAGGAATATGCATTTTATGCCTATTATGTATTATATATTCAGTCCTGGACTAGTATCCAAAAAAATGTTGCTCTGAGGCAGGACACTGGTCCCAAACCTTTCAGGAGGTGAAAATCTGATGCTGACGAAGAATAGCAGTGACTGTTCACGCCACTCACGGTCCACCACACAGCCAGGAGAAGCAACGTAAATCTCCCAGTAGGTTCATTCCTCATCTTGAACGTGGGACCTAATCCCAAATCTGCCTTGAGGACAGCGAGGGAATAAGGACACCAGCTGATCAACGGGCAAGAAGCTGGGGGTGCATGAACCTTTCAAGGTCCTTTGTGATTTGCCTTCTTATGTTTCCCTCTCTCACTGTGTCCATAGGGATGTTTTTGGCTGTCCAACCGGCAGTAGCTTAAATAATGACCCTCATTAATTCTCCTAACAAGAAGTCCAGCTGCAAGGATGCTTCAGATTTGGTTCATTCCGTGGCTTAACAAAGTCAGGTCCCTCTGAAAGTTTCCTGGATGTTCCCTTTCGGTCTCATGAAGGCTACAGCAGCTCAAGCTACAGGTCCTGATGTAACCACAGACAAAAACCACAGGACAGGTTCTTTTCACCAAAAACCACAGGACAGGTTCTTTTCACCAACCTCTTCCTTGGGGAGGGCGAGCTCTCCAAGAATCCTGAGCAAGCTTCCTGTTTTATCATATGGAAATGTGTGACAAATGTCTTCCCCAGACACCAGGAAAGAAGAACACTGGATCCGAACAGAACCTCTATCCCCGAGGGCAGAAGGAGAGGGGATCAAGTCGGTTATTTCAGTGTCTGCCACTCCCAAGACCAGCTTCATCTCCTGCCACCTGCCCAGTGGCTTTTCATCTTTGTTTCCTCCACCTACATCCATCTCAATCAAGAAATTCAAGATAATTGCTTCCAAGTAAGAAATGATGAGATGCTTCCCTTTTGTGGTGACTCTCGACCTTAGCTGCACTCTGGAAACACGGAGGGAGCATTAAAAATACTTCACACATAACTGGAAACTCTACATGCTTCCTCGGCTCCCTGAACATGCGCTATTGGGACCAGCTGTTTGTATCCCCCAGGAAACTGTGAGCTCAGTGCGAGTCTATTCCAACTATAGCACCGAGTCCAGTGCCTGGCACATGGCAGGTCTCATTAATACTTGTTGAGGAAATCACTTGCAGGGGTCCCCACACTCCTGACTTTTCATCCTTGTTCCCTTCACCTACACTCCAAGAAATTCAAGATAATTGTTTCCAAGTAAGAAATGATGAGATGCTTCCCTTTTGTGGTGACTCTCAACCTTAGCTGCACTTTGGAAACAATGAGGGAGCTTTAAAACTACTGATGCCCAGGTCTCATTCCCAGAGATTTAAATTTAATTGGTCTGGGGAAGAGCCTCGAGCCAAGGGAGGTTGCCAAGATCCTCAGCTAACCCTCACGTGCAGTGAAGGCTAGGACCACTTAGAGCCCACCAAGGACTTGAGGGGACACCATGTCGCCAAGTCTTCCAGCCACTGTCCTTGGTCCTCGCATCCCTGAAAGTGCAAAATCATGTCTCCAAGGACTCACAGTTTGGGACAAACCCCCCTCACCATCAAAGTTACTAAAGAACCCCTCTCTCTATCGGTCCCTCCCATCATGTGTTAAGAACTCCACTGAGTCACCACTTTAGTTCACAGATGCCACCAAGCAGCCATCAGCTGGTAATGATTTCTGGTCAAATGCAAACAATTAAGTTAGGGAGAAAAGAATCCACATTCCATTACCAATCCCCTAAACGGCTCACTCCCTGGTCTAATTGCCTTCTGAGTTCCCCAGACAGCTGTGGCTAATAAGGCGAACACCCCAAAGAGCCAAAAACTCAACCCAAGAGGAGAAGAGCCTGGAGAAAATTGGAGTGCTCAGCCCATCTCGAGGTCAGCCAGGGGAACTGCTGACCCACCAGTGAGGAAGTGGCGGCCTACATCAATGAAGCACCTTCCCTGTCCATCTCTCCTCCTCCCCCTTTTACGGTTCTCTCCAAAAAAACTCAAGGCAACTGCAGCCTGATTTTTGATGGATTGGCCACTGTGTTTTATTCGACAGTGTATATCACTCTGCCAATATGAATTTGCAAGATGGTAAAAATACAACCCCCCGAAAAGATTACATGAAAGGGGAAAAAAATCATTAGGCAATTAAGAATGGCAATAATTCACCCATATCTATGCTTTGGGAAGAAATATTGCCCCAGGGAGTTAGCTCTGCTTATCACTTTGTCATCTGTCTGGGGTCTGAGTGAGAGGAGGTTTCATGTGCATTGCTGATGATTTCCTACAGCATTTCTGAGCATGATCAAAACGAATGTCAGGCTTTTAATACAACCCTGTTCCTCTTGGGGTAGCCATAATTTGTGCATAAGATGCTTAGCTGCTAAATTAACTAAACATATGCATTCTTTAAGCACCTCCACATAAGTTCCCTTCAGAGGAACCGTCTTCTGACAATCATAGAATTTTTTATTTGGAAGAGAGCTTATAGGTCATTGGCCATCCTCATCATTTTATGAATGAGGACATTTTAGGCCCAGAGAGGAAAAGTAACTTTTCTGAGGTCACACAGCTAATAGAGACAAAAACACAACTGAAGCCCTGAGCCTCCCAACTCACAATCTCACAGGAGTCTTGCTGCTCAACCACCCTGCCTTCCCCTTGGCCAGCTCATTTTCCATCAGGGAGCTGGAGAAAAGGGTATGGCTTAGTCCCTTGAGGCACTAAAATTAAAAAACAAACAAACAAAAACCCCTTTTCTGGAACACCTTCTTGGCTCCCCAGCCCCACCCCAGGGTACAGTGGTGCTCCAGCTATGTTCTTCCATTTCCACCCCATACCTACCTCACCATTACATTGCCTGCACCATTAGCATAATAGCCCATTTCCTGTTGTGTGTCCCAGTAGACTAAAAGCTCCTTGAGCGCAGAGGTATTTTGCATTTATTGTAATGTCCTCATGACCTAGAACTTACTAGGTGTCCTATAAATGTGATTTGAATAAATCAGTAAGGTATGGTTGCTTTGGTCATGAGGAGGAAGAAAACTATTCCTTGTCCACTTCCTGTGCTTCAAGATGATAAGCCAACCTCCCTTAAACTGTTAGAGTGACTCAGAGAAAAGGTCCTTGACCATCTGATGCCACAAGACGTTCATTTGTAATCCTAGTCTCCTTCCCACCCCTCCACCTCCAGTGCTGACCCCCTGCCCTCCTATAAGGTTTCAGTCTAGTGGCCTCCATTAATACACGAAACTCATTCCCACTTCTCTGCTGGGTTCTTTCTGGGTCTTTGCCTAAAGAGACTATTCTACCCATCTCCTTTCCCCATTCCATAGACCTATGGAGCTGTCCCTGGTTAACCTCAGGGCACACTGATTATTACACTGTTTTATGATTGATAGCATTTGGTCTGCAACACGCCTTCTAGAACCATATTGCTCACCATTGCATATTGTTTGCTAATTGTGTCATGTATATAAATATTGACACTCTAACAAGACTGGGAACACTTTTAAGAGCCACACTTTCTGTATCTGTCACAAAACATTTCCTATGGATGATCAGATGAAAGATGCTCATGGACTGAACGTGACTGGGAAAGCATCTTGCACCTCAAGATCAGTAATGCACTGGTGGTGGTTCGACAGCCTAATGCACCGCTGACCTCAGAAATCAGCCCGGACGCAGGTAGGGAAGGGAGAGGTGGTCACATGAACACATGGCAGTGATCCTTCTGCAACAGTTCGGGTTGCAACCAGCTGCATGTAACAGGAACCTGACAAGAGTAATGCAGCAGCTCATATCTTACAGAAATGACCAACAGCTGCTATTCTTGGCGTAAGCCACAAAGTTGTAGGGTGGTTTGTTACAGATTGGACCACCTGAGACAGTGCTTAACCAAATAAGATGTTATTTTTCTCATCTAACAGAGTCCAGGCATGGCAGCACTGGTGTCGTGTTCAAGGAGAAGGAGACTTCTCCTTTCCTGGGCCACCATCCTTAGCATGTCACTTTGGTTCTGAGATGGCAGGTTGGCTGCTCCACAGCATTACATCTGAGATTCAGACCAGGAGAAAGGAAGAGAGAACAGGACAATAGAGAAAAGAAAGGTCCTATGCCAGTTGAGTCTGCCTTCTTTTACAAACCTTCCTAGAACTCACCAGAAACTTCCTGTATCATCTCATCTCCCATCAGTTAGAAGTTTGTTTCTTGACTGCCCCTCGCTCATTTGAGTGGGGTGTGGAGGGTGTGTAGGTGTGTGTGTGTGTGTATGTGTGTGTGTGTGCGTGTGTGTCTATGTGTTGTTGTCTGTGTTTATGGGGATAACAGCTACTTGCAGGATGCCATTAAGATTATATGAGATATGAGCACAGTGCTGCAACCCCAGAGACCTGGCCCTCTCATGGGTCACTCTGTGCTCCATGCTGGAATGGGAGCGTGCAGCTGCCGCCATGTCTATGCCTCAGTTTGTCACTCAGGAATACAACAATAGCACCCTGAGGGCCCAGGTGTCATTCAGAGCCTCATACAGACAGTCCTTTGGTTTCTTTCCCTCCACAGAGCTCAGACATGGGTCACTAAGGACAGACAGCTGTTGCCTCCCCCATTCTATTCTCTCCCACAACTCTTCTCTGGCCAAAGACCCTCACTCAACTTGAGTCCTGCTGACCCATCACCCGTGGTCAACCACCTATGACTTTCTGGAGGCTGAAGTTGGGTCACCTGCTGCAAACATATCCCCAACTAATGTTGAGTGAATCTCTCATATGTACTGTGATGGCTAATTTCATGTGTCAATTTAGCTAGGCCAGAGTGCTCAGATCTTTGACCAAATATTATTGTGAATGTTCCTGTGAAAGTGTGCCTTGGATGAGATTAACATTTAAATTGGTGGACTTTGACTAAAACAAATTACTCTCCATAATGCAGGAGGGTCTCATCCAATCAGTTGAAGGCCAGCCCTAACAGAACAAGGACTGACCTCCTCCAAACAAGAAGGAATTCAGCCAGAATATTGCCTTTGAACTTGGACTGCAACTTTTCTCTGTGTCCTCCGACTACCAGCCTGCCCTACAGATTTCTGACTTACCAAGCCTCGATAATAGCAGCATGAAATAACTCCTTAAAATGAATCAATTATCTATCTATCTATCTATCTATCTATCTACACACACACACACACACACACACACAGACACACACACACACCCTGTTGGTTTTGTTTCTCAGGAGAAACTTGACTAATACATGTATCAAGATCCTTTAAGATAACCTCTTAGTTGAGAAGACCATGGAAAATAGAAGCAATGTTTTTGTTTGTTTGTTTTTTTTTACTTTAATTTCCATAAGTGTTTTATTGAGATTCTGCTATTGCAGGAAACTGCATTAGTTGCCAAGGGGAACAAAGGTGAACACAACAGATTTTCCAAAATGGCGGCAGAGTGCACAGACTCTCTCCCAGGACCAAACTGGAATTACAACTAAAATAAAGACAAATCGTTGGGAAAAAGCAACAGAAAAGCAGCTTGTGAGGATCATATAACCAGAGACACTGACAGGATCCTGGTAGGATTGCGGAGGCACAAGAGGGGGCCTGGGAGCCCACGGACAGCATTGTTTTTAGCTCTGAACCGCGCCCTCGGGTTGAACTCCCAAGTGGCTCCACAGCCCAGAGCCGGAACAGACGCTAAAATAGCCACAGCTACTCACCTTGGGTTCTGACTTCTAGAGAGAAGGCGGACTGGACTGGAACTGTGTGGAGACACTTGGGATTTGGAGGGCGCTCAGAGCTTCTGCTGAATTGCAGCCATGCAGGAGGGTGGCCATCTTACTCCTTCCCAGGGCTCTGGGGAGAGGTGGTGGCCCCTCCCTCAGAGGTTCAACCCCACCCAGGTGGGCCATTGAAATGCAAATTGAGACTCATTAACAACCAGCATCTGCACCACCCTCGGGAAATCCCATTATGCTGAGCACCTGAAGGAGTTTTTCCTTCAACTGAGAACCCAAGGCTCTTCAAGTAACCACTACTAATAGCCTCCAGGCAAAAAGCTAGAAGATAACTGAACCATTCCTGGGCTAGCAACTCTAACCAGGAAAGTAAAACTTGATAGTAGTGTTTAACGTGGGTCCTCCCTTGTTCATCCAAACCCAGGACAGGGAGCCACAAACAGCAGAAGACCAACACCCACAGGGATAATTTGGCAGGCTCCAAAGCCTGCTGTGATAGCCAAAATGGTGAAACAAAAAAACAAAAGCCAAATGAAAGAAGAGACCTCTACCAAAGATGAGATAAATGTGGAGCAGTTAAGCAAGTTAACAGAGCTAGAATTCAGAGCCATGACATTGAGGAAGCTCAACAGCATGAGTAAGGACATCAACACTATGAGTAAAGACATAGATGTGTTGAAAATCAACCAATTTGAAATGAAAAAAACCTAGAAGAAATGAAGAATGACATATCAGAAATAAAGAACACATTGGAAGGTCTAAACAGCAGAGTAGAGGAAGCTGAGGACCGGATCAGTGAATTAGAAGAAAGGGTAAAAAAAAATCAACCAATCAGAAAACCAAAAGGAAAAAAACAATTAAAAAACAGGACGACAGCTTAAGAGAACTGTGGGACAACTGGAAACATAATAATATTCACATCATAGGAGTCCCCAAAGAAGAAGAAAATGAGAAAGGTTTAGAGAATATATTTGAAGAAATAGTGACAGAAAACTTCCGTAATTTGGTGAAGGAAGAGGCATTCAGGTTCAATAAGCACAGACAGCGCCAAGTAAGAAGAACCCAAACAGGCCCACACCAAGACGCATAGTAATTAAAATGCCAAAAATTACAGACAAAGAGAGAATCCTAAAAGCAGCAAGAGAGAGGCAACAGGTTACCTACAAAGGAACCCCCATAAGGCTATCAGCTGACTTCTCAACAGAAACAATACAGGCCAGAAGGGAATGGCTTAAAGTAATAAAAGTCATGAAAAACAAGAATCTGAATCCAAGACTATTCTACTCAGCAAGGCTATCATTCAAAATAGAAGGTCAAAAAAAAAAATTCCCAAACAAAAAAAAAAAGGCCAAGGGAATACATTAGAACCAAACCAACACTGCAAGAAATGTTAAAAGGACTGCTGTAATTAATAGAAGAAATAGAAAAAAATATATAACCAAACTAAACAAAAATGTCAATAAATAAGTACATATCAATAATCACCTTAAATGTAAATGGATTTAATGCTCCCATAAAAAGACACAAAGTAGCTGATTGGATAAGAAAACATGTTGTTTACAAGAGACCCACCTCACAACAAAAGACTCACATAGGTAGAAAGTAAAGGGATGAAAAAAATCTTCCAGGCAAACAGAAAGCAAAAACAAGCTGGGGTAGCAATACTCATATCTGATGAAATAGATTTCAAAATGAAGACCTTAACTAGAGACAAAGAAGGCCACTACATAATATTGAAAGGCTCTATCCAACAGGAAGATATAACCTTGATAAACATATATGAACCCAATACAGGAGCACCAAAATATATAAAAAATCTTCTGGAGGACTTCAAAGGAGAAACCGACAGCAATACAATCATAGCAGGGGACTTCAACACCCTGCTGACATCACTGGATAGATCCTCTAGACAAAAAATTAGCAAGGAAACAGAGACTCTAAATGAAGCACTAGATCAAATGGATTTAATAGATATCTACAGAGAATTACACCCCAAAACTACAGAATTCACCTTCTTCTCAAGTGCACATGGGACATTCTCAAACATAGACCACATGACAGGACACAAACTAAATCTCTACATGTTCAAGAAGATTGAAATCATATCAAGCATCTTCTCAGATCACAATGGCATGAAACTAGAAATCAATTGCAACAAAAACATGCAAAGACATTTTAACACATGGAGGCTAAATAGCATATTATTAAACAATGAATGGGTTACCAGAGAGATCAAGGAAGAAATTAAAAACTTCCTGGAAACCAATGAAAATGAACACACAACAACACAAAATCTATGGGATGCAGTGAATGCAGTTCTGAGAGGGAAGTTCATAGCACTACAGGCAGACCTCAAGAAATAAGAAAAATTTCTAATAGACTATCTAACTTCACAACTTAAAGAATTAGGAAACAAACAAAAAGAAAACCCCAGAGCAAGTAGAAGGAAAGAAATAGTAAAGATCAGAGCAGAAATAAATTACATAGAGAGAGAGAAAAAAAAAATTCAAAGAATCAATGAAACAAAGAGCTGGTTTTTCAAAAAAGATAAACAAGATTGATGGACCCTTAGCTAGACTCACCAAGAAACAAAGAGAGAGAACCCAAATACACAAAAGCAGAAATGAAAGAGGAGAAGTAACAACTGACACCACTGAAATACAAAAGATCATTAACAACTACTATGAACAATTATTTGGCAACAAATTTGACAATCTAAGCAAAATGGACAAATTTCTAGAAACACAGAGTCTCCCAAAACTGAACCGGGAAGAGATAGAAAACTTGAACAGACCAATAACAACAAAAGAAATTGAAGATATAATCAAGACTCTCCCAGCAAATAAAAGCCCAGGCCCAGATGACTTCATGGGGGAATTTTACCAAACACTCAAAGAAGAACTAATACCCATTCTCCTCAAACTATTTCAAAACATTCAAGAAGAAGAAAGACTTCCGAACTCGTTTTATGAGGCAAGCATAATTCTAATTCCAAAACCAGAAAAAGACACTACAAAAAAAGGCAAATATCCCTGATGACAGAGATGCCAAAATCCTGAACAAAATACTAGCAAATCGGATCCAGCAATACATCAAAAAAATTATTCACCATGACCAAGTGGGATTCATCCCAGGGATGCAAGGCTGGTACAATATTCGTAAATCAATAAATGTGATACACCACATAAATAAAATGAAGAATAAAAACCACATGATCATATCAATAGATGCTGAAAAAGCATTCGACAAAATCCAGCATCCATTTCTGATAAAAACACTCAGCAATCTGGGAATAGAGGGATCATATCTCGACATAATAAAGGCCATATATGAAAGACCTACAACCAACATCATACTCAATGGGCAGAAACTAAAAGCATTTTCCTTAAGAACAGGAACAAGACAGGGATGCCCACTTTCACCACTCTTATTTAACATAGTACTGAAAGTCTTAGCCACAGCAATCAGAGATGAAGAAAAAATAAAAGGGATCCAAATGGGAAAGGAAGAAGTGAAACTGTCATTATTTGCAGATGACATGATATTATACATAGAAAACCCTAAAGACTTTATCAAAAATCTACTAGACTTAATAAATGAATTTGGCAAAATAGCAGGATACAAAATTAACGTCAAGAATTCGATGGCATTCTTATACACCAATGATGAACTCACAGTAAGAGAAACTGAAAAAACAATCCCATTTACCATCGTAGGAAAAAAATTAAGATACCTAGGAATAAACTTAACCAAAGAAGTAAAGGACCACCCTGGCTGGTTTGGCTCAGCTGTTAGAGCGTCGGCCTGCGGTCCCGAGAGACCCGGGTTCGGTTCCCGCTAAGGGCACGTACCTCGGTTACAGTTTGTCCCCGGCCCTGGTTGGTCGTGCGGGTGGCAGCCACTTGATGTGTCCCTTCACATCGATGTTTCTCTCTCTCTCTGTTCCTCTCTCTCCCTCCCACTCCATCTGAACAAAAAATGGAAAAATGTCCTCGGGTGAGGAAAAAAAAAAAAAGAAGTAAAGGACCTATTTGCAGAAAACTACAGGACATTGAAAAAAGAAATAGAGGAAGACATAAAAATGTGGAAGCACATACCTTGTTCATGGATTGGAAGAATTAACATCATTAAAATGTCCATATTACCCAAAGCAATCTATAGATTCAATGCAATCCCCATCAAAATACCAAAGATATATTTCACAGAACTAGAACAAATACTTCAAAAGTTCATATGGAACCAAAAAAGACCTTGAATAGCCACAGCAATCTTGAAAAAGAAGGACAAAGTAGGTGGGATCACAATTCTAGATATCAGGTTATACTACAAAGCTACTGTAATCAAAACAGCCTGGTACTGGCACAAGAACAGGCATATAGACCAGTGGAACAGAACAGAGAACCCAAAAATGGACCCAAGACATTATGCTCAATTAATATTTGACAAAGGAGGCAAGAGCATACAATGGAGTAAAGACATTCTCTTTAATAAATGATGTTGGGAAAATTGGACAGCTACATGCAAAAAAATGAAACTTAAACCATCAACTTACACCATACACAAAAATAAACTCAAAATGGATAAAAGATTTAAATGTGACCCATGAATCCATAAAAATTCTAGAAGAAAATGTAGGCAACAAAATTTCGGACATCATACACAGCAGAATTTTCACTGATACATCACCTAAGGCAACAGAAACAAGGGAAAAAATGAACACATGGGACTACATCAAACTCAAAAGCTTCTGCACAGGAAAAGAAACAACCATCAAAATGGAAAGGCAACCCACTGTATAGGAGAGCATAATTGCCAATGATATATCAGATAAGGGATTAATTTTCTAAATATAAAGAGTACTCATACAACTCAACAAAAGGAAGACAAAGATCCCAATTTAAAAATGGGCAGAGGAGCTCAATAGACACTTCTCCAAACAGGACATACAAATGGCCAAGAGACATATGAAGAAATGCTCAACATCACTAACCATCAGAGAGATGCAAATTAAAACAACAATGAGGTTTCACCTCACACCTGTCAGAATGGCCTCCATCAACAAATCATCAAACAAGTGTTGGCGATGGTGTGGAGAAAAAGGGGACTCTAGTACACTGCTGGTGGGAATGCAGACTGGTGCAGCCACTTTGGAAAACAATATGGTGTTACCTCAAAAAATTAAGTATTGAACTTCCATTTGACCCAGTGATCCCACTTCTAGGAATATACCCTAAGAAACCTGAAACACCAATCAGAAAGAATATGTGTACCCCCATGTTCATAGCAGCACTATTTATAATAGCTAAGATCTGGAAACAGCCCAAGTGTCTATCAGTAGACAAATGGATGAAAAAGCCGTGGTACATGTACACAATGGAGTACTATGCAGCTGTAAGAAAGAAAGAGATCTTATCCTTTGAGACGACATAGCAGGACCTGGAAAGTATTACCCTAAGTGAAACAAGCCATGCAGAAAAAGACAAATACCACATGATCTCACTTATTTGTGGAATATAATGAACATAACAGTCTGAGGAATAGGGCAGACCCAGTGATGTGGAAGTAGGGTACAGACTGACAACCCTCAGAAGAGAGGGTGATGGGGGGAGGGAAGAGATAAACCACAGAACTTATATGCATGTACACATAACCAATGGACATGGACAACAAAGCCGGGGACAGGGGAGGGGGAGATGGGGAGGAGGGTGTCAATGGGGTAAAAAAAGGAGAAACATCTGTATCAAAAATAAAATTTAAATAAAAGTGGAAAAAAAAAAAAAAAGGTGAGCACAACACAGACCCTGCTCTCAGGGCACTCACATGCTGGTTGGGTCACACAGCACACCAGCATTTCCCAAAGTGCAATCCACATAAAACTGACCCTGAGATGTGCTCCTTGACAAAGGAGTCCTCTGTCTGCGGAGTTTTAGAAACACCAGTTGGAGAGATTTTTAATGAGGTTGACCATGTGTCCTGGTTTGCTCAGGAGATAAACTTGAGAGTTTGGGGTCTGTTTCTTACTGTAGCATCACCTCACCTATCCTGACTAATATAGTCCTTGTTTGGAAATACAGTCCTTTCATGCTGTCAGATGGCATGAAAATTATCAAGTTAAAAAGTGCATTTAGAAAAGTAAAACTATGTGAATAAAACTTAAACCACATTGTGCAGCTGAAAGTTAAATACATTATTTTACCTACTGCTTTGGCCCATCTGAGCCACAACTTTCTTCTATTACCATATAAGTATATTCGTTTTCATCTTTACTGCAAGGGGAGAAACACCAGGGCCAGGACATCACACATCTAAAAGGCCATATGCCAGTCCCCTGGGGAGGAAGGGAAAAAGGAAGCAAGCTTTGCTGTCATCATATTGTGTATTTTGATATTTAGCTCCTTTCGTTCCCATAAACACCTCTGAAGCCCCACTAGCCAGATGAGGAAACCGAGGCTCGGAAAGGTGGTGTGACTTGCCCTCGGTCACACAGTGAGCTGTGCCCTTGTACCACACTGCCTTTCCACACCAGGCTCCAAACTTTCAACGGCTTGATTTTGTTTTTCAGTTTTATTGAGATATAATTGTCATATTACATTGTACAAGTTTAAGGTATATAACAGCGATTTGATATATGTATAGCTTGCAAAATGTTTGCCACAATAATTTTAATATCCATTACCTCAAATAGTTACAAATTTTTTTAACCTCATGATGAGAACTTTTAAAATCTACTTTCTTAGCAACTTTCAAATACACAATATAGTACTGTGAACCATAGTCTATCCCAGTTTTTCCCCTTTAAAACCAGAGGTATGAATATGACCAGAGACTTTCGTGGACCCTGTTTCCTACCACATCAAGTCTAAACTCCTCTTCTCAGTATTTGCATAACCCTTTATCATTCAGATCCTTCAGCTCTAGACCATCAGGAAGAGTCCCTGGGTTGTTTTTACCTCTGGAACCCCCTCACCTTGTGTACATCTCCTGGAACACCTTCCTCCATCACCTCCATCTACTCAATGCTACCCACCTAGTAAAGCTGTCAGGAGCTGAGAGAGAGAGAGAGAGTTGAGCTGTCAGGTGTCAAAGAAACCGATTAAAGCAACAACCCCAATTGAAAGAGTTATTTAGGCTTTTCATCAATTACTGCGATGGTATAAGCAATAGGCCCAAACCAGAGAAAGTCCCATCCCCATCCCATTTTCCCCCGTGGATGGGTTGACAATCTGGGGGATCATCACGGATGTGTGGGCTGTCGCACTGTTGAAGGAGATGAAGACAAAAGGCTCTGGTAGTTTGATGGAGCCTGGGGCCCAGGGAAGGGAAGGGAGGAAGGCCTATGGTCAGGCCTGAAAAATTACACATACATTTTTAACCAGCAGCTGGACTCTTGAGAAGTGTTCAAAATAGTTTCTCTGCTGGTCAAACTCCTGGCCTTGGCCAGTGGGTTAAAGCAGGAAAACCATCTGAAACCAAAGAGATGGAGCAGAGGTCAGGGTTCTGTTTTACCTAGAACCACACATAGGACACAAGTGGGTGAGTGTGAGGATCCAGTGCCAGACAGACAAAGATCCGGAGACCAGGGAGCCAAGTGAGCAGCATCCCACGGCCACGCTAGGACACAGAGCCACGCCTGATTCTGAGGCTGACACCCGGGTGAAAACGAATGACAGTGGGTGATTGTGCGGGCTAATGCGGCCTTTAGAGACCAGAGCTGACTGAGTAACAAGAGGACCGTGGCCGCTGGCGTGCTCTTACTGGGCTTTGGGAACAGTAGCAGGCTGGCAGATGTTGGAATGAGCTTCTCTAAGAGCCGTAAAGTCAAGGGACAGCTGACCTCCATGGGGAGCCACTTTGCCACCATCATAAACAGCAGCTAATGTGAAGCATGGACTCAAAGGGACCAGGCAATCTGTGCCTTCCATTGTGCTGGTACCATCTTTTCAACAGACACAGGCCTTTGGCCACCATCACCTTCACCTGGTGCTACTTGTCGTTAGCTTCCAGTTCTTGCACACCTGATGTTTTCTCCCCGGGTGGAGCTCCCTCTTCTAACTTTGGACGATGGCCCTACTGGAAAATGACTGCCCAGCACTGGTCCCACGGAAGGCAAGGTAAATCCACAGGCTGCTGGCCCAGGGCAGAGTACCATAGCCAAAGGGATCCAGGCCCCCCTGTTCCACGACCTCACCCTCCCACCTTGTCCCCATCCCCCCCAAAAAGAGGGGAAAATCAATTTCAATCAACGTGGAATGTAATATTATCAAATGTCAGCTACTGAGGTCATGCGCTTTGAAAATTATCTTTGACAGCTTCTGGTCGACTTAATTAAGTGCTCCCCAAAAAGGGGGGAGGGAGGCAAAAATACTCTGATTGCTAGCTGCTATGTCTTTGTGTGTTAGAGCTTCTATTGACAACTCTGAGCAAGATTGCCTTAGGGGGTTTTATTGATAGATTCTCGCCTGATATTGGAATGATTCTGGCACAGATAAATCACATTTAGATTTGTTGGTAATTGAGGAGAATTGATTGGTGCAGGAGGGAAGCCCCCAAGGAGGGGGTCTCCTTGTCCTCATTGTAGGAAGCTCAGGAGAAAGTGGGAAGGGGTGTCATCAGAGCTGAGAGCCTGCAGGGGGGACCCAGCCTCCTTGTTTACCTGTCAGTTCTGCCTTCCTCTGAAGTTAGCTCCACCTTGTTCTCTCCCAAAGGAGGGGCACAGAGAGGAAGGAGAGGACGGGTCCAGGAAAAGGTTTGTTTCAGGCACTTTGGGGAGGTGCTGATCAGGAGTGTCCTGGCTCACATGACCATGACTCAGCCTGAATTTCTGTCTTCATTCTAAATGTGACTATGCCTCTTTGCTTAAAACTCTTCAAAGACTTCCTGCGTGGGGTGGAGTTCAAACTCTGATGCCCAAGTTCTGGCTGAAGATTTGACAAACAGAACTACATCCCCTCGAGCCCTATTCTCGTGGTCAAGGGCAACTGCTGTCTTCTGAGTTGGCTCCTTCTAGTGCCGATGCTCCCTTCTCCCCACAGATCCTGTCCCCTCCGTCATGGCAGACTGCAGGACCAGGCTCTGTGCTCCCTGTTCTCTTCCCCTCACTATGTTCTTAGATCCTCTCCTGATCACCAGTTCCTGCCTAGCTTGCATCTGGAGTTTGGAACAAGCAATAAAAGTGCTCAGGAATCTGGCACAGATGCACAATACTTGGATTTGGGGATATCTCCTGATACCTGAGGTCGCAGTGGAGCAAATATTGAGAGAGTGGGAGGACCAGGAAGAGGGCGGAGCTGGCCATAAGTGTGGGGCCAAGGTCACTGCCTAGGACACCTGAAGGTGCAGAGAGGCGAGGTTCCAGCTTCACATGGTTCTTTTACACACTGTGAACTGGGGTGGCAGAGTCATTTTTTAAAAAAATTTGATAGAGCTGCTCTGTGCCTGTCCAAGATCCGACTCAAGACTCATAGTTGATTGGTCCCCATGAGCTTCAAGAGGATCATCCACTGTCAGTCCCAGAACACCAGGACAGCTGAGAGGAGACCTCAGTCATCCCAGGCATTTCCTGGAGAAATGATGATACAGGTGACCAGAGCTGTCCACGGGACAATAACTCCGGCAATGACCAGGTAGATGACCTGTGACTTAATTTGCTCAGGCTGTTATAACAAAATACCATAGACTGGGTATGTCTGGGTCAACAACAGATATTTACACCTTACAATTCTGCAGGTTATAAGAAATACATATCTGTTGTACATCCAATATCAAGGTACTGGCAAATTCAGTTACTGGGATGCCCTATTCCTGACGTACAGAAGGCCAGCTTCTCCCTGTGTTCACACGGGCTTACCTCTGTGCGTGCATGGGGAGAGATCTCTCCCTCTCTTTTCTTAGAAGGACACTAATCTCATCGTGGAGGCCACACTCACATGGCCTCATCTAAACCCACCTCCAAAAAGCCCCACCTTCAGATACCACAAAATTGAGGGTTAAGGCTTCAGCATATGAATTCGAGGAGGACACAAACATTCAGTCAATAACAACCAATGTCCCAGGGATGCAGCCAGAAATACAGGGGGTGACAGCTGGAGGCTGATACCAAAGGACCTCAGACACACACACTCAGCCAAGATCCCACAGGCCTTCCTCAGTCTCTTCTTCTGCCCTACCCCATGCTCTGCTCTGCAGTAACCTTACCCCCACCCCCATTCATGTCTTGTCCTTTGCTGTTGGCAGCGTTGGCCTTGAAATAAAGCATGCGGGGCCTGAGTCGGCCCTGCAAGGGGCTATGTTTTCAGTTTCCTGGCCCTGACTCCAAGCTCTTCCCGGGCACCACCCAGGGCTGTGTAGATGGTGCCCAGCACCAGGGTACCTGGCTGAGGGAGGATACCTGAGTAGGGGCTGAAATCAGCACAGGTTCTACTGGCTCGGCCCAGTTAAGCACCCTGGCGACTGCTGTACCAGTTCCAAGCAGGTAGGGGTGCCTTTTGCAATCCGTCTGCGCTTTTATCACAAAAGCTTCCCCCTAGTCAGCCTTGACCCTGATCTGACACAAGTCTCCCTCATGCGCTCTGAAGAAGACCCCTCCTCCAGGGGGCAGCCCTTGGCCTCCTGGACCCTGCCCACCCCCTGCCTGGGAACCCTTTCCTCCTCTTTGCCACTCTGCTCTTGCACAGCTCCCTGAGCTAGACAGTTGGTAAAAATGCACATGTGAAGATGTCTTAATATTAAATATAATTAGATATTATACCACATGCAGGGCTGTATGATTAGTGAAATATATGATCATTAGTTATTAGATTAATGTGTCTACTTGTGTAACTGAAAGCCATTTGCAAGCCGAAATGAAATAGCTCAATTTGCTGTAATTGACTGATCTCCCAGAGAGAGAGTCATACATTTGCTTATGTACAAGCGATTTCTTCAGATGTCGCCCCAGATGCAAGACAAAGAGCAGGCTTTTTCTGCACCCCAAACTGCAAGGCTAGCTCTGTCACTAACTAGGTGGGCAGCAGTAGCCAGGTCACCCACCAATCTATTTGGGGGCTCCCACTAAATAGAGGTGCTCAGGTTGGGGGTCCAGGTTTTCTTTTTGCTGAAGATTTACCTTAGTCTAACTTCTCAAGTGCTCCCAAGGGAACATTGGCGTCCTGCTGGTCAAAGACAAATTGAACTGCCTTGTAGATACTTCACCCCAACCCCCTCCCCATTTTTCTTCCTGTTTGTGTGTATATGGGTTTCCAGGATAGCTGAGCTGCAGCTAACTAATAAAAACGATTGCAAAACATTCTGCAAACAGAAAATACAACTGGAATACTTATTATTGTGGTTATGGTCTAATAATAACCAGATGCTAACGAGGGTGGCAGGAGATTAAATTAAAAATAGGCAAGCTGTCAGGGAGGCAGAGCTGGTTAACAGGGCACTGCCTGCTCCCCCAGCCACGCTTCCTCATCACGGGTACTTCCTGGCTCCGCAGGTGAGCAAGGCTTCATGTGCCAACAGGAAAGGAAGCAGGTGAACATCAGTGAATGTGTCCTCGGATGGGAAGTCCTCCACCTCCACTGGCAGGAAACAGGAATAACAAATGGGAAATGAACAATTATACAAGGCTGAATGTCCATCTTTTCAAAGTTCCTCCACAGCTCATTAAATCCTCACAACATCTTTTTGAATAAGTGATTTAGGTCGTAATTCACCCCATTGTACAGGTAAGAAAACTGAGTCAGAGAAAAGCCTAACTATAGGATGTCGGGCAAATCAGTTTCCTCTCTGGATCCCAGTTTCCTCAGGGAGAATATGGTAAGTTCACACTTCTGATTTTTATCATCATAGCAGAATAGTTAGTACCCTAATTTCTCTTCTAAAGATGTTTTCCCCTTTGTAGAGTGTTTAGCAATCAGTCCTTGAAAAACTCCTTAAGAGACTTTAACTGGAGGTTTCACATGCAATTTTATTTATGAGTCATGCAATCAATCAAATTAACAAGTATTTATGGACTATCTAATAGGAGTAAGTATGATGCTGCAGGAGCGCAGGAAACAGAAGTTTAGGGTCTGGCCCTGTCCACAGGGACATTCTGACCCGGTGGAGAATGCCGATTGCCACATGGAAGGAGGGGCCTGTGGTGCCCCGAAGTCTCTTCAAATGAGAGGAAGTCACTGTGGGCAAAAGAGGTCCGAAAAGGCTTCTGGGAAAGCTAGGGCAGGTGGGAGGCTTGCAAGGAGCAGCACACTTACGATTTGTGCCCGGTGCTGCCCCCCTTCCCTGCCTCATTTTCTCCACAGTTCTTAGCATCAGCTGATATATTTTCTATGTTTTTTTTTTTTTTCATCTGTCTTGTTATCTCCCCAACTAGAAATGTAAGCTCCACAAGGCTGAGATTTGGAGCTGTTTTGTTCACTGCTGTCTCCTCAGAGCCTGGCACACAGTAGGTTCTCAATAAATGGTTGTTGAATGATTGAGTGGATAGAATTTTCCCACAGGCCTTCTTTGCACTCCCACTATGTGGCCCTCACTATCTCTTCCCCAGACAACTGCAGAAATCTCCTAACAGGTTTCTGTTTCCAGGAATTCTGTACCGTTCGTTTGTCCCTGACTTGTCTTCTAATTTTCTTCCTCATGTTCTATGCCTCAAGTTAATTCCAAGTTCCTTGAGAACAAAGTCTTCTCATTGAACTAACATTGGTTGCACTCACCAGATGTGGTGGCTGAACATAGCCATAGGCTTCCTTCCATTCCAACAAGTTCAGTGATGGAAAATGTCAATAAAGAGACAGCTGCCCCATAGAGTGGTCGGGGTGTGGATGCAAGAAGGACGTCCCAGAGAAGGGGCACCTGAACTGAAGTGTAAAGGGTGAGAATAAGGAAAATCAAGTGACAGAATGACCAGGCTGAGACTCCCCATAGGCAGAGACCATCATGAGCAGAACCCTTAAGGCTCTGCAAGGTGCC
Organism: Molossus molossus; assembly: GCF_014108415.1. Lineage (NCBI taxonomy): Eukaryota > Metazoa > Chordata > Mammalia > Chiroptera > Molossidae > Molossus > Molossus molossus. The sequence goes on along the minus strand of NW_023425399.1, from coordinate 97,217,078 downwards.
CTGAAGGGCTGGGCCCATAGGCTGGGAAGGAGTCATGCAGAGAGCGAACCTGGCCAGGCTCCAGATGATGACGTACTCACTGAGCTTAGCAAACTACAGACTGGTCTTTGTCTATGTTTCCATGTCAGAGTTTTGAGAGCAATCTGTTCCAGGTTTGGAGATAAAGGAGAGGAAAGAGACTTTAGTGTGAGGGGGAGGACAGCGATCAGGGAAAGGATGGAGGAGGATCAAGAGAGGGTTTTTATGGTTTCTTGTTTCCATGGGAAAGGACTGAATCTTTCCTATGGCTGAAGGAGAAGAAACCGGGCAGGGCCGGGGTCTGATACACCTGTACCTTTCCTTCCCAGCAGTGCCCGCAGCGGTGTCGCCCACCACCGTTCCACTACAAGACTGTTCTCGACCCGAAGGGAAACAAAGTGAATGCATTCCAGTCCTGCACTCACTTCACTTTGGAAGCCTGTGTCCTGTCTGCTAAACGACTAGGTCAGCAGCACCCATCAGACTCCCAGCTTGGCCAGACTGGGTGAAGCAGCACCCCCACCCCCAGGCACAGAGGAAGCAGGGAAAGGGGGAGGGGCCGACATAGCAGTTTAGACCAATGACGATTCACCACATGGTGCGCCCAGTAGAATTCAGGTTTGAGCTGCAAGGAAGAAGGAATGAAATGGCTGTTGGGTGAGCGACTCTCAGAGTCTGCCTTGCCAACTCCATCCTTGTTCATAGTGTACATTTGAGTTCATTGACAAGACTGTAGGTGGCAGCCATTTGGCCATCTCCCTTCATGGGAATTCGGCGCAGAGTCCAGCAGGAAGGTGCCAAGCTAAGCTGCCTGGTTTCTCTCCTGGCTGCCCACTGATACACTGTGGGTCTCGGGCCTGTTAGTTAACCTCTCTGCACCTCAATTTCCCCATCTGAAGAAACAGGATGGTAATTGTGTCTTCTGCAAAGGGTTGTTGCTGTGAGTTAAATCATTAAGCGCTTAGAACAGAATATGGATACAAGGCTGGGTTTGCTAAATATTAGCTATTATTTCTTTTTATTGAGTCCCTATAATGAACAAGACACTTTAAATACATTGTCTATAAGTCTTAAGATAGACATTCTTATGTCCATTTTACAGATGAGAAAACAAAGGTTCAGAAATATTAAGTTTCTTATCAAAGGTCATGAAGCCCGAAAGCAGCAGGACAGGGGATTGAACTTGTCTGAGTCCAAAGACCAACTCTTTCTAAGAGGCTATAGTTCTCTCCTGTGACCAAAGAGTGCCAAGTTCAGCCCAGACCTCCGCCCCACAGAATTTCCCTTTGGTTTTCTGCAGTCCGTAGCCTCAGATGAGACATGTCAGCAGCACCATCAAAGCCAGGCCTCTGCAGCACTGTGACTTGTCACGGGCCACCAGGCATGACCTTCTCCCCTGTTCTCATCCAGTTTCTCCTGGGCCTTGATTCCCAGCCCCTCACCATCCTCGCCAATCCTCCCGCATGCCATGGATGGCAGTGGCTGCTGTTCCCAGTATCCTCATTTTTGGAAAGGTGTTTTTTGAGTTATGGATTGTGGGTGGCATTTTGACCTCTGCGTCTCAGAGTCTGGATTAATCTCAGGCTGTGTGTGTGTGTGTGTGTGTGTGTGTGTGTACACATGTGAGCCCTGTCTACATCCAAAAAGGATTCCAGGGGGGTGGTCAGATTCTTAAATAATCCCAGGACTTTCACTGTGCCCCCTACTACCACCACCACCACCACCACACACACACACACCCACCCATTCCCATCTTCCCAAATTCCAAACCACCATTAAAATCCACCTCGAACCCCATGTTTTCCAGTAAATGATCTTGGACCACTCCAGAGCAGCCCCTTATCTGTGTCACCTGCCCCCCAGCAGAGCCTGACCCCTCTGTCTCAGTCCGGCAAGGTCTGTCCTCTTCTAAGCCCTCTCTAGAAGTGACTGTTGGTGAAATGCCACGTGTCTCTTAGGCCTTCTCTACGTGCAAAGCAAGTGCAGGAAGTTGGGATGTCAAAAACAAAACAAACACGCTTAGTACGACAGACACCGATTTAAAAGTGAACTGAAAGCAAGCCGTATTTGAGTCATAGATGAGAACTTGCACCCAGCAGGCCCAGCAGACAGCCCCACGCCGACCCACAGGGCAGCACGTCCAGAATGCCGAGACCTTTCCCCCTGGTGAAGCCCAGCCGCGGTCTCCCTGAGAGCCGGCCCCAGTGTTTCACACCGTCAGGAGGAGGCAGGTCTTCCGGTGTCAGCCAGCCCCACTGTCTGATGACGGTTCATTCTCTTCGGAAAACTACACCTCCACACCCCCAGGAATTAGTGGGGCGGCCCTGGGAGGTAAACACTGCAAATGTATAGCGATAGCTAACACACGCTGGGCCCCCACCGTGCCAGGCACTTCATTTAACAGTGCAGTTACAGGGATATTCTTATCCCCACTTTACAGACCAGGAAAAGGAAGACGTCGAAGCATGGAATATTGAAGTGACTAGCTCAAGATCAAACAGCTGGCAGTGGTGGAGGGGGGAACAAACCCAAGTGGCCTGACCCTAGAGGCCCCACTTTGCGGGCCCCCACATTCCTGTGGGGCATTGCTCGCAACGTGTTCCTCTTTATAACCAGACACGTTAGAGTGTTTGCTAAAATGCCCAGGTGACCTTGTTTTGTTCTTAAAAAATTGGATGTGACCAAAGTGTCCCTGTTCTGCTAGATGACCCCGATCCCTTCCTACCTCTCTCCCTCCCTGTACATCCGGTTGCCTGTCTTTGCTGCCTGTTGCCATTGTGCATTCTATGCTCATCCGACCCACAGACTCCCCTTGACATTGGCAGGAACAGATGCAGCATAGCCGGGGAGCACCCGCGGTGCGGCTCCCTCCCCGGCAAAGGGTCCCACCAGGAGGCCACCAAGCTAGAGCGGAGCCAGGTGTGTGCCGCAGTCCCACCACCCTGAGCCTTCCAAACTGCACCCACTGTGCAATTTCAGATGGTTTTTCACTTTGCCGGAGATAAAGACATCTATGTGAGTCCATCCACCCACCCTTATATACACGTGTTAGCCACGGCAACTAAGCCATTCAAATTGCGACACTGAAATGAACAGAGCTGAACAATAAGCTAAAACATGCCTAGAGCAAGTTGAGCAATAAACAGGTTTTTAATTTTTTCCCCTTCCATCTCTTGAGTGTCTGTCTCTGATGGATGATGTGACAGAGAAAGGCGGCTCCATAAATTTTGAATCCGAATACTAAATCAGCAAGTGGCAGCCGGGTGCTGGGAGTCTGTTCCCCCTCTTCCTGAAGCAGCGGTTTTACCAGGATTCTGTGACCTAGCCCTGCCCCTCCAGAGGTCTGGCCACTGATGTGACCCATGAAAAGGCAGTGGGACCCCATGCCATCACACCAGCCCAAAAGGGCAGCATTTGAATCTCTGGCTCTGGGAAAATGGGGTTCGGAATGGCAAGGGATCTTGTTCAAGGTCACAAATGTGCAGAGACGTGTTTGAGGTATCAGTGCGCTCTTTGGGTCTTGTCTGTCCTGGAAGTGGGGGCTGCTTCCCATTTTGTATATAAGAAAATTGAGCTTCAAGACCACTAAGTAGCTTGCATAAAGTCCCATGGTCAGCACATGGCAGAGGTGTAATTGGAACCACAGTGGGTTTGTACCCAGAACTCACATTTTTTATAGCAGAATGGCACCTCCCAAACTTATTTACATCATGGCACGTATACAAAACAGTAATGTTTGTGCAGCATACTGGACTGAACTGGGAGAGATTTGGGACTTTCTCTGGAGCTTGGTGAATTTTTTTTTATTACCTTTTGTTTATATTATATAATTACAGGAAGAAAAATAAGTATTGGCAAAGACATCAAATATTGAATACATATAAAATTTTCAAATAATATATTTTTATATCTGTAATGAGGAACCTGAGCTTGTTTCTGTGAACATAATGTTTTCATATCAAGTTTTATGTTTGAAATGGATCCACACAATTTCTGATCGATACTTTTTAAGGATGGTCTCTTCAAATTCTCAATAACCGCCGCTCACCAGAAACTTTGTTCACACAAGTAGGTAATAAAAATTTTAAATCATTTTTTTTACAGACAGTTAAAAAATTTACAACAGTTGAAATTATATTTGGAGAACCTAACAGCTTTTCCTTTTCTCTCATTGACAATTAGACTGTCGGAATTTCTTATGATATGACACTTGGATTTCTAATTGAACTGAACTTTTGCATATCAAATGTTTCAATACAATGATGAAACATGATTTGAGGGCTTCATGTGCAGTACTGGAGCAGTCACCCAGCAGCTGGCTACAAATGGAAGAGAGAACCCCACACATGTAAAGCAGAGGATCTGGGACGCATTGTCCCTGTCCCCTCCAGGAATCCAGCAATGTCGCCCACACACCGTGGGCTATGCACCATGCTCCTTGGGTGTCTGGAACACAAGTCCTCCATCAGGTCCCCATGCCCCCTGCACACAGTGGATGACTGTTTGCAGAAGCAGACATGCCCTCAGCATCCTTAGGGAGCCAGTGCAGGCACTGAGCACAGGCATTGTGTTTGCCCCAGGTGAAGACCACAGGATGACCCTTTGGAACCTGTTCCCTTTGGGCTGTGCTCAGAGGAGCCCCTACCAGGCTGCTTGCAGCCAGTGCTGATAGCCTCAGGGACTCTGAGAATCCCAAGAGCCTCCTGGGCTGAAAGCACCATGATCTATCTTTCTGCCTATATATAAACCATTTGTGGCTAGCTACCTGGTGGGATGTTTGCTCTAGATTATGCTCCCCACCATAATTGTTGACTATGGTGAACAGTAATTTGAAATAATAACTGCAGTTTTTTCTTTCAGTTTTTTTTTTTTTTTCCATCTTACCTTTCTTTACCACATAGGCAACTTGCCAGGTACCCACCCCTCCAGGGAGGGTGGATACAGTCAGGAACATGGCATCATTGCCCAGCTTAGAATTTCAGGACATGCTTTTGAGCATCCTTAGCAGAAACAGAGCCATAAAAGCAAAGTGTTTTGTGAGAGAATGTTTTGCAGCACTTAAATGGGGCTTGGAAGTCTCAGAGAATAGGTTTAAACACAGAATAGAGAAGAATCCAAGGTAAGTAAGGACTATAATCTTAGCCACCTGCCCTCAACCCAGGTTCAGAGGTGGAGAAGATCTTCCAGCAGGGGAGAGAAGATCAAAGGAGATGGGGCTGGTGTTTAAACGGGTCCCATGGAGCCCACCAGCACTGCTCCTTGGCGCTGTGAGGAAAAGGGGGCCTGCAGGATCACTGAAACCATGTTTGCAGATCTCAGATGGACATAGGAAGATCTGAGAGCAGAAGAGAATGTTTTTGCCTCCCAGAATGTAGCTCAGGGGACCAGGTGTCCCTAGTCCAACATGGCGCCTGAGCAGAAGACCAGCCATGGCTGAGAGTGAGCGTCTAGAATGATCAGACAAGTCTTGTGAGCCTATTCATCCTGGTGTGCTGGGAGGAAGCCACCAGAATTCCTGTTTTTTCAAAAGAGATGCAGATGTGGCCCAGAGGGCCGCTGGAAAGAAGCAGAGAGGCTAAGAGGCTTTGCAGTTGGGATAAGAAGGAAGCCAACAGTGTTGACCGGGCAACTGGAAGCCACAATGGGGACCAAGGTCATGTGCTACCGATGCAGTGGGGGAAGAGGCCAGTACCCCAGAACCCACAAGAGAGTCAGCAAGGGGCCCGCCTCATGGTCTCCGGAAACACAGATTACCCCAGGAAAAAGAGAGCAAAACAGAGGTTAGATCCCAAACTGACCGTGTTTACATGAGAAGTGTCTGGTTATCTTGAATCAGTAAGTTCGTTTGCCACCTTTGGAGGAGATGAGGGCTAGAGAACTAAGGTGAGTTCTGTTATAAAGAAACAGTTACAGTTTTGCCCACCTAAGATTATGACTGTATAAATAATTCATACCTACTGCAGAATTTATAAATGTATTCATAACCGTTCACTTTTGAGTATAACCAAGATGTATAACAGGCAAATCCTCCATTTATGAAACAAACCCTGACTGAATCTCAATGGGCGAAAGAGGTGAGTATTCACTTTATACAATGATTCTCCACTTGACCAAAGATGTTACCGCTAACATCCTTTAATTGTCCAGTCTTCTAAAGCAGTTAAAGAATATTGGACTTTGTGAAACTCATTTTTCTAGGAGATCATCCAGCACCGGGTTGAAGAAGTCTGTGCTGATTCACTTTCATCCAAACCTCAGCCCAGCATGCTCACGCTAGGACTCTGGCAAAGGCAAAGAAAGACTGGCCAAGGCGAACAGATGGAAGTGAAGGCCATGCTCACCCACCAGCCTGGCCCCCTGGCCAAGGCCCTCCTGTCCAGGCTTCTAGAAGGAAAGGTGATCAGAGACTCAGCTGGCTCTGTGGTTTCTTCTTGTACTAACCCTGCAACTTTGTATGCATGAAGGCGCTGGGTTACAGACTGACCTATTTGTGTTCTTGTAGATAAGAATATAGAACTTAGAAGCACATTATATGAGCATGTCTGAGACTATGGTTACATGTTAAGTAGCATCTAATCAGCTACATGTTGAGTGTCCCTCTATACCAGCCTCCAGCCAGGCACTAGTAGGGTAACAAAGGAATGGCCCATTTCCTGTCCTGGGAAGAGAGAACTCAGAATAAGCAAGAAGAGGACCAGAAAGACAGCACAAAGTCAATGCCCTGTGGGTCCCAGGGAGGTGGGGTTCCCTATGAGCTGCAGGGGTCCAGAGGAGAAAGATGAGCAGCACAAGAATAATTTCTAGAAAGAAGAGATGTGAGAGTAGGAACAGTGCTTCTCAAATGTTGATGCAGCCTGTGGAAACCATGGTAGTGGGAGGGATACAGGGGCATCACCAGTGATGAATGATGGGCAGTGATCGATGGGGAAAGGGAATGGAGCGGGCTATGGAGAAATTTCAATTCTCAAATATGTTTAAGTCTTTGGCTCTGTGTTTTTTCTTCCTTCCCATCCAGCCATGGTGCTCTGAATATCTCCACAGTACAGCTGCAGGTGGCAAATCCCCCAAATCCTCCCTCAAAAAGGAAGAAAGACAAGCCAAGGTCTTACCATTCAGCAAAACTCTTCCACGCCCTTGGAAAAGCAGACTATTCATGTTCTCTTGGTTTATGTATAATTTGCACCTTGTTGTTTCTAAACAGTGTTTGGGGAGCTGAAAATAAAAGTCATGAATTAAAAGAAAAATAAAACATAAATACCAAATCAGGAGCCATAAAGAGAGAGAAAAGGAGAAATTAAAAAAAGCCAAACCAAAGTTAACTTTGGCCACTGAACTACATTTAGCTGTGAGCTTCCTAGAAGCCAAAGAGAAAGGGGAAAGTCATCCTATAGATAGCTAATAAAAGTAAACATATCAACTACTGTGTTAGAATAAACACGCTCTTGTTCAGAAAGTATGATAGAATTTTGAGGGTGTTATGGGGGGTTGCTAGAAATCCCTTTGGTTGTCCCAGTAGATAGAATACATAGTGAAGTAATTCATATATTTAACAGGTCCTCACTGCTGTATGGATATTTCCCTAAGCATTGGACGGTATAAGGAGAACTTAGACACAATCCTCGCCCACCTCAAGCTTTTAACCTAATTAAGGAGATGCGACATGTAGTCAAATAAGTATTTATTCAACAGCAAATATTTATTTAAGGTCTTCTTTGTGCTGGTCACATAATAGGCTGACAATTTCCATAAGAGAGGCAGAATGTAAAAATTCCTTGAAGGCTGAAAGAACAGTTTTAACAGAACCTGAATATGTCTTTAATTTTTAAAAATCCAGTCACACAAAAATGTAACTGTGCAAGGATATGATATGTTCATTAACTTGACTGTAGAAATCAAATCATAAACATATCAACACTAAAACACAAGAAAAATCTTTTCTAAATAAGTAAAAAAAAAAAATTGATAATGTGCACAGGCACAGGAATCTACACCTCAGCTTATGTCTCATTCTCATGAAAAGACAGACTACGGATTAGTTTAGAAATACGTTGTTTAGCTGTAAGCAACCAAAACCTTGGCCAGACAGTGCTTCTCAAACAGTCAAGTGAGTGTAACTCACCTGGGGATCATGTTCCCATACGATAGGTCTGGGATTGGAGTTAAAATCCTAACAAGCTCCCTGGTTCACGGGCAGCATCTTGAGTTGTGAGGGAATTGACAGATTGTGACCTGGAATTGTCTAATCAGTCCACTCTGCAGAGACAAGCACCCAGCCAGAGGCAGCGGGGCTTGGGGCAAGGCCAGTGACACCGCTCCTGGGCCCAGGCCATTCTGTGAGCATGTCTGTGTCCGTCTGCAAAGAACGCTGCCTGTAGTTGAGTACATCAAGGCCTACACATCACCCTTTTGGGAAACTTAAAATGAAGGTCACCCCCAGGCAAGCCAAGGGTGCAGCATTGAGAGAAGCTCTTTGTCACTGTGGAAGGACAGAGTCACGAGCAGCAAACAGCAGGCGCTGAAGGAGTACAAATCATGACAGACAAACTTAATGGCTGTTTTCCTCATCTATACAAATGCCAGATGAGGAGATAAAAGGAAAGCAGCGAATGTAATAGCTCTCGATTTCAGGAAAGTGTCTGGAATAGTGACTTGGGTGAGGTTCTGAGTAAAAAATAAATAATAGCAATTCCAATGAACCTGGCAGGGCATCCTCATGCTGGGAAGGGAGGAACCCCACCGTCCTCAGAGGGTACAGGAAAGGGGGTGCTAGAGGAGACTGACTGCAGCGACCCCTGCCCACCTTCCGCATTGCCCAGAGCCTGCATTTCAACCGAAACCTGAGCCAAAGTTTGACAAACCCTCCCCACCAAGAGTGTGGCCCTGGGACAGCAGCCTGGGCAAGGTCGGGAACTTGCCAGAAATGCAGTGTTGGGCCCCACCCCAGCCAGCCCGGGGAAGTCAGCTACCCATTGGCATTCCAGAGACACTGCTCTAACCCTGCAAAGCTGGAGGGCGCTCCCCCAACCGTCTGATCAGATGCACCTCCTCACCTCCACCTGCTCCCAGCCATGCCCCCAACACTGCTCTGAAATTCACCCTTCCGCTCCCCACTCGCTGCCCTGATGACAGCTCGCTCTCCGGGCGAGTCTCAGCCCAGCTAAGTATAAACACCACAGGGATATTTGTCTTTTCAAAATGAGTCAGTTAATTAGACTCTACTGGTGGGATTTCAGACCACATAACATGGAGTGTGTGTGGGAGGGTACACATCCATGGGCAGGGGACCCTCCGAGAAACAAGAATAGAAAGTTGAATCGAGTGCTCTCCCCTCCCCAGATGCCAGGCACCAGATGTACTTTGTCTCATTTATTTCAAGCAGTCCTGAAGATTTTATTTTCTCCCCTTTTAAGGTGAGAAGTTGGACCCTCAGGAAGGTAAACTGGCCAGAGGTGAACAGCGAGGAGGAGCCAGATCAAGCCTGGTGCTTCTAGCTGCTGTCTTCCAAAGTGGGGGCCCTCCCAGCACCTGCCGCTCGCCCCCTGGCTCTGCCTACCTGTGTGGATCACCTCGCCCAGCCCCCATCACACCCACATCTAAATGACTGTGGTTGCAGGTGACTGTGAAGGGCGAAAAGGGACTCTCAGAGCCTAATCTACACCAACTTCCTTTAATGCTCACAGGACAAAGGGATAGGAGCTGGCGTTGGAAGGGAAAAGAAACAAGAGAGCATATGAACTGTCCAGGCACTGACTGTATTATTTAGACTTGCTTATTTCCCAAAGCATTTGATGTAAACTTATAGCATAAAAACTGTATATATTAGTCTCTTTAAAATAATAATAAGTGAGTGCCACCTAATAAGAGGGAAATGTAACTTGACAGAGACCCAGCAAAAAGACAGCTGCTGCCATCAAACACAGAACTGAGCTCTAGATCCTCTGATAGTTGAGGCAAAGAAGTACGATGATGTTTCCCAATAAAAGTGAATGTTGTCAGAAGAGACCCACTTTTTTATCTGAGCACTTGAAGGAAAACGTCTTATGAAACAGACAGGTGTCCCTGACTGGGAAGGGGTGAAAAAAAAAAATTATCTGTGACCTGGAGAAGCCAGCTGTTTGGGTAAGGTGCCCCAAATGAGATTCGACTTGGAAAGGCATGAGCATTAACACAGGAAGGAAAAAATCATCATAAAGACAGAGATGGATTCTATAAGGGGTGGGCGCTCAAAGGTGGGCACCCACTGAGAGAGACGCAGCTCCAGAGCAGAGCACAAATTAGATGGGTTTGCAGTGGGATGTAGCAGACAAATAACGGCAAAAGGCGAGATAAGCTGGGCATGCGTGAGCAGGGTCTAGGCTACAAGGCCAGGAGGAAATGGTCTCCGGTGTTGAGCTGGAGCCTGGGAGACTGCAACCAGCTGTGGGCATCTCATTACCCAACAGAGGTAGGCAAGGTGGAGAGAGTTCAGAGAAGGGCACGAGGCATGATTAGGTAGCAGGAGAGATTAATTTATGAGGAAAGATTAAAAACTAAAATAGGAGAGCTGGGCTCTGGGAAGGCTGGCTCCCAGGCGTGGAGGGAGTGTGCGAGGCACTCAGGCAGATGGGCAGAGAGGAGGCGGAGGATTGGACTGGACCATGAGTGATGAACGGGTCACGGGTAGGATGAACTAACGCAGTGATGACAGAGGCATAAAGTCTGCAGATCTTTCTAAATGCTTGGCAAGGGTAGCTGGGCAGGAAAGTGGAGGCTAGGGTAGGTAGAAACTGGTGTGGGTTCCTAGCTGGATGGTGGTGTTTATTACTGAGATAGGCGATGGCAGACAGGTTCCAGGAGAAGTATGCATTCTGTTTGAACAAGTTGGTCTTGATATGCTTGGAGTATATCCTATAGGCTGTTGGGCAACAGTTTGATACTTAATCTGGACTTAAAGATTCAGGAATTATCAATATACCTTTGATAACTGAAACCATGGTGTGAAGGAAACACCCAAAGATTCATGGGAACTGGAGAGCAGAGCACCAAAAACAATCTTGGGAAATGCCAATAGCTACGGGGTGAGTGGGTGAAGGGAGGCTGCTACGGAAGGTGAGAAGGAGCAGCCTGAGAGGTCTGCAAAACCAAGAGACAGTGAAATCACAGACGTCAAGAGAGGAAGTTTCAAGAAGGAAAGAATGATGAGCAGTGTGAAGATGACTTCAAAATCCAAGCTAGCGTGGACCAAAATATCCATGTAATTCAACATTATGGAAGCCAATGGTGGCCAGCAAGAAGAGGTTGGATGGGTCAGGTAGAGCATAAGCCAGACTGCAAGAAATTGAGAGGGATGACCAGAAAGAGTGTAGCAAGGACTTCGAAATACTTGGCTGTGAAGGGCAAGAGTGAGTTAGGACAACTGCTACACGGGTGTCTGTGATTGAGGGAGGGCTTGGTTTTGTTTGTTTGGTTCTTAAATGAGAATGATCTGAACATGTTTTCAGATTACGGGGGTGAAGAGGTGGAAGATTTCAAGGGAATAAGAGAGAGCGAGCTGGACAGAGATCATGATTGGAGAATGAGCTATCGGCATCTAAGATCTCAGAGTGGGATCTGTTCTGGCTCATTCCAAGCCACCAAACGCACCTGTGCTCATGTGGCTGGAAACCTTTCAGTACCTTCCCACGAATTTTAGGATCAAGAGCAGCGTCCTCCCCGTGTGTCCCACAGGCTCAGCATAGTCTGGCTGCCGCCAGCCTCCCTCGTAACACAGCCCTCCTCCCCATCCCTCTAAACCCCACTCCCCCTGGCTTTTCGCACACTTAGGGCTCTTGCACGTGCCTGATACACTCCCCAACTCAGCGTTTCTCTCATCACTCCTACTCATTGTTCAGATTTCAGCTTCGTTCAACAAACCTTCCCTGAAATCCAACTTGAACAGCTTCCTTTGTTATTGCTTATTTACAACCAGATATCTCTTTTCCAGAGGATGTATTTATGCATTCTTTATTATGACTATTCAGTTCTCTAAGAGTAGGAACTATATCTATTTTTAATCCATGGTAACTCCAGCACCTAACATAGTGCTGGCATTGAGTAGGCTATCAATCCATAGTTTTTGAATGAATGAATGAATGAATGAATGAGTGAATGAGTGAATGGCAGATGTTTATGAGGGAAGGAAAGCACCCAGCCCCTCTCTCTCATTATAGTAAGACAGGATTAACCTGGGGATCTGGAAATGGCAAGTATTTTGAGTAAATGAGCTCCAGGTCCCAGCCCAGAGCCAACATGGCAGAGTTACCCACAGCCCCAGATTACACACAGAAAGAGGGGGCACTCTTCTGAGAGCAATTCAGGCCGGCACCAGCAGCCAACTTCATTTTAAAGAGGCATAACACTTTAATTATCGTGGCACTCCAAAGGGCTCATACCACTGAAAACTAATTGCTGGTAAAAGCTGCCTGGGTGAGGTCAGCGAGAGCTCAAGAAAGGTACAAGGAGACAATGAGACTTTGAATTAGTATGCCGGAAACATCCGAAACAGATTCATTGTGTTAATAGAAATACCTAAGTATATTAGATATTTTGGGGCTTATTATTCATATTAGTTATAATATGGAAATCAAATTTTATTTCTAAATTGCGATCAAATGGTATTTTCTATTAAAACTCTAATAGCAAACCAGATTAAGCAATGCTACGGTTACATATTAGTAATCCAGTCTGGTTATAACTCATATATTTTTTTTTGTTTTGTTATGAGTCATTATGGGATGAAATAAAGTAGGATATTTTCCAAAATGAACTGAAAAGACTTTTCTTTGGAGAAACTGCTTAATAGTTCAGATTAGTAATATAGTGAAATAAACAAGGATAAGCACTAATGGTGAAGCTTCACACTCATGAAAATAATTCACCTTCTTTTTCTATTATATTGTCCTGAAGAACCAACGGCCAGAAAGGCCTAAGAGGTCAATTAATCAAATATTGTCTGTCAAGACAAAAATCGAGGTGTCAGTCTTTAAAAACTGACACCTCAACATGGGCACTTGGCTGGAGAAGACAGGAGGTGGGAGAGGGCAGAAAGGAGGGGGTCAATGGAGAAAAAAGGGGGACATCTGTAATACTTTCAACAATTAAAAAAAAACAAACTGACACTTCACCAAACACCAAGCTTGACTTATTTTTTGTCCAAAGGGCAGTGGCCTTCCCTTAAACGTATTTGGATTCCCCACTGCCTCTTGCACGTAGTAGGTGCTCAATAAAAGTTTGATCTGTTCCTTTAATCAATCAGTCAAACACAAGTTGACCTCTCAAAAACATCTATTCATATTACATAAACGTAACCCTCAAAATAATGCTTGGTGTCTATAAATAAATGCCTATTTTTCTAGTAGGCACAGTTCAGGATAGCAGTCACTTCCCTGGCCCAGCTAAACATGATAATAGATAGCATTTATTGAGTGGTTAGCATGTGCCAGGCATCATGCCAAGCTCTCTGCATGTATTATCACGTTTATTGGTCACAGCAGTCACAGAAGTGGGAGTGTTTACAGATGAGGAGAAGGAGGCCCTGGCAGGGAAGTAACTTGGCCAAGGTGACGAAGCTTCTAACGGTCAAGCCCAGCAGTTTGATGCCCGTGCTGGCTCTCTGACCACTGGGCTATGCTTCCTCTCACACACAAGCAAGCTCAGTAGCACCCTGCCTGTCCCTCCAGAGCTCTGCCTGAGGCTCTCCCAGACACTCAGGTATGGAGAACAGTGGGTTTGCTTGAGGCTCCACTCGCTCACCCGCCCCTGCCTCCTCAGAAGCTATAAAAGAAAAAGCTCAACTAGCACAGGAATTCCCATCCCACCCCTATAAACAGCTCCCTCGGGCCACCGTGGCCCAGGGGTACAAATATGGTCACAATTAGAGTTTCCAGGTGTCACCCAGGACTTCCATGCCCTCTAGGGATCCAGGAACACTGGCGGAGACTTTCCCCAGTCCAACACCCAGAGCTGGCCCCTGACATTTTTCATGCCCTCCTGATCCTCTCTGGCCCGAGTGTCCGGGTCTAGTCATGTTGCCTGTGCCAGGTTGAGTAGTAAATGGCCTCTCCACTTCCTCAAATTCATGTCCACCCAGGACTTCAGGATGTGACTTTCTGTGGAAATAATGTCTTTGCAGATGTAATCAAGTTAAGATGAGGTCACACTGAATTAGAATGGGCCCCAAACCCAGGGACTGGTGTCCTTACAGGAGCCAGAGATTTGGAGACACACAGGGAAGACGGCCAAGACTGAGGCAGAGACTGGAGTGACGCAGCTACGAGCCAAGGAATGCCAAGGATTGCCAGAAGCCACCAGAAGCTGGAAGAGGCAAGGAAGGACCCTTCCCTAGAGCCCTCAGAGGGAGCGTGGCCCTGTGGACACCTTGACTTTGGTCTTCTAGCTTCCAGAACTGTGAGACAATACATTTCAGTTGTTTTAAGCCCCGCAGCATGTGGTACGTGGTTATGACAGCCCGAGGAAGCTAATCCACTCTTTCCTCACTTCCTCACCCCAGAGGCAGCATCCTTTCCAGCCACCTCTGCCCCGAGCACCATGCATCGCCATAAATCCATGTCCAGGCGAGACTCTGAGCCCAATCCAGGCCCCAGACTTCTCAGCCCAGTCTGCAAAGAGACAAGCCCAGAAACGGAGAGAAAGCACTTAGAAACTTACAGCCATTTGACAGAGCAGTTTTATGTATGTTGACTCGAGTCATAAAAATTTGGGATTTGTATGTTGTACATCTGTTTTTAGTTCCTTTTTCAAGTGATTCACTTTTACTGCTTTTTGTAAAGATATCCATCCATAACATTAAAAATTAAAGAAAAAATAACCCATCCTTCAGTACCAAGAGTTTGAGAAAACTTGCAGTGGACCAAGGGCCTTTCCCGAAACAGGGCCCGCGCTCCTCAGAAGGCAGACAGCGTTACGAAGAGCATTTTATGGGCTGTTGTGTCTTTATACCTTTTCTAAGAAGTTCACCACTTTCTGGCGTGGATCCTGCCCTCTCCTCTGGCAACTGCTGCCACCTCAAGTTCTCTCCAAGGTCTCCCAGGGGCATCTCGAGCTATCAGGTTAGTGCGCTTCCCAGGCTGGTTTCCCGAGACACCCCTCCCCCCAGCTCACTCTCACCAGGCCCCAAGCAGCCTGGGGCTGTATCTTATAGACATTCTGGTTGCCCGGACTTATAGCTTTTGCTCATTCTTTTTTTTATCTTCTTTATTGATTTTTTTTAGAGAGAGAAGAAGGGAGAGAGAGAGAGAGAGAGAGAAACGTCGATGAGAGGGAACATCGATTGGCCGCCTCCTGCATGCCCCCCACAACCTGGGCATGTGTCCTGACTGGGAATCGAACCAGTGACCTGTTGGTGCATGGGTCAACGCTCAACCACTGAGCCACACCAGCCGAGCACTTTTGCTCATTCTTTACTTCCCTGCAGCATTGGCCCCTCTAGGGATCAGGCTGGGTCCTGGGGACCTGGCAGGGCATAGCCAAAAATCAGGCATTATGCAGAATCACCGCTTCGACAGACCTGGCCCCCATACACACCCTCTCTCAGAAGGGCTGCAACCCCAGCAGGTGCTTAGGTGGCCCCTGTTCATAGAGTAGCGATTGTCAACTTTTTAAATCTCATAGCGCATATAAACTAATTACTAAAATTCTGTGGCACACAAAAAAATATACTATATGTTTTTTCTGATCTGACAAAAAAAAAAAAACAAGTATAATTTTGATTCATTCACACTGGATGGCTATTGTTGTGTTGGCCATTATCATATTTATATTTGACAATCTAAGGGAAAAGAAGTCAGTGCCCCTGACTGAATAGTCAGGTATTGCATGTTTTAAAAATTCTCGCAGCACACTGGTTGGAAATCACTGGCGTAGACTAAGGCAGGCCCCCTCGTCTCACCCCGAGCACGTACCAACATGCCTAAGCATGTGCTGCACACCCAGCCCAGGCCAGGCCAGGGCCCCTGCCTACAGAACACGAAGCCAGAGTAACGATGCTCAGAATGGCTGATGTATGCATTGCATATTCCATGTGGCAGCCACTACCCAGTGCTATACCATTTTAACTCATTTCCCCCTCACAATATCCCTGTGTGGTAGATGCTACTGTTACCCCACTTTACAGAAGAGAAAACTGAGGCATGAAGTGTTTGAGTCCCTGGTCCAAGCTTACCAGCAAGCAAGTGGCAGAACTGGGATTCAAACGTGGGTCCTCTGCCTCCAGCGCCCACGTACCGGTCTTGCGTCCTGGCTCTCACCCTACAGCCGTTACTGACACCAGCTCAGAGCAGCATGCACCCCCTTCCAATGGAGCAGAGCCTCCATGGCTTTGAAGAGGTCACCCCCTGCCACAGTGACCAAGGGAGCCAGCCCCCTCTTTATCCTTTAGGAAAGCTTTTGTCTTGCAAAAATCCGGTAGTCTACAAGGGATTTAGGAGGCAGGTGTTTGTATCCGCATTTCTAGGCTCCTGCCCGTTTGCCTCTTCCAGCTCATGTCCTCTCTCTTTGGTCCTATTGGCCAGGCCCCTGTCCTCACAGGGCAGCCCAGGGGGCACCTCCCATGCAGGCAGGTGACGTCAGGAGCATCAGGGTTGTCAAGGAGAAGAATGACCACCCTCCTCTGGCCGATGCCTTAAATGTCCTCTTAAGGCTGTTTGTTCAACTCCTTGAGAAAGGGAATGGTGATAATCAAAATCATGCATCTTCACTGGAAAAAATGTCAAACCATCCAAAAGCAGAGAAAGGAAATAATTAAAGTTCCTTCCCATTCCTCCCTCCTTCACCTCGCCCAGAAGTGAACAGATGACCCAGTTCACTGTCAGAGTCGTCTAGTTACAGAAAACGCTCTCTGTGGAGGTCAAATACCCCCAAGAAGAGAAACCCATCACACTGCCTTGGTTTACGAGGCTCCCCACCCCCCACCACCCCCCACCCCTCAGCTGCACTTTCTGAGACAGGAACTGAGGAAGGTGGGGAAGAGGACCTGCAGCCAGGAGCCCCTCCGGGGACAAGACAGTCGTAGATCAGGTGCTGATAGGACAGGGAGGCAGCAGCCCCATGGAAGAAGTGTGCAAACTTCATACTTCCGCAAAGGTCTCGATGTAGGGGAGAAAAGCAGAGAGTGGAATGGCCTGCTGGAAGTCCAGCATGGTCAGTGCTGGGAGGAAACCTAGGGCTGAGGATCTGGGTAAGAAACCCCCGTGGGGCAGCCGGCAGCCCCAACACAGCTTCCTCCACGTCTCCTCTTTCCTTTAGTGCCCACAACAGGTAACGACACACTTTCTCTTCTCTCTCTCTCGACTTACTTCACCTCCCAGTGTTAAAACCAGACTGATTCGGTCTAAAACGGGCCACTCTTTGGAGGTGTCTGCCTTTGCGCTTTCGGGGGTTAACAATGCCGGCTCCGGGGGCACAACCAGCACCACCGAGCAGTGCAAAGATGCCTGGCTAATCCCCTCCCTGGAGCCTACTGAGAAAACCACGTACAACCGTCCCCTCCTCCACCCCCCACGCCAACAGAAACCCAGCCTTGTCATTTCCTCCTCCCCGGGGGGCACTGTGCTTCCCTTCAGAATCAGGAGTAAATTATCTCCAAAGAAGGGTTCATTAAGAATAAATAATAATTTGCACTTCTAATGCACCTTTTGTCTAAGTATCTCAAAGCGCTTTACTTAATTAATTAATTAAGAGAATTAATTAATTCGGAAAACGCTCCTGGAGGGAGGGAAGGCACACTTAATGACACCTGTTTTCCAGAGGAGTAAACTGAGGCCCATAGCAGAAGGGCTCCAGGTCACACCAAAAAAAGTGGCAAAATTGAGGTGCGGGGTTTGAGACTAGCTTTGTTCCCACGTGGTAAGGTGGGAGCCTCCCAAGGGCAAGGCGGGAAGTCTGGCGGAAGGAAGCAGGAAGCTGGTGGGGAAGCTGTCGATGTGGCCAGCTTTGGAAGGCAGGTAAGGTGAGGCCAAGACGAACTCAGCAGAGGCTGGAAGAAGAAGCTCAAGTAGACACTAGACGTCAGGACCGAGAGGTCAGCTACCCTCCATCCAGACGCCAGGCTGAGGGGGCTCCCAACAGAGTCTGAGCCCCTCAAAGGCCAGGCACCCGCATGTGAGTCAGCTGGGTTTGAGTGACAGGCACGTGGCTCCCCTGGCAAGGTGGCAGTTGGCACACAATTAAATGCTTCTGGGCCACCAGCACCTCCCCAGGTGCTCTCTGTTGAGACTCGAGCTAATCAGAGTTCGGGCTCATTGTCGGCAGGTGGGGCAGGCAGCTCCCTTGCTCAGCCAGACCCTTTGAACACCCTCTCCCAAGCCTAACCCCTGGGGTGCCCCTCAGCCTCCCATCACCATCCTGGTCACTCCAGCCACTGCACTAGGACTCAAGTCCCAACATCACCTCACTGACATTTGTCTCAAGCAGGAGGCAGAGATGCAGGCACTTCCCGCAGTCCCGACCCCGTCCGCGCTGCCCGGTGGCAGTCCCGACCCGGTCCGCGCTGCCCGGTGGCAGTCCCGACCCCGTCCGCGCTGCCCGGTGGCAGTCCCGACCCGGTCCGCGCTGCCCGGTGGCAGTCCCGACCCCGTCCGCGCTGCCCGGTGGCAGTCCCGACCCTGTCCGCGCTGCCCGGTGGCAGTCCCGACCCTGTCCGCGCTGCCCGGTGGCAGTCCACACAGCCCTCGCCTTCGGCTGTTCCCAGCACAGCTAACTAGGCCACATGTGCGCGCACACCCACAACTACACACGCACACAGACCCCATGAACACACACGGCTCTACAAATTAACAACCCAAGCTTGTCTTTTTCATTGTGTTTTTATTATGATGCTCCTCAATGATGTTTTTAAATGAATTTTGAATAGTCCCCGTAATTTGGTTTGTTCTACATTGCAATGCAAGTACGAGGGCCCCGCAGGAATTGCTGAAAAGAATACAATATTATGTGAGCATGGCTTCTGCTTGCCTTTCTGCTTCCTCATAATTAAGCTTTATTGAGTTGTAAAATGAATAACAATTAAAAAAACCTGTTTATTGATCCAGGTGCGACATGCAGCCATATAAGAAAACTTTCTCCAATTCCTGACCTCACCGAGTAGCTCCAGATCGTGTCTGCTCTCCAGCCCGTGGAATTCTGTTGAGCTGTGGGTGGAACTTTCTTTGACACTGAAGCAAACTACTGGTGTCTGCAGTGGGAAGGGAACCCCAACTAGGGCTTGTTGAGGGCAGAGTCAAATGAGGTTCTAGGGACTCCCGACTTACCTCTTCTTAGTGCCTCAAGTCTACCTTTGGTGAAGACACTGTGCCCTGAGAAAACCCTAACTCAAAATGGATCATAGACTTAAGAGTAAAGCACAAAACTATAAAACTCCTAGGAGATAACAGGAGAAAACCTAAATGGCCTCGGGTGTGGCAATGGCTTTTTAGAAACAACACCAAAGGCATAATCCATGAAAAAAAAAATTTGATAAGATGGACTATATTCAAATTAAAAACATTTGCTCCATGAAAGACAATGTCAAGAGAATGAGAAGACCAGCCACAAACTGGGAGAAAATATTTGAAAAATGCACATTTGATAAAGGGCTGTTACCCAAATTATACAAAGAACTCTTAAAACTCAACAATCATAAAACAAAAACCTGCTTTTTATAATGAGCCTAACATCTTTTTTTCTCTTTATTGATATGAGAGAGAGAGAAAGGGAGAGGGAGAGAGAGAGATGGAAACATGGATGAGAGAGAACATTGATTGGCTGCCTCCTGCACATCCCCTATTGGGGATTTGGCCCACAACCTGGGCATGTGCCCTGACTGGAAATCGAACTGGAGACCTCTTGGTGCATGGGTTAACGCTCAACCACTGAGCCACACTGGCTGGGCTAAAATGAGCCAAAGATCTTAACAGATATCTCACCAAAGAAGATGTACAGATGGCAAAAATGCATATTAAAAGATGCTCTGCCGCCCTGGCCGGTTTGGCTCAGCGGTTGGAGCGTCGGCCTGCGGTCCTGAGAGACCCGGGTTCGGTTCCCGCTAAGGGCACGTACCTCGGTTGCAGTTTGTCCCCGGCCCTGGTTGGTCATGCGGGTGGCAGCCACTCGATGTGTCCCTTCACGTCGATGTTTCTCTCTCTCTCTCTTCCTCTCTCTCCCTCCCGCTCTATCTGAACAAAAAATGGAAAAATGTCCTCGAGTGAGGATAAAAAAAAGATGCTCTGCCTCACAAGTCATCAGGGAAATGCAAACTAAAACAACAGTAAGATACCACTGCCCGCCGATCAGAACGTCCACATCGAGAACACTGACAACACCTGGTGCTGGCAGGGACGAGGAGCAGCCAGAGTTCTCACTCGTGGCCGAGGGGAATGCAAAACGGCACATGCACTTGGCAAGATGGTGCAGCAGTTCCTTCCAAAGCAAAATACGTTCTTACCTTATGATCCAGGAAGCATACTCCTTGGTATTTACCCAAAGGAGTTGAAAACTCACTTCCACATAAAAACGCACACAGCTTTTTATTCATAATTGTTAAAATTGCCTGTCCAAACAGGTGAATGGATAAACTGTGGTATATCCAGACAAATGGAATATTATTCAACACTAAAAAGAAATAAGCTAACAACCTATGAAAAGCATGGAGGAAAATTAAAAGCATATTGCCAAGTGAAAGAAGCCAAGCTGAAGAGGAAAATTGTGCACTTCCAACGATATGACATCTGGAGAAGGCAAAAGTCAAAAGATCAGTGGTTGCCAGGGGTTGGGGGAGAGAAATAGGTGCAGCAGAGAAGGATTTTAGGGGAGTGGAAATACTCTGTAAGACACTCTAATGGTGGATGCCTGTCATTATACATTTGTTCAACCCACAGAATGTACACCAAGATAAACTGTGGAGTTTGGGTGATTATGATGTGTCAGTTAAGTTCATCGGTTGTAAGAAATGTACTGCTCTGTTGTGGATGTTCATAATTGGGGAGGCTATGTATGTGTATGTGTAGAGGCAGGAGTTTGTGGGAAATCTCTGCACCTTGCACTCAGTTTTGCTGGGAACCTAAAACTGCTTTAAAAATCGTCTTTAAAACAAGAAACAACTAAACTACTACAAGCAGCCTCCTACATTGCCAGTAGTAACGTGGGGGGAAGATCTTGAAGAGAGAGGGTAAAGCCCGGCTGGTGTGGCTCCGTGGTTGAGCATCCACCCATGCCCCAAGAGGTCGCCAGTTCAATTCCAGGTCAGGGCACATTCCCAGGTTGTGGGCCTGATCCCCAGTGTGGGGCATGCAGGGGGCAGCCAATTGATGTTCTCTCTCATCGCTGTTTCTATCTCTCCCTTTCCCTTCCTCTCTCTCTAAAATCAATAAAGAAAAATTTTTTTTAAATAGAGAGAGGGGAAAGGTGTTGTGGATGCATAAGATCAGGGTGTGCCTATCTATGCACACACATACACTTCCGCTCCTCAAATTTTATGTGGCATGTTGCAAAGTGATTCACACCTGGGAGTCCTGAAGATGATGGAGGACTGGTTTCTGTCTCATATTTTCTGTGATTTTAGGGCATGTATGCTCATGTGTATGTTGTATACCTGTGTGCATATATGTGTACACAATTTTGTGCACACAAAGTATATAGGTATACAAACATGTTGATGTTATTAACTGCATTTGCAAGCCGTGTGCATGTATGAATGCATTGTTGTGCATATACATACACATGCATGTTTTATATGTGTCCGTGTCTGTGACTGTGTGTCTATGTCTGTGTGTGTGTACGTGTGTGACTAATGCCACTGCGGCTGGCACTGAGGAGAGGACCAGCAGCTGGGTGAACCTCTGAATGACTGGCAGGGCATGAAGACCTGCGTGTCCAGGCAGGTCCTCTGCTGGGAAACGGGGCCTGCAGGCATCGGAGCACTGAATTAAATGCCCCAAGGCACTCCCATAGGGAGCGGGCTGACGTCAAGGCCATAGGGTCCTTGACCCTGGAAGGCAGGGCAGCTGGCTTTCCCCAGGGGAACAGAGCTGAGCAGCATTAGGTACAGGCTGACCCAGGGGCCGGAGCAGGAGGGAAGTCAATATAGCAGTCGGCTTGAGGGTGTGAAGCCCTCGGAGGCCCTTCTCTCCTCACTCTCCAGATTCGCCCCCTGGGAGCTGGGAGGAGGCAGACGCGTGGATTTATGTGAGGTCTGTCTATGAGGAATGCCCTGGGTGGAGTTTCTGAAGCCAGCAGTGTAACATTCAGCTCATTCTGGTCCTGAGGAAACTGAGGCAGGCCAGGAATCAGTTTAGCCCAGCACATAGTAAGCAAAAACTGATAATTAGTGAGTCAGTGAGTAAAGAAATGAATGACAAGATGAATGAAAGGGAAGGGGGAATAGAAAGGATCAAGTGGGTAACAGGGACCACCTTGAACTCTTGGCTGTCTGCTCCTTATTCCAAAGAAGGGAAACAAGAGAAGCTAGCAGAGATGAATTCATAAAAAATGAAGGACTTGATCTTTCTATTTTCTGAGGGTGGAGAGGAGGTGTTGAAAGAGAATACGCATAAAGTACTGTGTTTTCACATATGGTCACTTTGAGGTGTGTTCATGTGTATGAAGGGTTTATGTGGATGTGTGTTGGGGTATATGAATGATACCCTGGATAAAGAGGGATAGAAATCATTTGCTGAGTCGGCCTGCAGACCAGAGAGAGTCCCGGGTTCAGTTCCCGCTAGGGGCACGTACCAAAAAAAAAAAAAGACAATGAACCGACTAAAGTAGCTTAAAAAACAAAAAGAAAGAAATCATTTGCTGAAGTCAAAGGCCTTCTGAGGTAATAAGGGGGTTTAATATAATCACAATCACAGTTGATTCGTTGTACAAACATAGTCAACAC
This sequence comes from Molossus molossus, assembly GCF_014108415.1. Taxonomy (NCBI): domain Eukaryota; kingdom Metazoa; phylum Chordata; class Mammalia; order Chiroptera; family Molossidae; genus Molossus; species Molossus molossus. Next base: position 97,194,169 of record NW_023425399.1, on the reverse strand, counting down.
GGAGCTGGAAGCTATGGCAGATGACCCATGGTTCAGACCCACTGTCCCCTGAAGGAACCCACAGAGATGAAGTGTGTCTACCAGCATTGAATCAAGGGAGCGATTACTGCGAGCCAAGAGGGATATACAAGTGAGTTGCAAGAGGAGTCAGGAAAGCCAAGAGGTGATGTTCTGTGTGTGTGTGTGCACGTGCACAAGCGCAAGCGCACATATGAGTGTCTTGGTGAAGGTTCTCTGTAGTTGAGCATTGGGACTTTGACACATGCATACAGCTGGGTTTGGTGTATATTATATGGGGAAAGTCGCAGCTATGATTTCCTATCCCCTCCATCACACTGGAGCATGTTAGAAGGGCGTAGGTAGGGTGACCATATAATTTATGGTCCAACTTGGCATACTTGAAAGTGAAAGAGAGCCCTGTTAATAACTATGCTGGACAATAGGCATCCCCGGGACCGCCCTGTGTGCACAGGGCTTGAGGTCACCCTGCTTATAGAGGTTTGCAGTGGCTGTCCTCAAAGCCCCAGCAGCTCGTGTGCAGAACCTTCACTGGGAAGGTTCACTCTCCTGCCATCCCCCTTCCAGAATGTAGGCCCAGCTCCACCCACTCAGCAGTGAAGCTGACCCATGGGCAGGGCCAGGGCTCAGGGAGGGCAACGTGGGAGAAAAGGCTCCTGGGGTCTCAGACGTCCTGCCCCCCACAGCTGGGCTCGGCACTCAGGGCCCTGCGGTCAGCAAGCCTGCTGCTCAGCCTGGGATCTTAGCACTTACTCCATCCACTTTAGCAACCCCACCCGGGCCAGCCCGGCAGTCTGCTCTAATGGATTACTCGCATTATCTCCCTCATCACTGCTTAAATATTTATCAGACCATTATGTATTTAGTGGCCAGGGCGGGGGAGTGGAAGGGGCAGGAGGCAGAACTGCTTTGGCCAGATGCAAGGGTTAATTACAGATCGGATAAATTCCCACCACCACCCCCGATTTAAAAATTAAATAAATGAACATGGTGGGGAGATGAAAAGCAGACCGTTACTTACATGTAAGGAAGTCCAGCGCCGCCTAACCCAGGTTTGAGCTCCTTCCAGCGCCTCATTTTATTATCTGTTCCCTTCCCCTACCTGCACACCTGTGGGCTTCCTGGGCCTTAAACCAGCTTCTAATTAAAAACCATACTTCCTTTTGTTGCTCCTCAGGCAACCAGGGTGTGGGAGAATTCAAGCTCTCCTAGAACTGGAGTCAACATCCGCCTCATAAAAGAAGTTCTGAAGGTAACTCCGGGGCTGGTACTGTGAAATATTGTTCATTATAACGAAGCAGCTGAGATAATGCTGTTTTCTAATTTCCCTTTCTCAGTCAGAAATTAAATAAAAAGTCATGTCTAAATTACAATACTGGATTGAGATCAGACGAGGGCCCCATGCAGAGAGCTCATGATCTATCCTTCCCACATTTTACAACCATTAAAAAAGATTATCGTTGTTGTTTTTTTCCCCTCCCTTGTCTTTGAGGCCATTTACATTTCTTCTGAACTCTCACTGTGTTTTATTCGAATCTCTTCAAAGTCCCAGCACATAATAAGTCAATCACAAACTTAAATTAAGAAAAAAACAAACTCTGGAAAACTTGGGTTCTGAACTCCAAAATCAACCACGGTCCCTAACTGGGCTGTTAACCATCACCTTCCTGGCCCTGCAGTTTTGCCCGTTGCCCGGCTGGCACAGCCTTCTCCAGGGAGAGTCAGGGTGGGGAGGACTCACTCCTTGCAAAAACGGCCTACATTTCTATAGCCCTCCCTTGTTTCAGAAATGTCCCTTGGAAAAAATAAAAATGCTGGACTGGCTGGTAAGGGGTATTTTAAAATTCTGATGAGCCTATAATGTCATATTTAATTGAGCACTTATATGACTACTCAACCCAGGGAGAAAAGGAACATTGGCATGTGTTGACAGTTCTAATTCAAGCAGTCTGTGTCCTGAGAAGTGATTTCCAAAATATTGTACAAAAATTTGGTGCTGAAAATCATTGTTTTTGATAGAATTAATTAAATAGCATCATTATGAACCACTTTACCGTATGCAAGTTGCTTCCCATCAATCACCCAGATGATATAAATTGAGCACCTGCTATGTGAAAGGCACGGGGCATGAATGAGCAAGAAATGGTCTCTTCCACTCGAGTCCTGTGATCAGGGCCCCTGAGGCACTAGCTGCACTTGGGTGCTCCCTCTCCAGCTGGGACAGCAGTACACTTAGATTTAAAGATGCAGCAAAAATTACTGTGAGTATAGGGCTGCTCCAGGGAAGACTCTAAAAGTCAAGGGAGGTGGGTCTCTATGGGATACATTAGTCAGATAGAACCTGGAAGAGAAGAGGGGCTTGAGCTGAGCTTCGCAGACCAGGTAAGATTTAACAATGAGAAACACTTTTTTTTTTTTATCCTCACCCGAGGATATTTTTCCATTTTTTGTACAGATAGAGTGGGAGGGAGAGAGAGGAAGGGAGAGAGAGAGAGAAACATCGACGTGAAGGGACACATCGAGTGGCTGCCACCCGCACGACCTACCAGGGCCGGGGACAAACTGCAACCGAAGTACGTGCCCTTAGCGGGAACCGAACCCGGGTCTCTCCGGACCGCAGGCCGACGCTCTAACCGCTGAGCCAAACTGGCCAGGGCAACAATGAGAAACACTTTAGGAAGGGCAAAGTGTGAGCAAAGTTCCAGGGATGGGATGCACAGAGCATTAGACTACAGCAAGCTGGGCAAGGCCTGGACAGTCAGAGTGCCTGGGGATGGTCTCCTGTGGCCACAAGAAACCTGTCTGTGGCTCCTCAGAAGGCCACTCAAGGTGGGCTCGGTCTGACAGCATACACTGACAGGTGGCATCTGACCTATGCTACATTTCACAGCTGCAATGAGAATGACCAAAGAGATACTCTTACAGCTGGGCACCTACTCCAGAAGCCAGAGGTGAGCACCACAGGTCACAGTCCTAGAGATACTGGAGCAGTTCCTGTAACAAGGGGCATCGTGTACAGCCCAAAATGTTGCAGCCAGAGGAGAAAAAGGGCAGAGAGGCTGGAGTTTAATGGCAGGCCCAGTGGCAGTGGCCTTGGATTGAACGCATATATCATATATTTTTGTCTGTTTGCAGTTTTGTACCCTTCAAGTGTCATGCAAGCCAGCCGCAGAGTGAATGCTCCAACAACACATCTATATTCTGCAAACTGGAATACCATCATTCTTCCGCCTCTTTGACATGAATAAGTTCAATTGGACCTAAAACCCATGAGCATCATCGGAAAAAACCTTCAACACTCCATTTGTCAATGAAAGAAAAGGAAGGCTGTTAAATTCTTTAAATATAATTTCAACTTTATAAATCTTTAATGGTTATGAAAATGGCTTTAAATGTTTTATCATCCACTTGTGCAATGTTTCTTATCAAGGGTAACTACCAAGAATTTGTAGAGATCATCATTAAAAGAGTCTCAATCAGGCATGGTGTATAGTCACTTCAAACATAAACCCTGATATGAAATAGTTACATTCATTGAAGGAAGCGAGCTCACGTTTCTCATTAAAACTAGGAAAATGCTTTATCTTAATTCAACGTATAATATCTTTCCAAATACACTGTATTTTGTTTTTCATTTTGTATAATTAAAGAAAATGGAATGACTTTTCCCCAACTCCCACAGAGACACCCCAAATCACCTGCAGTTGACTACAATGGGCAGTACAAATATTCTTGTTTCCTTGTGTGTCACGGCTTTGAAAAGTTGAACAGGCCTGCTCTGAGGTGTCTTGCTTGGTCTTCATGGACCTTGGGCAGTACATGAGCCTGACTGGCAGCCAGCTGTCCCTTTGCCAGTGTATACAGATCGGTGTGACCCTAAGACTTCCCAGGCCCAACCAAAGAGTCTACAGGGACCTAAGATGGTACCTTATGACTCTGAGGCAATTCCCCTTGGAGTTGCTCCACTGATACTCTCCTCTTGTGGGTACTGCTCAGGACTGAGTCCCTACTGGTAGCAAGGCATGTTATAGTGAAGCAGGGAGGAGGGGCAGGGGGCGGTACAGCTCCCAAATAGCAAAGACATGCTCACTGGCTTACCCAATCCAACTCTTCATCTTTAGTTCTTCTAGGCTCTTCTCTACCTCTTGATTTTAAATAACTTCCTGAACTATAAATGCAAGAGTTCCAAATAAAAACTGATTGATAGCCTCGTATAATTATATAATAAAAACGCACCAATATGCATATACATTATGTGTGGGCTCGTGTGTCTATATGCATCTGTATCTACTCCAGAGGGAGGAATATGCAGTAACGTCTTCTGAAACAAATTGTCAAGGTGTCAATAAGGAATCTCATAATGAATGTGTGGGTGTGATCTGAGGTAATTTCATTGCAATTATGTTGCTCAGGCTGATTTCCCAAGACAGGTCTTAAAGGCACAAGTCCCATTCCCAAGCGGAAAGCCGGGTGTGTAGCTTCCTATGGTATCGTCGGAGCATCCCATTTCCAGGCCAGAAATGCCTTCCATCAAGCAAGCCAGATGGATCTGAGGACACCAGGTAATTAGGCAGTGTTAAGAGCCACAGGCCACAGGTACAAGCTTTAAAAACCTGGGGGGATTTTCTGTGTCTGACCCCCAACCATGTTAACAACTATCTGTGGCTAAGAAATAACCACAGTGCTCCCTCACCAGAGAGGTTAGTTTTTCGAATGATGAGAACTAACTATATCAAACACGGTTCCAAATGTAGGGGATAAGAAAGAGCAAAGGTGGCGGCTGGGTGGGCATGTACAGGAGGGGACATGGGGAATACGTGGCCATGTCCCCGAGGAATTCATTCCCAGACTATCTGCAGGGATAGATGGGTGATCACATGCCAATGATTCAATGTGAAATGTAATAGAGGTCTAAACATGGGATCTGGGGTGGAGTGACAATGTAAGAAAGACTGTGTAGGACCACTGTCGTTGAAAGTAGAATACAAAGTGCAATCAGTATCTAAGAGCTTGTTTTGCATAGTACCCTGCTCTGCGCTGGGCACGAAGGAGGCCCTCCCTCAGCAAATTGTTGCATGAAGAACCGGCTGCATTTGAGAAACTTCTCGGCAGGGACAAGGGTCCCCCGTCACCCATCAAGGAGACCAAGCTACAGACTTTGCTGTCAGGAAAGTCACTTGTGGTCCAGGATATTGCGTAAATGCCGGGCCCCAGCCACGGGGCTAGTTTTGGACCATCTAGAATGCAGACTAGAAAAGGAAAGAAAGCGGGGTGGTCCACAGGACAGGGGACAAGGGCAGAAGTCATTTCCTCTGCCTTCCCAACAACATCTGAATCTAGACCAGCCAGCGCACACCAGACACCTCTGCATTTTTGCTGATACCTCCTTGCCCATCCCTGCAAGGCCCCCCATTATCCTCCCTCACTTGATACACTGCTGTCCCTGAGTCCTGTCACTCTGGTCTTTGCAACATCTGTCAACTCTCTGGATGACTATACTAGCGTCCTGATTGGTCTTACACCCCTTCAACTCATCCACTCCCTACCAGCCTGATTTTTCAGAAACACTGAAAACTCCCGTCCCCTTAAACCTTCTGATGCCTTATAAAGCTTAAAGTCCTAGGCATTTCCAGCCAGACCTTCATGCCTGCACACCTCCCTGCCTTCGCCGCTCTCTCCCTTCCTGGAACCGAAAAGCCCCAGTCACGCTGGACCCCATCTAGTTCCTCCAATGCCCCGTGCGTCCTCTCTGTTCCAGGCCTTTAAACAGGCTGTTCTCTGTCCCTCTGAAATGTTCCTTTCTGCTTTCTCTGTTATGAGGCGAACTCACAGACCACTTTGGCAACCCTCTCCCTTTGGAGTTCACTGTCCGGGTTAGATACCCCACCTCTGTGCTCCAGAGCACTTTGGGTGTTTGATCGCTAGTGGGAACAACAACTATCTCTTTACTAGCCCATCATGCTCCTGAGCTATAACTTCGAGGGAGGAACCATACCTGTCCCCCCAACACCTAGCACAGCTCCTGATACATAGCGTGTGCTCAGTCAGTACTGGGGACGGAGGAGGCATGTCTGGATGGATGGAGGCAGAGGGAGGGAAGTGAGCAAAGGTACAGAGGTAGGGAAGCCCAAGGCAGGTGTGAGGAAGCCTGAAGAGCCGTGTGTCAGTGGAGCAGAGATCTGTGTGGGTGAGCCCTGGGAGGTAAGGTCAGCTGGAGAGGGCGTAACATGCCCAGGCTTTTCCACGATGCTGCTTTGCTGAGCTGTTCTCCTCTCCTGGCTGGGCCAGGCAGGAGCCTTTGTCTCCAAGCCGTTTAGATGTGTGTGCATGCTGTGTACGTTGTACTCTTTTATGATGACTGTTGTTTGTCTGAATTGATTAGCCGTTCTGTGTGGGAGCCATCTGCTGTCTGTCAGGCTCCTGTCTCACCAGCATGTTGATTTCAATAAATTATTATGGCACTTGGAGTCGGCTGGGTAGTTGGATGCTGTGAATCCCAAGCATCCAAATCAGAACTGGATTGAAAGCCATTTAATGCTGTTTCCCCACTGCCTTCTCGCCTGGTCAACAGCATCTAAAATGAACCTATTGTCTTGGGCTGCCCGATGTATCCTGTACCTTCTCCTTTCTTCTGCCCACAGGACTGAGCAAGTGATCCTGGCCTGACCACCACACTAGCTCATTTCCCTGGATGCAGGGGCTGATCTGGGGTGAGCCTGCGGGTGAGAGAAATTGTCTGTCCACTAGGGTTGCAAAGATGGAAGGTGCACACCTGGAGTTTTCAGCAGTCGTCTTTGCTGGCACGTGCAAAGAGCTGAGCAGACAGACAAGGAGGAGACACAGACAATGTCCTAGAGGCACTGAGCCTTTGGTTCATTCCTCCAGCTCTTCTCTCAGCTCTAGGAGCGATGGCAGTTTTCCCCAGCTATAGGTGTCTTTACTTTTTTTTTTTTTTCTTAAGCTAATGTGAGTTGAGTTTCTGCCACCCACAATACAGGGATTCCTGAATATACAGCATCATTAACCAGGTATGAAGAAGTCATCCTCAAATCTTCTTTTTCTTTCATCCCAAATCTAATCAATCACCAAATCCTCTTAATTCTACCTCTAACATGTCTTGTCCGTTACTCCACTCTCGTCCCTAATTTCTCTCAGTTTAATCATACAACAGCTTTCTAACTGGGCTTCCTGGGATCTTGTCCCCTCCAAGTCCGTCTTTCACAATGCCACCAAGTTGGTCTTTCTAGAACCCAACTTTGCAAAGCAACTTCACAATGCATCCATTGCCCATAAGACAAAGCCAAACCTCTAAGCCCAGGCTCCTAACCTGTCTCCATCTGGTCCACCTACCTCTTCAGCCCCAATCCCAAATGTACTCTACCTCCTACTCTCTCATGCCTCTACCAGGGGTGGGGAACATATAGCCCACAGGCCATATAGGCCTGTGAAATCAATACCAGCGGACATCACACACCTCACCAAATTAGCCTGACCAAATATAACAGGCTAATTTTTAAGGTGATAATGTTGTATGGTCCATGAATGATGTTATAAATATCCAAATGGCCCTTGGCAGAAAAAGGGTCCCCCACCTCTGCAAGCCTTTGCACATGCTTTGTGGCTAGACGGCCTCCCCAACCTTGTTCCTCTGGTTTCTCTTCCATTGCAGAATGATCACAGCCCTGCCCTTGACAAGATGAGTATAGCTTTCCTCTGTGACTCAGGGCACTTTGGTGTGTGGGCTAATGACAGGGAGGTGAACACTGCAGAATAGGTAAGAGCATGGTTTCGGAGCCAGAAGACCTCCGTGTGAATTCCGGCTCTCACCTTCACTCCCTGTGCAGACTTAATCCTGAGGCTCACTTTTCTCAGTGGCAAATGGGAGAAAAAAATAAGGGATGCAGTAAAGATTAAATGAAAAATCCAGGTCAAGTTCTTCGGTAGAATATAGCAGATTATAAATGAAAGCTCTAATCATTGTGTTTGTAACTTTCTATTGTCAGTCTATCAGTATATGAAACCCCCTTCACCCATCTCAGCCCATCCCCATCGTGGGCTCTTTGGGGGCAGGGACAGGGTGCTGTGGCTTATTCTCTGCATCCACAATACCTAGCACTGTGTCAGACACAGTGTGGACAAGCAATGGATATTTATTTAACAACTCTATCTTTCCACCTACTGTTTAACTGGGAAGCAGGGTTTGACTCTCTCATTACTACTGAGACTCTCCATGGCTCAGAACTAATAGTACGGTCTCCATAGGAAACAGTTCAGAGGGGACAATCAGTGAATCAATCAACTTTATAGGGGATGCAAATATCAGTTCCCTTGAATCCCTTTCCTCATTCTTCTTTGCTGACTAAGCCCTGACTTTGATCAGGTCCAACTCTCAAGAAGGTGATCCTGTTCTCAATTCGTAATCAGGTTTTAAAAAATCTAAGCCAGTCATGATAATGCCACTCCCCTTCCTAGGTCTTGGTTTGGGAAGTGGGCATGTGACCCAATGTGTTCCAAGGAGGAGGAAGTCCTTGTTTTTAAGAAGAGGCATGACAAAGAGAGTCTCTTTTCTTCTACCCCACATTGTTCTGTCTGCCGAAGATGCCTTGAACGGTGACACTGCCATCTGGTAACCATGAAGGAAGCCCACCAGGACGACAGGGCAGAAGAATGGGAAAAGCCTGGGCCATAATGGCACTGTCTAGCCATACAACTAGCCAGCTCTGGAGCCGTCCTACCTCAGAAATTCTTGCTCCATGAAATGACAAATCTATCTCACGAAATCAGCTAAATCAGAGTTTTTCTTTTATTTGAATCCAAACACATCCTGTCAGATTCACCTCACTTTTCAGCTTTCTCCCAACTCGTCCCTGATCATTCCTTTCTCGGAGGTCACATAATACTCTCACTTTTCCACGCCCCTTCTTCTAATGTGTGCTGTTTGCTCCTGAAGAGCATAATTCATCTTTCTCTCCTTTTCTCCCTGGCTAATTTTACTTGCCTCTGAAGCTTTGTTCACCCTCCCTCAGGGTTGTACATCTGAACACAAGCACAGTTCCTCCTCAAAGTGTTCCATGGGTCCACTTCTGAACCCCACTAGCACTCTGTGCACATTTTAAGTCACACTGAATTATAATCACTGGCCTTGTTGTTCTCTCCAACCACAAAGAGAGCCCCTTGAAGGGGAGGATCCCATCTTACTCCCCAGTATCCTTCAAACGTAGCACAGTGGCTGGACTGGAACATAATAAGCACTCAGTAGATGGTGACTAGATGGACAGAGACATGGGTGGTGCACAGTCTCTACAGATAGGCTTACACACCTGTCAGGGAAACCAGAATAACATGAACCAACTACAGGACAAAGAATGACGCCACACTGTGTGATGCACAGGCTTTCTATCAATTACAGAAGTGCATACTAACACAACTGAAGGTATCATTACGGATATTACATTTAACTAAAATAAATAAAACATATAGAGTCCAGTCGGGTGAACTGTGGGGAAATAGCATGCCTGTGTACTGTCAGTAGCGTCGTAAATTGGCTCAATCTGTCTGGAGAGCAACAGGGCATTCTGCAACAAGCCTATAAAACTGCTCATACCCTTTGACACAGTAATTCCATTTTAGGGAATATACCCTAAGGAAATAATCCAAACCAAAAAAAAAAGCAATTTATAGCAACAGCACTTAGAATAAAGAAAAAAGCCAGGACAGCCTAAGCTCTAATGGGACAGCAAAGCTAAGCAGATTATGGCATTTTACATAGAAGTGACAACTGGCAATGCCCACACATATGAATGCATATATAAAACTATGATAAGTAAACACAAAAGCATGAAATAGCAACACCATACTGATTTAAATTATATAAAATTCTATTTAAAATATATTGCAAAAAAAAATTAAAGAAAAATTTTAAATTGTTTATTGATCAGTAGGCACCTGTATTTTCACGGAATTCAACCCCCATCTCTGGAATTCATGTATCTTACCCAGGTATCTGCAGTACATACATCTCCTGTTCTCTGAGTCCTATCAGTGTGATGCTGTCGATATACTGAATCAACTTGATATAGGATAAAGAGATGATTAAATATCTCCATGGAATAAATTGTGACATGGAGATGGAGAATTGGAACAATAAAGTATATTGCAGTCCTTGCCAGGTGAAAGCAAACTGTGTCTTCTTATTGGAACTGCATTTTAAAAACCACCAGCCATATAAGTAGCTGCAGATGAAGTGTCCAGGGCTGGGTTGTTTTCTCCAGTGAGACAGCCATATCAGGAACAGCTATAATGGGGACCACTTCATCACATTTATAATAATCTACTGCCATTCCCTAAGAAATATCCACTTTCTGCATTGGACAAATAAGTGATTTAAATTAGAGTGTGATAGGAATCACCACCCCTGTACCTTTTGAGTCTTTGATGGCTTTAATAATTTCCCCCAGAGATAGGCTATTGCTTTTGGTTTACTCATTTATGTCTTCCATTGGGCACTTTCTAACAAAGAAACCCTTAAGGGAATCGTGGAATCAATGTAATAATTCTTCCTGCTACTGAAAATATATATATATATATATATATATATATATATATATATATATATATATATATATTCCAACTAGGCAGCCAGGAACTGCAAAAATAAGATGAAATGGACCTCGAGATCCACTAGACCAGTTATGATGTCAAAATTCCATGTGTCCCCTAACTCCCAGGAGATCCCCCACTGACCATTGGACCACAGTGATATACCGGATGCCCAGGAATTAGCTCAGCACCACTGAGAGATTTAAGAGGTATAAATGCATCATTTCCCACCGAACCACCATTACCTTGGTAAAGGACTCCAGATCTCTTTGAAGACAGGCATAGTGGGATTTGCAATATGTACCTGTGTATACTCCCCAAGCATGTACTCCGTATTTGTACGGAGTAATCGCACAGTCCTTCCTCAGAGGTATCTGGGCTCTGGGTCTCTTGCTCCAGTTCAGGAATTGGGTGAGGAGCAGTCATTCTCTCTATTTGGTAACTCAAAAGAGGATTCTATTATCTAGGCCTAGCATTTGTCATTTGTTTTGATTATATGGCCAAGAAAGTTCTTAGAAAACTGTCCTTATATTTCAGTGCGAAAGACTTCATACTCGATTAGCCATCCCGAAGGCAGCGGAGGGTCCAGGCCGTTCTGACTGCCATGCTAACCTCCCGCCTGTTACGGATCATGCAGGGTCAATCCGCCGCTTACCCAGCAGCCATCCCCACTTTTCCTTGCCAACGAAGCAAAATGTGTTGTAGTGAGGAACATGCCCAGTAAAAGTCATCACGTTCCCAAATTCTCTTGCAGTTAAGTTGCGGGTCTGTGACTTAGATTCGGACAGATCAGACAGGTGTGTGCGAACATTGGACTAAAAGTGAGCAAAATGAAGAGAAGGCTAAAGGCAGTGGAGCTGATGTCTGGAAAACACATGGGAGAGACAACCGGCTCTGCAATGGTGTGAGCGCAGAGTGTCTGGTATCCAGTCCTAAGCATTGCCGGTGCCAAGGAGCTGCCGTGACTCCTTAAAGCCACCCCACAGCCCCAGGCTCTGCTCTTTAGTCACCCCACCCTCAGTGCATCCTTTGTAGTACCTAACACGCCTTTGTCAAATCTCTCTTCTGCTTAAGCCAGCCAGCACAGATTCTATTGCAATTAAGAACATTAAATAATACATGCTGCACCTAGCCTCTGGAGGTTTTCTAAGTGTCACTCCTTGCTCTCTTCCCCTGGGAATCCTAGTATCCCTAATGAAATCGGGGATCCCATTTCAGCCCCAGAACTCTCAGCATAAGAGCTGCTCTGGCTCTCTTCAGAGATGTTGGCACTCCCCATTATGACATTTCTTGGTGATTTGGTCAAGGAAGCATCTTCCAGTCTGCCTTAGGGAATATAGTTAATGGATGGGTGAGCAGGTTGCATATGATAAATCCATGTCAACCTTCTTATCTACCTAATTTTTTTATTCTTTACATTATATCACATTTTTCTAACATCTTATTTTTATTCCTTTTGGGCCATTATTAACTACAGATTTCAGTAAGCCATCTAAAAATATTAGAAATCTTTCTATTAGAGAGACTTGAGCTAGCGTGTTGAATTAAACATCTTTGATGAGTACTCCCATATTCATAAATTTAGTCTGATCTAAAATTGTGTTCCCCCAGAATGGAAAGCCAGTTTAGATGCTGAGTCACCAAAATGAATGACACTTGTCCCTTACAGACACCAATATTGGTTCTCAGAGCTTTCTCCAAGAAGTTCTGGGGGTTCTCAGAGCCCCTCCAGGAGCAAAGAATGCAATCAGAGAAAATTTAAGTTCTACTTACAGGCTTACAAGCAAGTTTTTGTTTGAGGAAGGGATCTAAAGCTTTAAAAACTTTTTTTAAGTTTGGAAAATCACTGAAGAACATCTTTGAGGTCTACATGGAAGACTCCATGGTTTTTCTAATTACCATGATCTGATTTGCTTCCCCTCATTGGAATTCTAAGGGAAACCTCCAGAAATGGTTGTCTGTTTTAAGGTTGTTTCCCCCCAAAATCCACTAGACCTGTCAGGAAGTCACATCTTTGCCTTCCAAGATGGTACCATCACATATATGTCTCTTGGTAAAAGGCACAAGCGAGCAAGCCCCAACAGTAGGCAGATGGAACAGTTCCTTCGAGGCCATACCAGGACCTACGCAGCATCCTCCATGGTTCCTGGGTACAAGGCATGAGGCTTCTTAAAAAAGAATTCATCTGTGAGGGTCAGTAGTATCAAAGAACATACACCAGGTGCTTGATCCTGTACTAGACTCAATGGAGAATTCAAGAGAAGAGAAGATAGCGTCTCTCCAATCATTCTTCCCTTTATTGACTGAGTACCTATTGTGTACAGGCACTATGCTGGTGCATAACCCACCCCTCAAAGCCCTTACATTCGAGAATGAGCATCTACTAGAAACAAATCTTGTCCACCTGAAACAATTAGAGAACACCAAGAGAGTATAATAATGTGGGTGTCTATAGATTATAAATTCCCCTCATATTCAAAGGAAAGGAGATGAATGAGGGCTGAAATAGTCAGATTTTTTTTCTAAGAAGAATGGGATTTATATTGCAAAAAGAGAAAGATATGGGTTTTCCAAGCAACAGTAAAATGAACTGTACAGTGCACATAGAGCAAGTGCCCCTCCTTTGCAGGTGATTGTTTATCTTGTCTTCCTGAGCATGGTCTGGTCAGCCCAGTTGGCTAAAGTGCTGATGAGGTCAAGGACTCTTCCAGCTCCATACTCCACACATCTGTGGTTCCATAGTCCTCAGAGAACCACCATCCCACCTGCAAGCCAGTGAGTTTCATGTGAAGAGAGGACCCCTCTGACCCCTGGGCTCAAGACTGTGTTGTCTCTAGTCTATGAATGTGCGCAAGTCCTCAGATAAGGAGGAGTTGAGAGAGTACAGATGTTCCAACACAACCCACAACTCAACCCTTTGAGTCCACTGGATCAGGACCATCTTTTGCAACCATAGACTACATTAGCACCTGACATATGCTAAATACTAAGTATTTTTAAATGGCAGGTGTGTAGAGGACAGGGACCACGTGAATGCTACAACTGCCAAGTGAATGGGGGGCAGGGCCAGGCTGAAAGCATCATATTTTCATACACACTTGTGAAGGGGGCAGTGGCATTTAAGTGGGGTTCAAACTTGGTGCCACCACTTCCCGCCTGTGCGACCTTGAGCCTTGATTTCTCCAAGTGCAAAATAAGGATGGTGATAGTTATTGAGTGAGGATTAAATAACAAAGTATTTAGCACAGTGCCTAACAAATATTAATGTGAATCACATGTAATTCAAGGGGAAAGTCAAATTTATTCACCCTTGCCTCAAATAGCTAATGAAGACCATCTAAAGTGACCACTCAGGAAAGAGTCACTGACCCAGAAACCTGAAGAAACATGGTTCTCCTAAACATCATCTCCTTGCAACAGGCTTTTATTTTCTTTTTTTAACCTCCTGACTCCTCCCTCCTATGCTTCTAGGCTCCTCTTCCACACCCCTTTCCTACAGAGTCCTGATTACCCTAAGACATTTCATAGCAAATCTCAAAGTTGAAAGAGACCATAGAGGTTGTCTACGCCACACCTCATGATGTTGGGTTTGTAACACCATTGGCAGATAAAGGCTTAACAAATGATTTTTCCCCCTCCAGGTGTCTGAGTTTTAAGCTCTCAGCAGAGTGGATCTCTGCTAGAGGAATCTCAGTCAGGCCTGTGATAGAGACAATAAGTACCAGGTAGCGTGCATGCCGTCTGTGCCACGTGCTGAACACTTCACAGGCGTTAGCTCATTGAATCCTAACTCCAAGAGGCAGGTCCTCTTTTTTCACCATTTAACAAAACATGTGTTTCATGTAAAGAATCAATGAAACCAGTAAATAGACTGCAGCAAGATCCCACACCTAGAGCACAGGGAAAATATTATACTCTGGTCACAGGTACCTCCTCATTCTAAAAGACCACCTGCCTATGGAAGATGCCTCCCTGCAGGAGAAGTAAACCAATCTAATCACTCAAATTTGTTCCCAAAGTACACTAAGCACAGAGATGTTGATTGGGTTCACATTCATCACTGACACCTATTTCTATATTTGAGGCAGGTCCTCTTATTCATCCCCTCCCACCTGTTTTCCATGAGGAAGCCGAGGCTTGGAGAGGATACATAAGTTGTGCAAGGTCACACAAGCCAGAAAGTAAGGAGATATGATCTGAACCCAGGTTGCTGACTCTATGCTCTGAGGGCTTGGTTTGTTTAGGTTTAATGAGGCTACAGTTAATGGCTTACCGGCAGGAAGTCCATGAGGCCTCCAATGGATGTCAAAGAGTCTGGGCCAGGCAGAAAAGCCTGGACCTCCCTGAACTCCATGGGTCAAGTGGACAGACCAGTACCTGCCTCTCAGATGGTTCTGCAGTTTCTCAATAAATAGCAGTTACTAGTTACAAAATTCGAAAAATAATGAGATGAAGGATCTTCTGTTGTGAGCTTCTGAGAAAATGAACACACAGCTGATTCATAGCCTTCTGGGTTTCATACCACTTGGATATGAAACCCAGGACCTGCCTGGCCAAGCGCTGCTCTCCACCCGGGCTGTAGAGAGGACTGCAAGCCCATAGCATTCCACAGCCAGGCTTACCTAATGGGCTGTCTGTCTGCCCTTCATGCTGTGTTCCCTCCCCTCTGTCTGAGGTCTGAAGCTCTAGGAGGCGGGGAGTCTCCTTTCCTCTCCGACCCCAACATGACTGCAAGAAAGGAGCCTCTTGGGTCTTCTCGGATCCCTTCATTCAGGCAAGTACTTGTCCTGCTTTCTCAGAGGCCACTCCAGCCACAGGTGGCTACAGAGGCTGCAGAGCTCAGACCTCGGAGAAGCCCTGATGCTAAAAGGAGGTGGCCAGGAGTCTGGAAGGGTGGGGCTGGGCAGTGGGCAGGGAGAGGCTCATGTCCTTCTTTCCCTCTGACTGAGGCACAATGAAATGAGATAAAGCAGGACCACTGGCAAATAGAAAAAATAAATAAATGCATAACACTGTTCACGCATCTACAGATCATCACATATTCTATAGTACTCTTCTTAAATGTACCCACATCTATTATTCCATTTATGGGCAGACCTGCCAGGAATATTACCCCATTTCACAGGTGGGAAAGCAGACAGAACCAAACCAAAACTGAAGCCCAAACCAAAACCTCCAAGTCCTTACCTAATACCCTTCACCTGAGTCCCTCTGACTGTCTCCAGCCACCTACAGGAGGGGAGCTCACACTTCCACTCCCAGGACGAGACCACACCAGGCCTGGTCCTGGGAAAGATGCCCTCTCACTTGGCTGCTAGGAACGGCACTTCCATCAGAGGAGCTCATTCCTTCTATCCGGGGTGCTTCATTCGTCATGGAGAAGAACCTGTTGGCTCCCATGAGGAATCAGCTTAAATAGGACCCAAATGTAGCTTTGAGAAATCACTGCCTGGCGAGCCAAGTGGTCCCCCAACTCCACTTCCACAAGGGCCTGTGCAACCTGTCCTTGAACAGAATGGGTACACGAAGGCCTCGTCGGTCTGTGTCAAAACGCAGTCAGGGACAACGTCCATCTCCTGATGTCATGGGCGAGTGAAAAATGGGTTAGTAATTCCTCAGGAATCCCACCCATAAAAGTTGTCTGAGTCTTTTAACGGGATCCTCGTCGATGAGGATGTAATGTAACATCATGACACAGCCTGTGATGAGCATTTCCCTGCAATCGCACCAACCCAGCTCCACACGGCTTCACCCTGTCGGGGACTCAGGCTCTGCCTTCTTAAGTAGGCTCCACTGTATTCCAGGCTTCTGTGGTGATGTGGGACCTCGCGAAGCTCCATTTTACGTTCTTAAATATTCATAAGGAGCTTTGCAACATTAATATCTTAGATGGCTTACAAGAACACTTAACTACTGGGTCTTCACTCCCCTCCCCTCTCCCCAAAAGTCCCAGCCTGTTCTAATCTGTGTAATGCATTGGGCCATTTTAATCATTGTCCAGGGATTTACTTGGTGGTTCTGCTGCCTCGTCACACAGAGTGTAATTATGACCCGGCTTCTCTTATCACGCACTAATCCTGCTTGTTTCCCTGGCAGGGAAGCCAGGATTGGCCAGGGCAGCTGCAGGGTGAGCCTGGTGCATGGGAATGAGTGATGGGTCTCAGCATTTCCTCAACCTCTCTGCTTCTCCTCCAGCTTCGCTGCTGCTGAGTGGGGAACGAGCAGCCGGTGCGGTGTCTGGAGGATGTTTTTAATTAAACAGTGCATTTTATCAAAAGGAGCAGATTCAAGAATGAGAGACTAGGGCCATCAATGAGTACCCAAGCAATAAACTTTGGGCACATACTGTTCAGCGATGAGAGGCTTGGAGACGTACGCTGTCCTAAGGTGGAGTGAAACTCTGTTGTCATTGTTTTGCATAAAATCAAAACAGAACAGAAGCTGCCAGTTATAACTAGGGAAAGGGGGAGCTCTGGGTATCCTAGACCTCATTGAAATTTTCTGGTATGGTTCAACACCAGGAACTCGGGAGATGGTGAAATTAAACGTCTCTAAAACTATCCACTTCTAAAGAGATGTAGACAGGTGGACTACCTGGCATTATTTTGCATTGGGTCAGGTAACCCCACATCACTGATATTGCCCAATCACCTCATGCCTTTAGATCTTAGCTCAGGGCAAGAAAAGAAGAGAGGAGATGAGGTTGGAATAGCAACACATGCAAAATCCATGTCAATGCTTAGAAAAAATCAGCACCAGTAATACTGGACCAGACCCATGAAGCTTAGAGAACACCAACTCTGAATAATTCAGTAGGGAGAGCAGCCAAACACATATAAATACTACACCCCTTAGAGGTGAGCATATAAACACATGCAAATTAATACAAAACTGATTAAGAATATCTATGCTACACAAATAAGCCCCCTGTCAGCAGCTACCAGCCTTTTGAGAAGACATTTCTATAGTTCTAACTCAAGTTCAAATGTCTGAAGCTGGCAGAGTTGTGTGCCGGCCTTGTCTTCCCGGCCCCTCTCTGCTCCTACCCTTTCCCTCGTGCCTGCCTCCCACGAGGTCCTCCCCTGGCTGGCAGGCCTTGGAGCAAAGGCAGGCACGTCCGGCCCCCTTGATGTCCTGGGAAAGCGAAGTCTTCCCGGTTTCGGGGCTTCTTTCCACAGAACACTAGTCAGAGGAGGCTTCATGGCACAGGTGGAATTTGAAGTGAACTAGACTAGGCTAGTGAGGAGCCCCCCACCAACAAAAAGATTAGAACCCGCTGAAGGCTCAGATGATGGTTAGTTAGCATTTTTAAACAATAAAGTATTTTTAATTAAGGTGTGTACATTGGGTTTTTAGAAGTAATACTATTGCATAATTAATTCATTGTAGTATAGTGTAAATGTAACTTTTATATGCACTGGGAAACCAAAAAATCCATGTCAGTTGATTGATTGCGACATTCACTTTGTTGCAATGGTCTGGAACCGAACTCGCACTATCTCCGCAGTCTGCCTGTCATTGGCTCGCCTGTTGGGGAAGATATTTACCAGGAAGTTGTGGAGGATTAGTCTGGAAAGAAAGACTGAGGCCAGACCTCATACTTAGAAGATAGGGTAACTGGCTTCAGAAACCAAAATGCTGACGTCACCTGGTACCTTTTGTCCAAGAGAGATGAAGTGGTGAAGAACGCTGACTAGTCTGTCTGCCTGTGCTCCTACCTTCTCCCCTCTTTCTAGAAGACATAATTTGAACATGGAACAGTCACTCCACTCCACCTTAAACTGTTCAACTCCCCACACCCACGAATAAGACGCTGTCTCTACCTGAAGCATTAATTATCATGCATTACTTTTACTCACTCATATTCTCCCCTTTAAGCTCCTAAGGGCACAGCAAGACATCTCTATTTAGAGGAAGACACAGGTGTCTCTTCTCCCACCACACTCCACCTCCATAGGACGACCCCTCCACAGGTGTCAGCTCCCCATGGGCTTGTTGACGTAATGAAGTCTTCCAGAACACTGGCTCTTCTAGCCCAGAACTCAGAACGGGGCGGGTCATACTCCACTCAAGGAGTCCTAGTGAGGGCCACACAGTGTTGAGAAGTGACAAGCCCTAACTCTACCATTACCTGGGTGAGCGTGGACGAACGGCTTCTCAACCTGAGCCTCGGTTTCCCCATCTATGTAATGATGGGGTGGGTCCAGACAATCCCCAAGGCACCTTTGTGGTCGAAGACCTCATGCATTTTTTTTCTGCAGCAAAAGCAGTTTACTGGAACATAGTGTCACCTCGTAGACGAATTCCCCCCACCGATTACAAAGACGGCTTTATAACCAACATCCCATTACCACTGAATTAATAAGAGCGTTCATCTCCATCTAATTCACAGAAGCTTCTGAAATACAAGGAAGGCCAGTTGCTCCCACTACTGGCTCCCGCCGGTTCCTTGATATCTGAGCACCAGGATCACGGACTTTTCTTGTCAGGACATGATTTACAGCACTCGGAACAATTACATAAATTTCCATAAATGTTCTCAAATGCCATAAACATCAAATTCCACGAGCAGGAGAGGGAGAGGTAGGGAGGGGATAGTGAGCGATGAGGCAGCTCCCTCAAATTTAGGGCATTAAAGCCAAATTTGACTAATCGTGAGCGGTTCCTCCTCCGCTGAGCACCTGAGCGCTAATTACATGCCTGGTTAATTCAGTAATGTGCACACGCTGCTTCCTCCACTTTGCGAGATTAATGAGGGGAAGAAGAGGTTGTTACAAACCTGTTTGTGGGGCGGTTCCTTACACCTCCTGTAATGCGGTCAGAAATGAGCCAGACCACTTGGCGTGTGTTGTCCCCCTCACTTTGGAGCACGTGGTTGTCACCTAGCTCACGGCGTGTCTCCCCCAGCACGTGGAACAGAGTCAGCAGAGGGGTAGTGGGCATGGGAGGAGGATGGGGGCAAAGGTGACATTCTCAGTGGGGATTTTACAGTAAATTCCTCCATGGTGCCCTGACGACCCATCTTCAATAGCAACTGTTTCCAGATGGCCATCGTGGGTGTTGGTTTCCACGATTATTAAAAGTTTTCTTGTGCCCCCCCAATCCTGCACACGCGCGCGCGCGCACACACACACACACACACACACACACTTCCCTCCACATGCTGCTGGGGTCTGCCTTGTGGGGATTAAACTAGGCATGCATTCCAGGGCCACAGCTGCCCCTGAGGACTGGAGCCTGAAATTCTGGGGTCTCCTGGACCCACTGCAGAGCACAGACTCAAGAAGACAGAAGGGTGGAGGACACAGGAAGGAGGTTTGCCAAGTGGAATGAGGAAAAAGTCTGGGAGTCTCTTGGACATCTAGACAACCTAACACTGCCACCCTTGCTGCCATCATTAGGACAGAAGGGACGGGGCTTCCTCTGTGCTCTCCCCACAACGAAACTTGCCTTGGTGTTTGTTATCCCATCCTTCTGAAAATGTGTGTACAGGGCTGGGGCCTGGCCCTCTAGAAGCAGCCAGACTTCTGCCCTATGCCCCCTCAGGAATGACCTTCAGTTTCAGCTTCCTTGGGTGTAGTGTGCTTACCCCAGGCCTGGCTGGACATTCTTGGGATGGAATGAACCCCAGAAGCAGGCTGTTCTGCTGTGTTGCGCTCAATAAGCATTTACTGAGTGTCTACCATGGGGATCCTATTCACTGAGCATGCCAGAGATTCCAAGATGAAAAAGGCTGGTTCTTGCTTTCAAGGAGCCCTCGGTCGAGCAGGGAGGGAAACACAGATCCTGCACCCGCTGACCACGCGCATTCACGCACAGGGCCCGGGGGCTACGGAGAAGGGATCAGTCGCTGCTCAGAGAGGGATGCTCGGGAACACTTCTCCAGCAGAGAGGAGATCTGAAGGAAGACAGACAGACAGGGCAGAAATGGGGAACAGCAGGAAGGACCAGGGGACAGGATGTGCAAATAGAGATTTAAAAAGTGGCCAAGACAGCTTGGGGTGAGTCTCTTTGTCAACCTGTCCCACCTTCCATATACTTTCCCTTCCTCTCTCCCACCTCCCTTCTTGTCCCTCCCCGCTTCCTCCACTGTTTCCCAGGGGAGTATTGCCAGGGGCTCGTGGCCAGTGCAAACCCTCGGGGCTGAACAAAGTCCCTGTCCACGCTATGGCATAGAAGACAGCTCCTCTCTGGCTCCTCTATTTCCTCAGCTGGCATTTCTCCCTCCCTCTCGAGACCACTTATCACCCAACTGACCACCTATTCTGGACTGGTAAACCAGATGACTGATAAAATACTTATCTTTCTAATGGTAGAATTTCAGGCACCAAAAGCAGGCCTTCCTGAGAGCTGTCTGAGAGGGTGAGAGCACCCTCTTAATTGCCCTTTAGATAAATAATAGCAGGGAGGCTGGACCAGCTAGGTGTAGTGAGTTGGTCAGGCATTTTTAGGGCGTGTCATGACATCAAAAGATCTCAAGGCCTTTTAAGAGCAAATTCTTCTTGAGATGAAAAAAAAATGGAAGCTCTGGAATATAGAGTCTCTTGCCTTGAGTCTGTCTGACCTTTGGTCGTGAGCTGGAAGTGACTAAAAGGCAGATTGGGCCCTGGCTCGTGTGGCCCAGTGGTTACAGCATCAGCCCATGCACAGAAGAAACACTGGTTTGATTCCTGGTCAAGACCATGTAGTTGGGTCGCAGGTTTGTCCAGGGCCCCAGTCAGGGCACATGTAAGAGGCAACCAATCAATGTGTCTCTCGCACCTTGATGTCTCTCTCTCTCCCTCTCTCCCCCCCTTCCTCCCTCCCACTCTCTCTAAAAAAGTAAAATCATTAGAAAAATAAAAATCAGTGGGTGAGGATTAACAAAAAAAATAAATAAACAAAAGGCAGATTGGGATTCCAGTGCTGTTCAAAGCCAGGATCCAGGTTGGTTCTCCATGCCCTCCCGGGTCAGAAGGGGCCAGCCCTAGCTACTCCCCACACCTTTACTTCACACTGTCCCTGGGCCAATGTCTCATTTCACCACCTCTCCTCTCCCTCTCCCCAGACCTTGGTCCCTTTTAGTTTTACAAAGGGTCCTAGGGATACCCCTGAAAAAGGCCTCCACCTCCAGCTGTGGAACCACTCAGTGATTTGGAGGATCCCCGCTTGTGGACAAGCTGTGGCCTGATCCCCTGGAACAGACCAGCAGTGAGGTCACATCTCATCAGTCTGCACCTCCCCCAAGCCACCCAGCCCCTGTCAGGCCAGGTGACTAACAGGGCTGCCAGTCTCCACTTCCCTGAAAAGCAGAAGTTGTCCATGCAAACCACGTTTCTGGGGTTCCACCACCACTGCCCATCGATGACCAAGATCTCCGGCAACCACGTGGTCTTTAAAAAAAAGGCGAATCATCCCAGAGACTGCCTTGATTACATCACGGGTTGTCGCACAGCCAAGCTTTTACACAGGCCCACAAGAGAACGTGGTCTGCAGCCTGCCCTGGATGCTACTCGGCAGCCCCAAGCCACCCGGCCATAGATCACATCTGTAAGCCCATGGAGTTCATTATCTCCCTAATGCTGCTTCTTTGGTAGATCATTAGAAAGAAACTTGACCTGACCTGTGAACTATGAAATTGATTGTTGCCTTGAAATGGTCAACAGCCCATTTTCTAATCGATGCATGGAATAATTTTATACATATTTAAATTATATATTAACTTTAATGCTTGTTAAATTTATCTACCACTTTCCTTCTGTGCTTCTTTTACATTCGCTCGAACTCAAGAGGGTCTGTTTACCACTGGGTGGGAGGAGGGGGTGGGGAATCTCGTCCAAGACCAAGTGAAGGAGGAAGGAGAAGTCCCAGCACCGAGCCAGGGGCCATGGAGGAGAGGGCCTAGAGCTGGGAGGTGGGGAGGAGCGTACCTGTGCAACTGGGAACATATATGTGTGGGTGTGGGTGTGTGTATGTATGTGTGTATGCATGTGTGTGTGGGCATGAGAGAGTGATGTACATGTGTGTGAAAGTATGTGTGTATCTGGGAATATATATGTGTATGTATACGTATGTGAGTGTTTGTAAGAATATGTGTGAATGTGTGTGTTTTCTCTCCCATGCACTCTCCCCAGCTTGTGGTCCAGACACCTTACCTAATCCCAGTACTGAGAATTAGAAAGCATCCCCCCCTTACTTCACATTAAGGTGCTATCGATACGGGGTTTGGCCAAAAAGGGCAGACTTAGACAATTACGGTTATCCGGAATGTGGCTTGAAATTTCAGTACAGCAAGGGGTCCCCCAAGTGCTAAACTATCTGGAAAGAAGGCCAGATCTACTAATGGTCTCTAAAGCAGAGGTTCTTAACCTAGTGTTCATCAACCCCGAGACCTCTGTGGATCAATGAATCCCTTGAAATTGAAGAAAGCATGTGTGTGCGCAAGCCAGTGCCCAGGGAGCACCTTTGTTACACTTATTAGACTTTCAAAAGGTTTATGACTTACTGTTGAAGTAAGTCATGCTCTGTGTGTGTGGGGCGGGGGCGGGGGGGAGGGGCTGCACAGCTGATCCTCCAAGGCACTCAGAGGTCATTGGTTAGTGGGCACAGCCAGTCCTTACAGCCGATCAGCCTGAGTAAACCCCTCCCATTGATGTGCCAACAGCAATCAAGACTCAATTATAACAGAAGGGTGTACAGTCCACATGAGGGGTGCACCTTGAGGGCACAGCTGGGGTGATCAGGGAGACTGTGCCACTGGACCCTACAGGACACCTACTATAATAGGACACTCTATGAAGCCTAGGAGACAGAGCAACTCTACTTAATGCATAGGAACCAACACAAGGAGGCAGACAAAATGAGGAGACAAAGAAATAAGTCCCAAATGAAAGAACAGAATAAAACTCTAGGAAAAGAACTAAATGAAACAGATAAGGAATCTAACAGATGCAGAGTTCAAAACATTGTTTATAAGGATGCTCAAGGAACTTAACAAGGACCTCAGGAGCATATAAAAGGACTAGTCAGAAATGGAGGAGGCACTAACTGAAATAAAGAATAATTTACAGGGAATCAATAGCAGAGTAGGCAAAGCCAAGAAGCAAACCATTGATTTGGAATATAAGGAAGCAAAAAAAAACATTCAATCAGAAGAGCAAAAAGAAAAAAGAATTTAAATAAAAATGAGAATAGTGTAAGAAGCCACTGGGACAACTTCAAGCGTGCCGACACTCACAATAGGGGGCGGGGGAGCCAGAAGGAGAAGAAAGAGAGTAAGAAATTGAAAACCTGCTTGAAAAGTGACAGAAAATTTTCCTAACTTGGTGAAGGAAACAGACATACAAGTGCAGGAAGTACAGAGAGTCCCAAACAAGATGAACCCAAAGAGGCCCACACCAAAAGTTAAAGACAAAGAGAGAATTTTTAAAGCAGCAAGAGAAAAGCAGTTAGTGAAAACTTTGCAGGCCAGAAGAAAGTGGCAAGACATATTTAAAGTGATGAAAAGCAAGGACCTACTACCAAGATTACATTATCCTGCAAAGCTATCATTTCGAATCGATGGTCATATAAAGAGTTTCCCAGACAAGAAAAAGCTAAAGGAATTGATCACCACCAAACAAGTATTACATGAAATGTTGAAGGGTCTTCTTGAAGATCAAAAATATGAACAATAAAATGGCAATAAACATATCTATCAACAACTGAATCTACAAAAAAAATGAACATGCAGAACAGTAACAAACTCATACAGAGAACATTTTGTTGGTTGCCAAATGGGAAGGGGGTTGGGGAGATGGATGAAAAAGGTGAAGGAATTAATAAGTGTAAATTGGTTGTTCGACTGATGGACCTCAAAGGGAAGGGGGGAGGAAGTGGGAGGAGTTAAACCAAAAAATTTATATGCATATATGCGTAACCAATGGATACAGACAATAGTGTGGGGAAGGAAGGAAGGGGGGCGGGAGGGAGGGGGGTCAATGGGGGAAAAATGGAAGACATCTGTAATACTTTCAACAATAAAGATAAGTTAGAAAAAAACAAAGGTTTATGACTGTGGCAGAAAAAGCCACTGCACATCAGGTGATATCAGTCATTTGCAGGAACAGGATGGCTTCTACTGCGTTGAGCACTTTGACACAGCCCCAGCACCCTGCCCTTGCTACCCTCTGGGGAAGACTCACTATGGTCTCGAACCTTGAGCCCAGAACACCTGCTAGAGAGCCACGCCTACCCGGAGCAGAGCAACAGATGAACAGCTTCTCAACTGGCTCCAAGTTCAGAGTCCAAGTCAATATGTCAGTGATGTCCTTCCCAACCCTGGTCTTCCAGAGTTTGAACACTCCCAAGATTTACAGTCTCTTCATGCCCCTGTGGATGGAGTGTGAACAGATAGAAGCCAAACTTCTAGAAACAATCTTGAAAATAGCCATACCCTTCATCTCAGTTATTTTGCTTCTAAGAATCTGTCCTGAGGAAATAGTGAAACTGCAAACAAAGGTTTGTGAACAGAGATGTTCCTCGGATTATTGACACCAGAGCAAATCACAGGAAACACTACTGTGCAGCCAGGGGAAGAGCTGAACAAATGCAGTGGTTCCCATGAAGGAATGCCCTCCAGTAATTAAGAAGCATGTTTGCATTTATGAGCCACGTAACTAAATTAACTGCCAATAATTTTAATTGCCCATCCTTTTTTTTCTTTAGAATGTTTAATTGAAGTTTTAATGACATGGGGAAATGATTACAATTATACAGAAAAGCATAATATGGTGCAATTTCAAATTTTTTTGCATAGAAAAAACAATGGAAGAGAAAAAAATCCAAAATAGTAATAATAATTTTTTGGCCTTTCCATGCATTTCTGTACTTTCTAAGTTTCTGTTATTAGCATGCATTAATTTTTTTGTAAGTTAAATTAAAATTATTTTTTCTGCTTTCCCATTCATCCACCGTAAGAGTCATTTATAACCCCAGACCCAAAACTCACGGGCTCCAAATTTCTATGTTTCCCTCCTTCATGGGAGCAGTAAACACAACTCTTAATGTCTCACCAAGATTTGCAGTCCCCCTTAGTGGTCCTTGAAATAAAATCAAAACAGCACTTACCTCTTTTCTTCTTCCATATTTTCACATTCTTCCTCAACTCCCAGAATTCTTTCTCGGGCAATCTGTTTTAATTTATCTCCCCTTCCTCTATTTATTGACGACAGCCTAATCCCCCATTTACAAATAAATGCCCAATTTAGATGAGAGATTATAACCTGAGTTGTTTCTTCCAAGTGAAAACAAGAGGGGGTTGGATAGGAAAGGAATCAAAGGAAGTGGTTGAGAGAGAAGACCAGCTTCGCCAGGGTAGGTTGCTACCTACTTGCCTGGGAAGATCAAGGTCAGCCAATATGTACTGCCTTGACTTTCTTCCCTCTGCCTCAGAGACCCTCCGCATCCATCCTTTCATCCTCCCTCATGTCTCAAAGGAAGATGTATTCTTTTACTTTGCCAAGGTGCACCCTCCACCTGGACTATTGTATTGATCCCATTCCTTCCCATCTCTTCCAGACCATTGTTAGATCAATCATCCCCAAGCCCTGGAGGATCTGTGATCTCTCCTCCCTAGTGGCTCGTTCCCCTTATGCAGAGTCAGGCTCCGCTACTTAGTAGCTGGGCAGGTTCCGTATCCTCTCTGTGCCTCCATTTCCATGTCTGAACATTGGAATAACAACAACTACTTCAGACAGTTATTAGAATGAAACAAGATATTCCCATAAAACACTTAGAATAGGGATGTCACATAGTGAATGCTAGCAGCTTTCATTATTTTATGGTCCTGAAGTATGTTCACTGGCTCCTATTTGAGGCAATGCCTTCTCCATCATCTTACCATCCTTTATCACTTCTTCCTGTCCAGGGAAAATGTCTCAGTTCCTCTAAGATCTCAATGCCTTGTCACCTGGGTGCCGCCTCACCCACTAATAAAACTGCTCTCATTGGCATTGCCAACGGCACCTCAAAATCCCCAAGACCCTCCTCAGCCTTCACTTTACTCGGTCCTCATCATGATTCAACACCCCCCACACAAACTTTGGCCTCCTAACACTGTACAACATTTAGTTAGTTCTTTATCAACATCTCAAAACACTTCTTTTAGCTTCTCTACCAGCTCCTCCTAGTATGTTCACTTTTTTTTTTTAGAGAGAGAGAGAGTGAGAGAAACATCCATTGTTTGGCTCTCTCTTGCACACCTCTGCCAGAGAGTGAGCCACAACCCAGGCATGTGCCCTGACCTCTCAGTGCACGGGGTGATGCCCAACCAACTGAGCCACACTGACCAGGGATGTTAACTTTTTAGATGGAGGCTCATCCCCCAAGGTTCTGAAGCAGGTCCTTTCTCTTCTCACTGAATCCACTTTCCCTGAGGGGTCCTACCAACCCCCATAACTTCAGCCATTGGCTATACATTGACCACTCCCATATAAGAAGGGTTTAAAGCAGAGAAGAGAATGGAACAAAATAGCTGTTGAGTAAGACAGAGATGTATCTACCAGAGGGAAAAAAGGAGAAGGGAGAGGAAGGAGGAGAGGACCCAAGGCCAGCTTGACTTGCAGATTGAGAGTGTTTCCTGTGGGATGCTTTGAGGGGTTTGAAATGGTTTCCACCTCTCAACTGCTCCTCTATGATAGTATTGTTATCTGAGAGCCCACCCTTTAGTTTAAGCATTTGATAATTTTTTAATGTCGCTTACACATGTGATTCCATGGGACAGTAGAAGGAAAACAGGCATAGGATTCAGGAGACCTGTTGGAACCCCAGCTCTTCACTGGTAAAAACAGGTTATAAAGTCAATCCTGGAGGGCTGTTGGAAGTATTATAGACAATGGTTTTGCCATTCTTTCCCCCATCTTGGTCTCAGTTTCTTTGTCTGTGAAATAGGGGTGATGGCATAGATGGTTTATAAGCTCCTTTGAGCAACAGTCCTTTAAAAGGCTTTGGCCCCAGTCCTCTGCCTTACTTACGAAGTGACTCCTGATGAGAGGTGACAGGTCAATAACGAATACTCCTCTTCCCAGACAGATGACTCAGGCAGCCGAGCCCACCGGAGGAAGAGGTGGCTTCCTCCCTGCCAGCCTGGAAGATGCAGCTTTAGACCTGGGGCAACAGTGGCTTGCTAACATTTCATTCCAGAAGTCCAACCTCCCTCCTATTTGGGAGACCGCCACGCCCTCCCCGGCATGCAGCAGGCTCCATTCCCTGCTGTTCTCACAGGTAACTCTCACCTGGGACAGGCCTGAAGTTTCCAGCTGGGCAGGCGAGGTGGCAGAGCTGGAGTTTAACCAACTTCCTGAATCCCTTGCCTAGTTTTTTTGCTACTGCTCCAAGAAATCCACACGTGTGAGTAATGCCTATTGCTCAAGTAACCCTGAAAGGGTGGGGCACCCAGAGACTGAAGGTGTCCCCATCAGATCAGCCAGATCCCCCACGGGCCAGCAGTTCAGAACCTGGGATAATAGTAGTTCATATTTATTGGGCACTGTTCGAGATGCTTTATATGCATGAGCTCTTTTAATATTTATAATAGTCTTAAAAGGTGGTTACAATTATTAATCCTATTTTGGGGATGGGGATACTAAGACACAGAGAAGTTTCCTAGAACATGCATAAAACAAGGAGCAAGGATTGGGTGCAAAGCCAGGCAGCCCCAACTCCAGAGCCCACGCCTTCACCCCTCGGTCTCTTGCCTCCACCTTCACAGGGCCAGCCAGGCCCACAGAAGTGGCTAGAACACTGAAAGCCTCCATCCAACCCACGATAGCTCACACATCGGATGTCCACCGTGTCGGTTAACCTGACCGGGCCACCAGGAGCTCAGACATTTGGTCAAACCATTATTCTGGGTATATCTGTGAGGGTGTTTCTGGATGTGATTAACATTTGAATCCATAGACTGAGTAAAGCAGATTGCCCTCCCTAATGGGGGTGGGCCTCATCCAATCAGTTGAAGACCCGAATAGAACCAAAAGGCTGAATGAGAGGAAACTCCTCCTGCCTAACTGCATAAGTGAGAAATTAGGCCTTTGAACTCTGATTGAAACATCAGCTCTTCTTGGGTGTCAAGCCTGCCAGCTTTCGGACTAGAACTTACAACACCCCTTTGCTCCCCGGGTTCTCAGGCCTCAGGCTGGAGGTACGCTGTTGGCTCTCCGGGGTCTGCAGCTTGCTGACTGCAGATCTCAGGACTTGTCAGCCTCGATAATCACAGGAGCCAGCTCCTGATAATAAAACTTTCTCTAGATATGTGCATCCTATTGGTTCTGTTTCCCCAGAGGACCCTGACTATATACCCACATCAGCTTGGATGTTCTGGTTTATGGTTTTTCCCATCTGGTGGTGCTAAGAGGAGGTTCCAGCCAGAACCACCCTGGCACTGGGCATTGGAGCATCAGGACAACGCCACTGGCTACAGGAGGTCACTGGCCACAGGAGGGTGAGGAGAAGTGGAGAAAGCCACCAAGAAGAGGTACCTGGGGGACAAGAGGGGAGAAGGTAGTGGGGTTGGCAGTGGAGAACAAGAGAGGGTGCACTAAAGCCGACAGGCTGGTGGAATCCATGGTGAGCAGACCTGGTGGCAAGAAGCAAAGGGAATAGGAGTGTTCTCGTCCTATGCTGCCTCCTACAGAGGATGTTACTCCCCGCCCAGGCCCACTGTGCCTGTTGTCTCCTACCTCCCGACTGGCACATGAAACCCCCGGAAGCAGCCTGTGTTCATCTCTCATCCCTAGCACCTGGCACTAGTAGGTGCCCAACAACGGTGGAAAGGGGTGTTTATTGGTCGGATGCCCAAATGAGTAAATCATTCCTTCAGCTTGTTGTGTGCAGATCTGCTTGAAGAATGAGGGGGACTGAGGGTGAGAGATGAGAAATGGTTTCTGACTGCAGAAGCTGGAATCCTTGCAAGGCAGTAGAGCATCATGGGAGAACAGTGCTCTGGAGGCAGGCTGCATCTGACTAGCTGGGTGGCATCGGGCAAGTTTCTTAATCTCTCTGGTCCTCCATTTCCTCCTCTGCAAAATGAAGATGATAATAGCACTCACCTAAGAGGGTTGTAGGAGGATTACACAAATTAATGTAGGTGGTGCTGAGGACCCGTCCTGGCACACAGTAAGCCCTAAATGTATTGAATCATCACCACCATCATCAGTTAGCATTTTGCACAAGAGGTCCATCAAGGTGGCTCTCATTTCTTTTGTAACTAATCTGAGCTGCGTAAGTTCTCTTTAAGGTTTGACCCTAGAGGTTACAGAGGCCAGAGAGCTATCACCTGATTCTGACCCTCAACGGAGACACTGGACCCAAACAAGGACTGTATCCACAGCATGTTTTCAGGATTCTCAGATGTCCCCAAATAAAGCTCCAGGTATCAAGTACCTGAGGAGGCGATACTAAGTCACCAACAACATTCAGCTTCATTCAAGGGGGACAGGGGATTATTTGTTTGTTTTTGCAAATATTAAACTTTTCAATTTTCTTATAACAGTAGTGGCTTCATCAGAAAGCTGGAATTGGATGCACAGATTATTATGAGCCCGGCTGTGGCTTAATCCTCGGGATGTTTTTCTATTGGAGAACAAAGAGGCATTGTCACTTATCTAAAATTACAACAGCGGAGAAAGAAACAGGCCCTCGCAGGTACCTGGCTATGATCCGCATACGTACACACTCTTGAGTTCACTATGGAATCACAGAATCAAGGCATCTCAGAGCTAGAAGGAGCCTCCGCATCCCTCTCTTCCAGCCCCTTCCCCTTATAGAAGGGGAAACTGAGGCCCAGAGGAAGAACATTGATTACCCTGTATCACTCTGCTAGTTAGTGATGGGCTAACTACACTTTCTGTGCTGAAAATTGAGAAATAAAACTGTTGGGCAAGAAGAGGGTCCACTTCTCACAAGATGCCCTCCTCGTCCCCTGACTGGACAAAAATGTTCCCCCAGCCTTCCCTTTGGGCCCCTCCACGACCCAGCACTGGCCAACCTCCCTCTCCGTCTTAGCTTCCATCGGCCAGGCGGATCGCCCTCTGCTACCGGCAGGGCTCCCGCGGCCCTAGCTCCCCCCTCAGGGATGCCTTCCTCAGCCACCACGCTGATGCAAATTCTTCTTTTCCTTCAAGCCAAGCGGGAGGCAACTTCTTTGAAGTTTCTTCTGATCAGCACAGGCACGTGAGCGCTGTGGACTCTGAACTCAGAGTCAGTTTGAGCTGCGGCCCCAGGGCAGAGAGGCCCGGCGAAGAGGAGCCTCAATACCAGCTCTCCGTCATGACCTCAAGAACATGATTTCCTCCCCAGCACTCGGGTTCCTCCGCTGGAAAAATTCTTAGCTTGTCTAGTTGGTTGAAATTAAATAAAATTACACAGCATAGCACCCTAGGTACTCAGGGAATGGATACTGCAATTTAAAGATGCGTTATTTAGTCCGACAATATGTGGCACAGCCTTTTGTCCTGTAGTTGGTTCCTGTGCATGTTGTCATCAGAACTAGATGGTAAGGAAATGCAATAAAACTCCATATGAGCAGGAATTGCGATCCTTTTACTCCCTAAATTAGCCCCCAGGGCCTCTCACAATGCCTGACACAGAGCAGACACTCCCTACATTTTGTTAAATGAAGGAACAAACTTCTTTCACAATAACAATAATAAGCTTTACTTTAGGGCTCATATGTGTATAGTGATTGACGTATTTCAAAGCATTTTCACATGTAAAAAAGTATTTGATACGCAAACAACCCAATGAAGGAGGAAGGTCAGGGATGATCATTATCTGTCCCCATTTCACACCTGAGGAAACTGAGGTGCACAAGACATCGGTTTTCAAAGTGACAGAACTAGGAAATGGTGACTCACGGACTGACACCCATTTCGAAAATCCAGATTGAATCCACCTGCAGTCAGCCACATCCAGTCAGTGCTGGTGGAAGGGCTGATTAATTTGGATTCTGACTTTTATCAACTTGGTGAAGCATTTGATGACTGTGTGAAGAGTTCCTGGCTTCCAGAAGAAAGGCATCCCTGAGAGTGGTGGCCGGATAAGGGACGCCTAGGCAGGGAAGCTGGGGCATTGGGAGGGAAGTGAATTAGAGAAACTCTTCCTTCAGCAAGACAAATTTGTGCAGGGAAACCATGCTTGGCTGGGGAAGCCAATTGGAAAAGAATGATAGAGGGCCAGCTCCTGAGGTTCATCAAAGTCATTTGTTGCAGGTAAGCTCATTTTTCACAGGCCAAGGGGATATTTACCTAGAGTACACCTTTAAGGAATAGCCGACAGATTGAACGGTACAATGCTTTATTATATTTCACACCCTGGTGATTCAATATGATGGAGGCAGGGGGAGGGGGATGGTGCTCGCGAGGGAGAGCAAAGGAGAAAGGCAGAAGAAAGAGATATTAAAATGTCCAGCAATGGGGTGTCCTCCTCCTTGAGCGCCTGCGGCCAACTCCAGCCGCAGTGGGAGACCCCCAGAAGATGCACACACAGCCCTGCCCTGTGGACCATGCTGACCAGAGAGTGGGTGTTTGACATTGGTTGACTTCACTCCTTCCTCCTAACCACTCCCTTATGTCCCGTGGGGGCTACTCACCCCTCCACTAGTTTTAGAAATATTTTCACACCATTTGTGGAAACCTGGAGACCTGTGTTCTCGTCCTGATTCTGCCACTATTTTAGTTGGGTGAGCTGAGGCAACACCTTTGACCTCTGGGCTCCTGTTTCTTCATCTATAAAAGACAGAAATCCCCCGTGGTCCTTCCAGCCCTTGCGGTCCATGATTGCAAGGCAGCCCCAGAGATCTGCTTCATCTGGAAACAGCTGGCTTCCCGGCAGCCCTCCCTCAGAGCCTGTCAGCAGTCGGGCAGTCTAGAAGTCTGTTGCAATCATCACTAGAAAGACCATCCTCAGCCTGGAGGCAGCCTCTGCCCTTGGCTACAAAGGAAGGAATGGTTATCTCCTTGACAACCAGCATCCTTTAATAATTTCTGATGGTTCTTCATCCAGAAATTCATCTCAACCCTCTGGGAAACTCTATTTTTAGTCCTTTCCACCATCTACGAAGTATCATAACTTGAGTCTTTGTGCTACACAAGGATTGGGTTTCTGTTGTCCTCAAATCTTCAAACTGATCTTCCTCCCATCAGTTTTAATCTTCTCATTCAAGATGTCACCATGACTTGCATACTTCTGTTTTCCCCTTATCCCTTCAGAAACACCCCCTAAGTACTATTCCTCTTCACTCAAATAAACCTGGCCCACAGTCTCAGCTCAAAGGTGTACTCTTTGCCCTTGTCTCATCCTCATCCTGCTGCCTAGGGTGTACACCTGATGGCTGGAGCTCTGGCAGCCATGTTGTGAGAAGGCCACCGTGAGGATATACATCATGAGCTCAAGATGATGGCCCATAAATCAGAAAGGTAGTGGGTCCCTGGTGACTGGGAGGCAGAGCCATCATCCCAGCCTAACACTGCCACCTCTGGACTTCTTTCAGATGAGAGAGAAACAAACTGCTCCCTTGTTTATACCACAGTCCCCTGAGCTTTCTGTTGTGCACAGCTGAGCCCAATCCTTAATGGATGCAGCAGCCTTGTCCAAGGGTCTCTCCACTACAGTTGCCATTCTACACACGTGGGGATTAGCACGCAACAGGGAGCACGTCAACAGTTGTTGAAGGTGGCAGGAAGGAGGGGCTAGGGGTGGTTAATTTCCCTCCCCTGACTCCTTCTCCCATTTACTCTGTCCCCTGGCCTTGGGTGGAAGGCTTTAGAAAGCCTAGACGCTGAGCAGCAGTGTCCACTGGGCAGGGTACCCCCACTGTGTGTTAGCAGCATCCTCCCAGGAGGGGTGTGTTTCCGAAGCTCTGACTGGGGGCGCCTGACACCACTTTGATACAGAGGATTTACTCTGTCTTTAAAAGGCCAACTGGTATGAAATTTAAGGTGGGATGCGGCCGAGACCCCTTTGTGATATCCCTCAGCCCCTCCCCTGCACCCTGGTTTCTCCTCCATCAGGGTTATTTGGGACTGGAAACTTGAACCTCTGTGTTAGAGCATGGAGGTGACATGCTAGGGGATAACTGTGAACTAGAAGCTAGATTATCGGCAATCGGATAGTCCTTTAGCAAGGCCCAGAGACAGTGGGGTGTGTGACAAGAAGTTTGGGTGCCAAAGGGAAGCTCAGAAACCAAGGACCAGACAGAGAAAAAGCCAAGGAGCATCAGGCTGCCCATGGGCCGCGAGGGTTGGGGGCCCAGGCAGCATGAGGGTGAGAAGCCTGGACAGGGAGCCATTCAGCTCAGTCCAACAAGCAGTGCTGAGTACTCCCTATCTACCTGGAATACACTGGGAATCGAGGAGACCCTGTCCCCATAGGAGCTCACAGTCTAGAGGAGGTCCAGGGTGTCTGTGCAAATATCTAGAATACAATGTAATTTCAAGTGTCCAAAAAGATAAATAATTCAAGTTCTGCAAGAAGGAAATACAGAGCGTGCTTGGGGGCGAGGTGACGGCTTCCCAAAGGAAGTGGCCTTGGGACAGTCCTGGCAGGCCAAGCAGACCTCTGGCAGGCAAGGGCATGTGTGTCGGAGGGAGTAGGGGACAATCCAAGCAATGGGAGCAGTGGACCACGGCAGGGATGTGCCAACAGGGGAAGTGGTCTGTAACCTCAAAATGGTGTCAATGACATGGATGGATGCTTTTTGGACACCAGCCTCGTCAGAGAACAGCCACAGCATAATTGTCCAGGAAATGGTTATTCTCCTCACACCCACTAAGACGGGCATGGAGCCTGGTTACTTCAGGTACATGGCATTTCTGAGAATCAGTGCCGCAGTGGACATAGCCGTGCTGAAGTTCAGGTGGCTAGTGAGATCAGCGGGCCAAGTGTACAGGTACCCTCCTAACTGTCCCGGGAGGCCACACCTGCGGGACCCAGCCTGCACCTAGAGGCCCCTGCACATTCTACAAACACAGGCTAGACACCGACTGGTTCAATGACGTTGGGACCCAAGCCAGTCCCTGGTAAAGAACCCTAGAGATGTCAGAACCACCACGCACTTTTCTTGAGGTAGTAGGTGACACTGAGGACCTTCTGCGTGCCTGGCTCCTAAAAGGGGCACAGTGACAAAAAAAGAGATATGTTTGTCTCAGGCCAGACTCTTCAAGCTCACAGCACAGTTACAAAGGCAGAAAGGAGATGGCGAGAATACCCTCAGAGAGCAACAAAAAGGGGTCAGAGAGAGCTAGGGTGGCATGAGGAGATGAACGGAGAGGTAGCCATGGTCAGTCTAGGAGTACTTCCTGAAGGCAGCAACTTAGGGTCCTAAAGCCCTGGGAAAACAGAGACTCCATCATTGTTGGTTGCATCAGTTACCTATCACCATGTTAATTCTGCATAACAAACCATCCCAAAAGTCAGTGGCTCAAAACAACAATCTCTCACTCTGATCCATGTGGCTGTAAGACACTGATCCAGTCTGGGCTCGGCTGGGCTCGGCACCAGCAGGTCGGGTGGGACGTGTTCTCATGGCCATAGCTAAATCACAGGAACCCATGTTAAGGCCATGTCTACTCACATCCCGTTGGCCAAAGCAAGTCACATGGCCGAGCTCTTCATCAGAGAGGGGAGGTGCTCACTTTGTCTGCCGTGAGGTCCAAGCAAGTCGCAGCCAAGCCCTGCTTCAGTGGGGCAGGGAGGTGCGTGAGCGTGGAGAAGGCAGGGTGGGTGGCAAGGACGTGAGTTGTTTCTTATCTACTACAGCAATGGAGCAAAGGGGAAGAAAGGGCACGCAGACGGCCCACATAAGCAAAGTCCAGAGGTGAGCCGAGTCTGGTGTGGGAGGACAGCCCGGAGGAAGTGTGCAACCCAGATCAGAACGGGGGGTGGGCAGGTAGAGATTGTGGAGACACATCTGTCCCTGGCAAGGAGGCTGGGGGCATACGTGGGTGGCAAAGCAGCTAACAATCTTTTCCTCGGGCCCTTGCTTCCTCTCCTTGAAGAGTTACGAAGTTATACATTGGAAGCAAGAGAGTTCACTCCTGCAGGAATGTCTCTCTGGAAAAATATTACAACTCACGGAGCTCTTACCCGTCCCGAGGCTTTCCAGGGCGTGCCCAGCCCTGAGCCCCTGCCCTTGTCTAAGCAGAGGACAAGCACACACAGTGGCAGTGCCCCTCCCCCCACCCCGGCACTCAGACAGCATCGCATTACCTGGCTGCATCATCGTGGTGTATGCACCTGTCTTGACTCTAAGCCACCAGGGGCCTGCGACTGTATTTTACAGTCTTTCTTGCCGTCTCTAAACAGCAGGAGCTCCATAACCACATGTGGAATAAATGGATGAAGAGTAGACAGTGCTAAGAAAATCAGGCAGCAGCGTTTCTGAAATAAAAACCTGGGGAAAGTAGGTCAGCTTGGACCAGCCACAATCAAGTCGGTCCTATTAATAGAAAACGCAAACATTATTTAGGGACAGGAGCGTGAAATGGGAAAGAGGAAGGACCCTTGAAGGTGGGTGGAAAGTCAGCCTTGTGTGAAAACACAAACTTGAGCGGAAATGAAATTCCCGGGGAGGCTGGCTGTTCCTAAAGCAATGTAGTTCCAGGTAATGGCCCCCCGGCAAAGCTTCCGTGGCAAATCAGCCCGCCAGCCAGCCACCTCCTGCAGAGCCCAGAAAGGTGCTGGGCGCTGTGCCAGCAACACTGACACTCGGGGAATGCTGCGGGGAGGCTGCCCAGAGTCACACCTGTGCCAGGAAGGATTTGCCCTGCCTTCCGATGGGCCTCCTCCCACTGGATGAACACCTTGCCCTCGCCTCCTCCTTCGAGCACAGATAACACCATGACCCTGACTTAATCCCAAATAAAGCACACACCTTTCCCTTCCTGGGGAAATGACTTCATATATTTTATTTAACTCTTGATCACAGAGTTTTTCAATAACGTCTTGCGTATCAGGTTTATGCGCACGTTAGTTAAAGTAGGAGCCACGGATTTTCTTCCCTGTGGGCCGCTCCTCCGGGTTAGGCGTGCTCCTAGTTCTTATTAAATCCCCTTCCAACAAAATGGGGAATGAAGATGTGATGATACAAATGAAGGTCAAAGAAACAAATCAGAAACCCCGGGCCCAGTGGTTGTTCATGCAAGAACCTCCGACCCTCGGTCAGTCCCATCCGTGCCTCCAAGATCCTGAGGCACTAACATCAAGATTTGGGGTGTCAGGACAGGGCCGCTGTGGCGCCATCTGACACGGGAGAAAGCCTGGCTGTCCCCGGCTCTCAGGCCAAGCAGGGCTGGTGAAGGGAAGTGTCACTGCATAATGCTGACAAGTGAAACATCCAGACTGGATAATCCTCTTAAGTCAGAGAAGAAAATAACTAGTGTGATTGATGATCCCAGGATATCTGAGGGGGAGGCCAGGACTGAGCCAGGAAGTGTGTGGGATGTTCCCAGCCAGCAAGCAGGGACTGGGAAGGGGTAGGCCAGGCTCTGAGTCAGAGATCACCTGGAAGGGGCCACCCCGTCTTCTGACTGGTTCTCCTGCCCCACTTTGGGCCCGGTGTGCAGATCAGACCAGTGCTCTCAGGCCTCACAGGCAGCCCAAGGAAGAGGGAGGCAGGAGGCCTCAACGAGGCATCCACCATGAAGTTGAGTTCTCGCCTCTGCCAAAAATGAAGAGACTGAGGTCCAAAGAGGGAGTCTTGACCCACGGCCCCAGCACGGTGACAGCAGAGTCCTGCCAGGAACCTGTGTCTCCTGGCTCCCCTCTCCGCCACTGCTAACCCTCCCTCTCACTCACTGAATTCTTTCCTGGGTCCAAAACACGGTGCAAGAATGATGATGAGCATTCTAGTTGAGAGAGAATGTGGAAATGTATCAGTTATCTACTGCTGTGTAACAAATTAACCCACAGCTTCGTGGTATAAAACAACCAGAATTTACTATTTCACAGCTTCTGTGGGTCAAGAATCCTGGACCTGCTTAGCTGGGCGGAGTTGGCTCGGGGTCTCTCCTGAGGCTGCAGTCAAGGTGGAGGCTGAAGCCAGGTGAAGGAAGGAGGTAGGAAGAGAACGAGGGTCCAGTGAAAAGGGATGCTGAGGCTGGGATTACAGAACTGAGTGAAGAATGGGATGTTGGCAGACGTGGTAAGGGGCGAGGCCAGAGAAGTCTCAATCTTTGTCTAACACATCGCTTCTTTCTAGAAGCCTATAATCCTGCAGAACTCTCTGCCTGCTCCCTGGTCCCTGTGCTTGCCCATACTGCATGACTGTAATCATCGCTTAACTTCTCTCTTACTCTTATCTAAGTTCAACAATATAAAATAACAATAATGATAATAATAATAATAATATGATGATGATGATGACAAAACCTAACACTGAATTCTTAACAAATAAATGCCAGGTCCTGCCCTAGCCGGTGTGGCTCAGTTGGTTGGGATTGTTCCGTGAACCAAAAAGTCACTGGTTCGACTCTGGTCAGGGCACATTCCCAGGTTGTGGGCTCCATGCCCAGTAGGGGGCGTGCAGGAGGTGGCCAATCTCTCACATCAATGTTTCTCTCTCTCCTTCTCTCTTCCTCTCTCTCTGAAGATCAATAAAAATATCTTAAATAAACAAATAAATGAATGCCAGGCCCCATGCTCAGCAATTTACATAAGCAGAGGGATAGTATTTTTGAGATAATAACTGGCTTTTGCTTTTCCCGCCTGTCTTTTTTGCATCTCTGGTCTCAGGCTACCTCCTCTCGTCCCCTGTCCCTTCTGTACCCCAAGCCTGCATCCGCCCCTCAAGCCTCCTGGGCACCTGCACAGCAGCAGAATGATGGAGAACAAGCTGGACGCGAAAGGACTGACGGGCCATGAGACCACAGGCAGATCAATATAGCTCTCAGTCTCGGTCTTCATATCATAAAAATGGGAGTGTTGGTGATGAAATCTATTCTCACGCAGTTGCTGGGAGGCTTGCATGAAATAATAGAAGTACTGAATGAAGCGCAAGAGCTGTCTCAGGAGCTCACCACGTGAGAGCCAGGAAATGTTCTAAGCACCTTCCGTGAACTGCTCGTTCAGTCCTCAGTAACCCCATTTCACAGATGAGGCCTCTGAGGCCCAGAGAGTGTTCAGTGCCTTGCCTCAGGCCACACAGCATCAGTGAGCAGCCAGATCAGTGTCTGAACTCGGACTGTCAGCTGAGGGCACTGCCCCTCCTCCCCTCTCCAAGGAGCCCAGGTCCTCCGTCTCCTCCTGCCCTGGAGACTGTTCATCTCAGCCAGCAGCTCGCATCTCTCCCAGTGGGTTGATGGTGGTAATATGGCACCTTGCACTTTCTGCCCCAGGGAGGGGCACCCAGGTGCGCTCGATGGTGTAAATGATGTCTCCTGACTCCTCAAATCCTCCCACACTGTGCCTTAGATAGGGCCGGGCACAGACCCCTCAGGACGGAAGCTGGCCTAACATAGGAGCAGGGCCCTAAGGCCCCAAGGGTGTCAGAGGCGAATCCTTTGGCTGTTGGGTTGTGAGGAGATGGCAGAATGAAGTGTCTCAAGGGGGAGTGGGACCAGAGCTATGGACAGGGCACTCCCAGGATCTGGGCAGCCAGTACCGAAGTATTTCAACATGTTACGACATATAGGGCCCTACAGGGCACACCAGCTGGTGATCACTCTGGACTTACTCCGTTCCGCTTACTCAGTGGAGGACAAAACTTACTGCTGCCCCATCCGGTGCTCCTTTTACTATCCCAACCTGTCCTTCCATCCGGGCTGCTTTGAGAAAAGTGCTCCAAACATGGATGGCATCTCTTTCTCAGCCTTGGGCCCTGCGGTCCTCAGCTGCCTCTGTCTCACCAGCACCTGCCTCCCAGGCGAAGTGTAATCACCCAGCGAGCAGCCCTGCCTCAGAGGGCGCAGCCCGGACTCCCCCTTCCTCATCTGGGTCCCAGACTTCCTATTCCCCCAGGGTGTGCTAGCACGTGACTCTCGGAGCCTGATGTGCATGGTGCAGCAGGGGCTTCGGAGAGAAGACACCTTCCCCACCCCGGGGCAGGGCAGGGGGCGCCGTCCTGAACCCGGCACCCGCCTCCAGGCGGAGTCAATCCGAAGTTAATGCAACTGAGAATTTTTATTCTCTTTTCCCTACACTCAGAGATGGAAAGAATAAGCTACCATCAATAGGAGGTAGAGAGAGATAGCCATAGACATTAGAGATAGAGATAGAGGTAGAGGTAGAGGTAGAGGTAGAGGCAGAGACTGAGACAGAGGTAGAGACAGAGATGGAGATAAAGGTAGAGACAGGAAATTTTCCTCTATGTCTCATATATTTTGCAACCTACTCAGAGTTGAAAAATGGATCCATGATAACTATAATTATCCTATTATATTAGATTTAAGATTATATACAAATAGCAGCATCTAGGTTATACTCCCCAACGGTGGACTGTTATGCTGGAGTCAGCATCCTCCTGAAGACTGCTCGCTTCTCCCCTCTTTAGGGCTCCCTCTCCCCAGGCCATTAGCAGGCAGCGAGCACTCTAAGCAGCCGCTGGCACGTAGGAACGGTTGCCGGTGGGCCAACCCTGTGTTTGCTTTTCCACAGTGTGAAGGTTGACTTGAGTCATTTTGCACCCAATTACTTTGCAGTAAATTTGCCGGATGGTTCTTGTCCTGCGGTATTGATCCAGCATCTCACCTTGAGCTTGTTTATTGACACATCAAATTCAGAAGTCAGACCCACTCAATTGACCACTTCCCAATTAGGGCATTTATATGATGTCACCGAGGCTCCTTGTCATGTCTCAATGAGAGCCATTTGTCCCCTGGCCACCACTGCCACCCAATCGCCTGCAACCAAGTTGCCATTTTTCTCTGACCTTTCCAGAGACAGATGGCAGTCCATAAAATACATCATTAGCAACGTGTCATTTTATCTTGCCGCCGTTGCTTTACGTGAAAGGTGCTTCGTTCAACAAAAGGCTCTGCAGCCGAGTTCTCCCCAGAGAGAGGCGTACAGTGCTTCTTTGCTGGAGTCATGGATGACGGAGACAAATGCTTCTCTTCCATCGGGGGGATGCCCCTTGGCCCTATTCAGAAAGGAGGCGTTTGGGCAGTGACACAGAGCAGACTACCAGGAGGGGAGAGTTGAGGTGACATCAAAGTGTCATAGACATAACCAGATATCAAAAGACAGCCTCCTGATGGTCATGGAAGGAGACTGGACTTTGGGTGGTGAACACCAATACAATATACAGATGTTGTGTTGTAGAATTGTACACGTGAGACCTATATAATTTTATTAACCAATGTCACCCCCAATAAATTCAAAGGCAGTGTCCTGTGACATGTGGGCGCATGCATACCCGGACAGTAAACATCTCCTCAGCTAACGTCGAACTGTCCTCTCTCCCCCTGCCTGTGTGTGTGGTGGGGAGCGAAGGACTGGGAAAGTCAGAAGGCCAGAGTGTGTGCTCCCAACACTGAACTTGAGATCAGGAGACTCCAGTCCTTCACCCAGAAAGGTGGCATTATCAGCCCATTTCAGGGACGAGCTCATAAGTAGAGGGGCCCTGGGGGGTGGGGGGAACACAGGTCTTCTGTGTTCAGATCTGAGGCGAAGGAAGAGCTAGACTGTAAGCTGCACAGGGCAGGCTCCAAGATGGACATTTTGCTCACCGTTGTATTCCTGGAACTACTGTCTGTCCCAGAGAAGGCCCTCCCCAAAATGCTCGCTGTACGTTGACTGAGAGAAGTCCAACTCAATATAGAATGGTGTATATTAAACAGAAATACCAAATATACATTTTTCCCACCAGCACTGGTAATTTGCGTGGACTTTTGGAGGTAATCCTCATAACGTGGATAAGTAGGAGGGTCTGAGACACTCCTGCCAGTGGGAGGCAGAGCCAGGCCGGGAGCCAGGTCTCTGGACTCCAGGTCCAAGACGCTCTTAGCTGCATTATGTTTGGGATCATGTGAGTGGGATGTAAGACAGAGCCTTCTTGCCCTGGCCGGTTTTCTCAGTGGTTAGAGCGTCAGCCCACAGACCAAAGGGTCTTGGATTTGATTCCCAATCAAGGGCCCGTGCCTGGGTTGCAGGCTCAACCCCTGACCCCAGTCAGGTTTGTGCGGAGATGACCAGTCGCTGTGTTTCTCTGACATCAATGTTTCTCTCTCTCTCTCTCTCTCTCTCTCTCTCTCTCTCTCTCTCTCTCTCTCTCCATCCCTCCCTCCCAGCCCTTCTACTCTGTCAAGAATCAATGGAAAAATATTCTCAGGTGAGGATTAACCAAATAAAAGACAGAGCCTCCTCACGCTTTTCAAGGCAGACAGAACATGAGACTGTGTAGGATACCGAGGTAAAGGGGAAAGACTCCTGGAGGCCAGAGATACCTAAGCTGGGGACCCTCCCTGCCAGCCCTGAAGGGCTCAGCAACCCATAACACATTCAGGGCACTCAGAGTGGGAAATCCGGTGCGTGAATGGAAACATGGATATGAGAGAGATTGAATTCCCCAGCCATGCAAGAGTGAGCAGTGGTCAGAGCTGTCCCTGGGTGAGTCCCCAGCCCTTCCACTGACTACCCACTGACTCTCAGTGGCCTCTCAAGAAGCCACCAAGTCTCAGATTAGCAGAGGGTCTAAAGAGGCCACTCACATCATTCTATGTCCTTCTTAATTTTAAAGACCCATGGCGATGTCCTCCATAAATTAACACTTGCGTAAATCACTCAAGCCGAGGCCCATCCATGATCTCACTTTCATCTCTCTTACTGTAATCAGAGCCTGAGCCAACTCAGAGCACTTCTTGTCCCCCTGGGACCGGAGAAGGGATGCGTGGGGTCTTGTGCCTATAGGCAACCAAAATTGTGGGAAGGAATAACATTTTAACCTACAGGGCAGTCGGCCCTTTGCTAGAAAGCCCACGTTGGTATAAAACACTTCTAATCTAACACAGCTTTTTGTTGTTTAGCATTCTTGTCAAAAGAGGAACATAAAAAATGCATAGGGCCTGATACCTGCCCACAAGGGGCTTACAATCTGCTTAGAAAATGAGGAACACCCAGGAAGCAAAAGAGTAAAACAATATGTAGTAACAAACAACAAACAAATATATTGTAAATGACGATGAAGCTGAGTGTCATGGGAGATGGTGCAATTAATAATTACTACGGGTTGTCAGTAGAGATAAGTATTGACTGGACTATCAAAGGAGCCTTCATGGAGGTGAGACTTGACAGATGGTAAAAATGTAATTAGTTCTACTTCATCTTCATGCCTGGGAAAGATCTGGAATATGGTGTCCAAAGTCTGCTAAAAATGTGGACAAGTAGTCACACTCTGAGCAGTTTTTCAAACTACAGGGAATGACCCATTAGTGGTAATAAAATTAATTTCATAGATTATTACTAGCATGTTTTTAGGTGAAAGAGAATGAAACAGTAGAAGGAATGGAATGGAATGGAATGGAATGGAACAGAATAGAATAACAGGAGTAGACCCACTCAGAGCGCATCTGCTGTGTACTAAGGAGAACCACAGGAAAGCATTTTGGCTTCCCATGTGTCTGGGAGGAAGACACTGGGTCCCCATGTAAAATGCATTTCTCTCTGTGGGTCATCGTCAATTTGAAAGAGACTGTCATAGGAGATCATTATTTTCATTTTCTTTTACCAAAAGAGATACTTATCTGTTCAAACCTTGGCCCAGTTCAATGCAAATTGTTTCAATAAACATCTTACTGGGCACCCACCATGTGCCAGGCCTGTGAGGGATATGGAGCTGAGTCAGACATCGTGCCTGTCCCATGCATGACATCAAGGAATTAGCCCGTAGTCAGAGTTCAACATTTATCATCTGCTTTATGCTGGGAACACAACCTTGAACTGAAGAGCCATGGGCCAGTGCCCAGGGAGCCCAGGGTCTATGGGGAGACAGACAAGTGAGCAGGTAAACTGGTCCAGGTGGGGAATGCAGGGCTAGAGGAAATGGGTCCTGATGTAGGCTTGGGGTAGTCAGGACGGACTTGTCTAGTCTGTGATCTGCCCGGGATCTTCTGGTTTGGGCACTGAACGATTTACATTCCAGAAACCCCCTCATTTCCAGACAATGCAGGATGGCTGGCCATCCCAGGGGTAAGAGAAAGTGTGGCATATTCTGGAAACTGAAGTTGGTTCAAGCTTAGGACAAGTTTAGTTAGAAAAGTATCTCAGATTTTGTCTAAAATCTAAAAGTTGATCCTAAGGCATCATACGTGAATATTGGGTTTACTTATTGCCACCTAAATTCAGTTGTTTAAATAATTTGTACTGTGCAATTTAACTTTTTGAAATTGATGCTTATCTCTAACTCTGGAGCAGGCCGAAAGCGTAAGCTAGGAGCTTGGGGAAGCAGACA
This sequence comes from Molossus molossus, assembly GCF_014108415.1. Classification (NCBI taxonomy): domain Eukaryota; kingdom Metazoa; phylum Chordata; class Mammalia; order Chiroptera; family Molossidae; genus Molossus; species Molossus molossus. The sequence continues at coordinate 97,150,152 of NW_023425399.1, read as the reverse complement.
GGAAATGCAAGTGACAACCAGGTGGGGACAGTGGCAAGAAGAGGCTGCATACCCTGCCCACAGCCAGAACCTCGGCTTAGCCCCAGCTGCCTTCAGCCCGAGGGAATGTTGCCAATATTTCAAATGAAGCTCCAAGGAAATATTTTTATGTGAAGTCTTCTATTGTTAAAATATTGACAACCCTGGCCAGTTTGGCTCAGTGGTTAGAGAGTTGGCCCATGGACCGGGGAGTCCCATGTTCGGTTCCCGCCAAGGGCACATACCTCGGTTGCAGTTTGTCCCTGGCCCCGGTTGGGGTTGTGTGAGTGGCTACCACTCGATGTGTCTCTCTCACATCCATTCTTTCTTTCTTCCTCCCTCTCTCCTTCCCACTCTATCTGAAGATAAATGCAAAAATGTCCTCGAGTGAGGATAAAAAATATATATATAAATTGATGACAAATTCAGAATTACAATAAAAATACAGTGTCAAACCACATTTTATGGCTGTTAATTTTCAGCCATTCATAGCACCTGGTCAATAGAACTACCGCCCCCTTATGGCAACATAGTCAAATTGCAGGATAGTCTCTTGGAAGGGTAACAGGTTACTTTTTTAGAGCACCCTAGGATGAACAGTCATTGGTTTTAACGTGAAAGAAGGTTGTCTGGGGAGCAGTGAGGCCAAAAAAGAATGGGTGAGTGGAAAGCATCAAAACCCAGGCTTTGCCATGGCCGGTTTGGCTCAGCGGTTGGAGCATCGGCCTGCGGTCCAGAGACACCCGGGTTCGGTTCCTGCTAAGGGCACGTACCTCGGTTGTGGTTTGTCCCCGGCCCTGGTTGGGTTGTGTGGGTGGCAACCACTCGATGTGTCCCTTTCACATCAGTGTTTCTCTCTCTCTCTCTCTCTCTTCCTCTCTTTCCTTCCCACTCTATCTGAACAAAACATGGAAAAATGTCCTCGGGTGAGGATTAAAAAAAAAAAAATTAAAACCTAGGCTTTGTCAATATTCCAGTTTAGGGCAGTTCAGGCCCAGGCTTCGTGACAGGGAGTCAAAGTCAGCCAGCAATTGATCTTGGGTTGGGCCTTGAATATGACATCTCAGCAAGAAAGTGGCTGTCTTGCTGGCTGATTTATAAAACCCCAGAGGAAAATCCTCAGGGCAGAATCCTTGGCCCACCCTAACCAGGCAGCCTGCATCCCATCAGCAGCAAGGCCAGGCCCCTGGGCAGGCAGGCACGTTGGGCTCTGCACTGCAGAACTGAGCCCATCCTGACCCACTGCAGCCAAAGCAAAGCTGAATCTCCCTGGGCGATCGTCCCTGGTCAAGGACTGAATGTTGACATTAGAGCGGACACTCTGCGTGGGGATTCCTGCACCTTCTGCTGGAGCTCCCCCAACAGGCTGCCCTGCTTCACCTGACTCCAGAGCTCTCCAACTTCTCGTGGGCTGCTGCTCCGCCTGTCTGTCTGTCTCCTTTTACCCAATTGTCAAGAGACAAGTTCAGCCCCAAGCTCTGATTAGGTGACATAGGCATCCACTCATATGCTAAGATTCCTCTGCCACCAGTTTTTCCCCTTGTATTTCCCGAAGTCTCTATTCCTTAGCAGAAGAGAAAGACTTTAGTTACAGTGTGAAACAAGATTCAAAATGCAAACAGCAAACACATGCATGCACACACGTGGACGTGCATACACACTGTACATGTGTGCACATGAACACATACACACACACATAAGACCAGGAGTCAGCAGTCCAGGGCTCCCTTCCCCATCTGCCACTGACTTCTGTATAAAATGGGGGGATACGCTTCTCTCTGGCTTCAGTCTCTTCTGCAAAGTGATGGGGTGGGAATGAATTACATGACCGCAGTCATCCCTTAATAATTCTCTGCAAAGTCATGCCAAGATGCACGCCAGCTGAGAGAGGGTGTTTTCTTGAATTGAGATTTCCTACAGTAGAGATGGCAGGAAGGGCAGCGGGAAACCAGAGGAAGGTGGGAGTTCATGGAGTGGGAAATGGACCCAGAGAGGGACAGGAGGCTGGGGGGCCTGGACACCAACAGCACCCACTTTCCATCTGCTCGAGGCTGACCCTGGCTGCTGGGTATCTGTAATATTCACCTCCTCGTGGAATTCCACACCTGATCCTCCCCTTGTCTCCTCTTCTAGCAAATGTCCCATGAGGCCCCACTATGTGCAAACCACTGTGCCAGGTGTCAGGCAGGGCTGCCTTTGCACCCGCTCTTCCCCCTGCTAGAATGTCTCCCATCCCCCCATCTCTCCATTGAGATGTTGAGGTTCTAGGAAGCTCGTGTCAGATCCACAGGAGGAAAGGATATCATGCCAGCAAGGTAGGATAGCGCAGTGGTTAAGAGCAAGGCCTTTGATGCCATACAGTCCTGGGCTTAAGTTCCAACTCTGTTCCTTGGGCACATTATGTAATCTCTAGGCCTCCGTTTTTTCATCCATAAAATGGGAATAATAATAGTATATATCCCATAGGAATGTTGTGAGAAATAAGTAAAATAATTTGGACATGGCAAAACTGTCAGTGCTGACCTAATATCTGGTCTCTCCTTCCTTTCTAACAGAATCCCCATTTTGTTGGGGATTCATTAAATCCAGCTAAATAAACTACATTTCCCAGCTTCCCTGTAGCCAACAATTGCTGAATAATACAGTTCTGTCCAGTGGTAAGTGGAAGTCCTGTGGGGAATTCTGGGAAATATTTGCTTACCCAATATAAGTCTTGCCCCCTTTCTTCTACCTTTGTCCTTCTTCCTGCGGAGGATACTGGTGAAGGCCGGAGCTGCAGCCATGTTGCAGTCACGAGGGAAAGGCCAAGGAAATCATAGATGGTACAGGTTGGTTAACCATCTGCACCCAGACTTCATGTTTATGACTATTCATTTCAGTCGCCCTTATTCGGGTTTTCCATTTCAGGTACCTGAGCCTAATTCCCAGTTGGCACAAGGGTTTAGCTCAGTGCCATGCACATAGTAAGCAGTTTCTACTGTGTGGGACACATCCCTGTGGGCCCACTGCAGGGTGCCTTGTGCAGGGAGAAACCAGTAAGGACGTTAGCATAACATAGTAGTTCTCAGACTCTGCCACTCTTTAGCTGTCGGGCTTCAGTGAGTCCTTTGGTCTCCCCAGCCCTTAGTTCCCCATTTGGGGTTTGGGCCAGAAGATGTATAAAGTTACTTCCAACTCTGATCATCCATAGGTCCATGGCAGTCTTCCAGGACATCCATATCCACCATCTGGCTCCTTATGTCCTACTGTTCGGGGCAGCCCCCGGCCCTCCTCCCATCCCCCCACTGCTCCCCAGCCCCAGCAAGCTTGCTGAGATCCTGAGCACCTCCGGAGAAAGGAACCGTTGAAATCGAAGGCCATGCTGCCTTAGTTAACTTTGCCACTGGCTTAAGTAAGGAAGAATACCAAGAGTAACAAAAAACCTAACTGAATCAGTGTCACTAAATAATTGTGGTAACATTTCACATTAAGCATGAATATTAAGAGCTAAGAAGTACATTTCCCTTCTTCTTCAATTATGCTTGGATGTGCGGAGGCCGGTCATGGCTGGGGCCGCCGCTCTGCAGACCTTCCTCACGAGCTGAACACCCTCTACCAACCTGTTCACAGCCATTCCGACAGGTCTCTGCGTCTTGGCACAATTTGCCAAGCAACCTTGAGGAATCATGTGTTTGTCATTATTGAAGTATTTATAAACGCTGCTTTGGTTTAGCCCTGTTTCCTTTGCTTCCCCACAGCACATCGACCAAAAAGAAGAATGCTTAGGTGGGGGCTTCTACTCAGCTTCTTCTTGGTATTTTAACCAAAAGAGCACTGTTGGAATATGGCCTCTGTCGGCCCACAATAGAAACTCACCCCCATGTTCCCAGAGGCTTGAACTTCAAGGTTCTACTTGGCCTGGCGCCATGTGTGTGTTGCCTAAGCGAGAAGACCTAGAACAGGGGAGAAAGAAAACTAACATATATTAAAGACCTTTGTTCTAGGTACCCTGGCAAATAGTTACTGAATGTTTAGCATGTACCACACAGTGTTCTAGGGATGTTTCATGTATTATCTTACTTAATTTTGTCAATAATAATTTCTAACCCTTGTACATAGCACTTTTAAGATGCCAGGCCATTCTCTAAGCATTCTGTCTATATTAATGTACCTAATCCTCACAACAGCCCAACAGATGGGTACTATTACGATTCCCATTTGAAAGATGTTGGAACATAGGCACAGAAAGGTTGAGTGAATTGCTCAAGGTCACACAGCTAGGAAATGACAGCTGAGATTCAGGTACAGGTAGTCTAGTTTCAGAGGCCACACCCTTCACCACTGAGATAGGCTCTATTTTGGGTCCATTTTTTTAGCAGAGGAAATGATAACATACAGAAGGTAAGTGATTCTTCCAAATTCTCAAAACTAGTAACAGAACAAGAATTTACACTCTGGTGACCAGACTATTATCTTCACCAACACCCATAATGCTATATAAATAATCTCACCACACTCCACAGATTAGACGTTGCTATTCTCATTTCACAGATAAAGAAACTAAGCATGAGAACTTGTGTATTTTGTCAAAAGATTGCATGATTGTTGAGTGTCAGAGGTGCGATCCAACCTCAGTTCCACCCGGCTCCTTCAGTCCTAGCATCATAGCAAGAGAAGAGGAATACCTTCAGTCTCAGGATGCTCTGCCAGTCCAAGTGCTCGGAGCTCTGCCAGCTTTTGACATCTCTGCTAACAGAGGGGACTAAGGCAAAGCAGGCTTCTCTGTGTGACCCCTCAATGCAGGTATACCTCCCATGTCCCCAGACCTCAGTCTCTATCACAGTCTCCACTTTCTCCAGCACCCTGACCAGACACACCAGAGAAGAAAGAAAAGGAAGATAGTTTGATTTGGGTTGACTTTTCAGCTAGAAAATAAGTAGTTAGAAAATCAGATTAACGTTTTGACCAACGAGGGTCTGTAGCTGCAGGAGACAGAACCCCAGAAGACTGGAGCGTCTTCTCAGGGAGTTTTGAGGTCTTCAGATGATTTAATGGGGGCCAAATTTTCCTGAAGTAGAAAAATGCACTGAGAGTCTCTTCCTGCTATTTATCATTATGTTTCAAGGAGAACTGGCTTGAATAAGGAGTTACCCTAAATATATTAAAAATCAGTCCTGAAGGAAGCATACTTTCAAGAGCAAGAGTGTATAACTGACACTATCAAGACCAGCAGAGTTGACCTTTGAATGTGGCACTTGTCTGAGAAGTGACTTTTTGGTTCACCCTGATTGCACAGGAGAGGAGGGGAAAAGGAAAAAGAAAATCTTAGGTACTTGTCTTCAGAGCTGGACTCTTAGAAGAATGTTGCTAATGCTGACGATAAAACATTCAGCCTAATACAAAACCTAGACCCAACTGAGGGTCCTCAGTTTCCAAAACAAGATGTTTTTGTGAGTTATTGAAGAAGCATCAATGAAATGGAAACTCTTGATATGCCCTGGATATTGAATTAATGGTGAAAGTTTAAGAAATCAAGGAGGCCATGAATGAGATGTTTGGACACAGAACATCTTTTAGAATTTGTCAAATCATCATGTCATCACTGCACTTAAATGGCTACTTGATCCAGTGTAGACTCAAGAGGACATTTACCGCATGTAATGTGCTGGTGAAGAGATAAACCTATCTCCTCAACCCATTTCTTTATTATTATTATTATTATTGCAGGTCATATTCAATATTATATTTATTTCAAGTATACAACATAGTGGTTAGACATTTATATAACTTACAAAGTGATCACCCCAAAAAGTCTAGTAGCCATCTGATTCCACACATAGTTATTACAATATTGTTGACTATATATTCTCTATGCTGTTCTTAACATCCCACGACTGTTTTTATAACTGGTCATTTGTACATCTTAACCCCTTCACCTTTCTCACCCATGCCCTCACCCCTTCTCCAACTGGCAACCATCAAAATGTTCTCTGTCTATGAGTTTGTTTCTGTTTGGTTTGTTCATTTTTTTTGTTTTTTAGATTCCATATATAAATCTTTCTGTTTGACAAATAGGACCTAGATGTACCAAGGCCTCATGTTGAAGATAAAGATGGAAGCAGAAAAATGCACTGAGACATGAACAAGACTTGGTCCTGTTTCCAGGGAACTCTGGCCTAGTAAGAGAGACAGTCGGCTATGTATACAGTAGTCCCCCCTTATCTGCAGTTTCAGTTACCCACGGTCAACTTCAATCTGCAAATATAAGTGGAAAATTCTAGAAATAAACGATTTATAAGTTTTAAATTTCACACTGCTCTAAGTGACGTGATGAAATCTAATGCCATCCGCTCTGTCTCAGCCAGGACATGAATTATCCTTTGTCGAGCATATCCATGCTGTATAGACTACCCGCCCATTAGTCACTTAGTAGCAATCTCCACAATCAAGTCATTTATATGGCAGGTTGTATGTTGTATAACTGTTCTATTTTATGAGTTATTGTTGTTAAGCTCTTACTGTGCCTAATTTATAAATTAAGCTTTATCATAGTTATATATGTATAGGAAAAAAGGTATATACAGGGTTTGGTACTATGCATAGTTTCAGGCATCTACAGGAGGTCTTGGAGCATATACCTATGGATAAGGGGGACTACTCTAAATGGAAACTGGAAAGTTTTATTACAGCTCAGAAATAAATATACACCCTAAACCCCCTGTAGTCAGGGTTATTCTGGGAGCTAGGGAGATGCCCTGATCCTAAGCTCAAGTCATTTGCATGCTATTTGGACAGAGGAGACTGGATGGCCCATCATACAGTGGTCCCCAATCCTGAGTCCCTGCTTCTTAGGGTCATAGGCTCAGCCTCAAGTTCCTTAGACTGAGAGTGCCTGTCACTTACACATGCCGGCATCATTTCCTGCATCCACACAAATAAAAGTGGACAGCAAGCCGGTACCATCTTGTTTGCTGCTACTGGATTTATGACATGTCAAGTTTAAATAGCACGTGCAAGGCTTACAATGGAGGCAAGGCAGAAATTCATTTTTCAAGCCCATCAAGGCTCTGAGCCACCAGCCCCTTCCCTGCTGGGGCCAGGAGAACAATTTCATGACATTCTGATGCTAAGAAAAGGCCTCCCCAGATTTCCACATCCAATTCTGCTTCTGTCTCTATCTTTTTCCCTTTTCCCTCAAGTCTCAAAAACTACCAAAATAGCATAAATGCCACTTTACCAGTACCAGGTGGATCCCAATTAACCTTTACGCAAGTTTGCTTCTGCTGTGTGTGAGCCCTGACCTTATTCTGGGGCTGAATTTTTCATGCCTTATAAACAAACCACCAGCACGCCATGCTCTGCCTTCTCACGCCCAGCTGATGTAGCCAGCTCTGATTTAGGCCCGCCCCACCCACCTTCTGTGCTTTTCTTTATCCGGATGTGAGAACAATTTTCCCTGTCTTCCCTCCCCTCAATCAGCAAATTAAACTGCTCAGTTGCCCCCAGCTTTTCCCAATAATAGAGGCAACTTGGACTTGACCCATTAAGGGAGAGAGCCCAGAAAGACTTGCTCCAGTACCCAGCAAGTCTCATTTTGATAATTGATTGGTAAAACAAGCATTTGGGTTGCAAAGCAGCCTCGGTCAGGTTTCCATTTTGCAGCAAACCCCTAAATTAAAAATCACCTCCGGGGGATAATTCTTTTGCAAATAATATGAGCTGGGCTATTTTTGTTTTTGTCGGGCGCACTGTCACTCCAGGCCCGTGTCTCATATGTTATTCTGGCTGCATGAGAAAGGCCCATAATAGTAGCATTGGCAACAGAATGATGGCAAGAAGGGGAATGTCAATTTATAGTCATGAAACAAGGTGAAAACCAAACTCCTCAACAAAAAGTTGAAGCCCACTTTAGACAATAGAAAATTACAAAGTAAGGTCCCTAAAGCCAGTTCATTTAATCCAGCGGTTCTCAACCTGTGGGTCGTAACCCCTTTGCGGGTCGAATGACCCTTTCACAGGGGTCACCTAAGACATAACGGTAGCAAAATTACAGTTATGAAGTAGCAACAAAAATAATTTTATGATTGGTGGGTCACCACAACATGAGCAACTGTATTAAAGGTTCGCGGCATTAGGAAGATTGAGAACCACTTTTAATCCGTGACATGGCAGGCAGTATTTGGGGTGCCATGTTAGGCTGTGATCAAACCTGAGTTAGGTTAGAATCACCCAGGGAACAAATGTGATTCAGAAGCCTAATTATTTCAGCTCGAGTCACGTTGTATTGGGAACAGATACCTTACATCTCTGCCTTTGTCCATGATATTACTGTGGAGTACTGCGCCCTTCTCTACTCTTGCCAGATAGATCACTCCTCCTCATTCTTGAAGACTCAGCTCTAATGTCTCCTCTTCCAGGAAGCCTTCATGATTTCTGGCCAGATTTTATCCCCCTCCAGTCTCCCATCGTATAGTATTTAAATAGCACAGTCGTAAAAGTGTTGCTTGCCCTGGCCGGTTTTGCTCAGTTGTTAGAGCGTCGGCCTGTGGTCTGGAGAGACCCGGGTTCGGTTCCCGCTAAGGGCATGTACCTCGGTTGTGGTTTGTCCCTGGCCGTGTTTGAGCTGTGTGGGTGGCAACCACTCGATGTGTCCCTTTCACGTCAATGTTTCTCTCTCTCTCTCTCCTTCCCACTCTATCTGAACAAAAAATCGAAAAATGTCCTTGGGCGAGGATAAAAAAAAAAGTGTTGCTTGACTTTTCTGTCTCTCCGACTCTAGTCCTTAAGAACAGAGAACACATGTTACTCCTCTTTTAATCTCCAGCATCAGAGTACCTGGCACACAGAAGGTGCTTAGGAAATGTTTATTGAATGAATGGATATGTGAAAATATAGAAACCTATATGAAATGAAACAAAGAGCTGAATTTTAAAGAACTGACTGTTCTGGAATTAATCTGTTGAATTCAGCGATTTACTTATTTAGCATGGTCTTCCTAAGAGCCTACCAGACACGCAGCTTTGTGTGACAGGAGGAAAGGACAGATCCCAGCTCTCGAGGGACTTATCAGATTTGTACGTTTCTACGTGAGGATGGTAGACAATAGTCCAAGGCAAATGAGTGCAGCAGAGGATGGCCGTGCTGGCACACCAGATTGGGAGCTAGGAAAGCAGATTCCTGTCATAGTCCCACCACTGAGTCACTGTGTGACCTTGGGCAAGTCACTCCACCTCTCTGGACCTCGGTTTTGTCATAGGTAACATCAAAGAGTTGAAATGAGGCTGGGACAATAGCTACTCACATGGAAGAAAATAAAGTGTCTGCCTCATAACATATAGAAAAGTAACTTCCATGTGGATTAATGACCTAAACGTAAAATAGCAGAACACTAAAAGTTTTTTTTTAATGTAGAAATATAGCCGTATGGCATCAGTTTAGACAAATTTCCTTAACAAAATGTGAAGAGCAAACGCCGTAAAGGAAATACCTGACAAATGGACCTCCCCTGAAACGAACACATGCCCTAATCAAAGTGAAAAATGATGCCCCAACCTGGAAGAATGTATCTACAACCATCAGGATGAAAAATACGAGGAGTCAGAATATCTACAGAACTTGCACAAATCTATTGGAAAAACAAAGACAACCTAGTAGAAAGATGGTCAAAGTAGATGAAATCTAATTCGCAAAAGAGGGAGATGACCGATAAACTTGTGAGATGTTCAGGCTCACTAAAAATCAGAGATATGTCAGTTAAAAAGGTCCCTTCCTACTCATCAGCATGGGAAAAGTTGAGAATCTTGATGATACCTAGTTTTGAGAAGGATGTGTCGCCATGGAGACACAGATAGGAATGTAACTTGGTACAGCTATTCTGGAGGACAATTTAGCAATAACTAGTTAAGTTGAGCCTGTTCATACCCTACGACTCAGCAATCCCCCGTCACTATAGACGAGGAGACATAGGCAAGTATATTCCTTGTAGTATTATTTATTATGATTAAACATTGGAAACAACTTAAATGGCCGTGATCCGTGGATGGGAAAAACACAGCACAGTAATGTTGCATAGTATACCACACAGCACTATTGTATATACTACTATAGTATAGTACTAGTCTAATATAGGGTTGTAGTATCATCATACAATGGAATCCTATACAGCAGTGAAAACTAATTCATGTAATAACATGGCCAAATTTCAAAATTATGATGCTGATGCTGAGAAAAACAGAAAGTTGCAGGATTATATGTACAGGAACATGGCATTGATGTCAAGTTTAACACAGAGCAATACTGCATTGCTATGGCGGAAGAATATGCCAAAAACTGGGCAGGAAAGATGCTCTCTGAGTTCAGGATGAGAGTTACCTCTGGGAGAGAAAGGGATGGGTGTAGGGCAGGAGTTGGGAACAAAGGAGGCTTCAACTTATAGTAATATTCAATTTTCTAAAAAGAGTAGTAAATAAAACATTTGTCACACAGCCTAAGTGTCCCCTATTCCTGTACTTTCATTATTTCATGTGAAGTATTTCATTATTTTAAAAGGTGGAAAAAATACAGACCTAAAGTTTCATCATATTTATCTGCAAGGTAAACAGGATTACAAGTAGATTGTGTTTGGTTTGGGTGTTGCTTGCTATGTTTTCTCAGTTTCTCTAATGTGCATTAGCACTTTTGAAGAAAAATATGATGGAAGTTATTTAGAAGAAAAAAACAAGATGACGGTGTTGGGAGTAGACTGTTTTAAAGGTCCCTTCCGATTCTTGGATTCCTTGAGCAGGATCAGCTCACCTTACAGACAAACATGGGCTGTGTCCCTGGCCAACGGTTGTTCTAGGTCCATGCGGGAAACTAGGGCTACACCAGCCAGTGTCTAATCAAATCCAAGTCGCTGTAGGTGTCATTGTTCAGGAGGTCAGAAGAGGGGAGGGCAGTGCCAGGGAGTGTCTGCAAGGCCTCCAGGCAAGGAGACTGCTGAGTGGCTGCAGCAGCATCTTGGGCTGGGCTCCCGAGCTGCCGTCTGTACTCAAAGGTCATCACCAGCCTGGGCTCTGGAACCGGTTGGGATCCTTGTCATGCCACTGCTAACATCCATTCACATCATGATACTGGGCAGATGACTTTAAACTCCTAATGCCTTGATTGCTACGTTTGTAAATTAAGAATAATAATAGCAATTCCCTCACAGGGTCATTGGAGAATCAAAATAATCCACTAGGAGTGTATCCAGTGCAGAGCCTGTTGTCATTGTGAGGGACCGGGCCTGGCCCACGCTGCAGCTGAAGGTGAGTCCGAGGCTGGAAGTGGGTGTGCACGCGGGTGGGCGGGCTGGGACGCTGGGAGGTTTCATCAGGGAGGAGGGCAGAGGGCCACAGTCAAGTCTGCACTGGGGGGCTCTACGAGCCAGTCTGCTTGGCTCCAGACGGAATAAATGAACACAGCGCTCAGAGACAGATGGAGCACACGGTCTGGTTTTCTAACGAATGGGGGCTCTTTACCCAGGATTCCTCACTGTCAGTCAATATGCAGTGTCACCCCTGAGGATGACACTGGGGTCTTTGGGGAGTCACGGGTAGGGGAAAGTGGATAATGCCCTGGCTTTGTGACCTTGGGTGAGTCACCGCACCTTTCTGAGCTGCCGTCTTCTCATTTATAAAATGAGGAATTTGACATCCTGGAAAGAGAATAAGATTCGCAGGCCTAAGAACACCTTGGTTCTGTCCAGCCCTGTGTGGCTTTAGGAAAGTCGCCCCCCTCCCAGGCCTCAGTTTCCTCCTCTGTAGAATGACGGGCATGAAGGAGATGTTTTCTAGGGGCCTCTCAAGCTTCAGGGTGGGTTACCTGCTCACACATGCACATACACCAGTAGTCGGTGCCAAGTTTAACCCAGAAGGGGGTTCAGGGCAAATCGAACTACCTGGCATATTAGAATCACACATCCCAGCAGCCAGGAGGGACCCTCCTCCAGAGTGGCTGCCTTTAAGGTACGACCGTGGGACCACTGAACAGGCTCTTCCCCGTGAACAGCACAGCTGCCCCCGAGCCTCGCTTGCCACCAGGCCTGAAATGCCACCGTTCACATGGCATTCCATTAGGCCTCGAAGATGTTTCTGTCTCCCAGACAGCCTTTGAAAATGCCGTGTCAAAAGTAAGGCTAACCCTGGGGACATTACCCCAATTTCCCAACTAGCTGTAAGCAAAGTCCTGGGACAACAGGTTACAGAGGGAGCTAATTTGGGCCATCATGAAAAAGGATATGGGTTCCAGCAAACTGCCTCCTCGTGCAGGGGTCGCAGGGATTTCCCGGTCATCCGGTGACCAGTGCCCCCTCGTCTCCTGCCTGCTCTTTACCCAGGACCGGCGCTGTTGCTGGGCGTATGGGGAGGAATCGCTGTTCCCCTTGTACAGTGATGGGCCAGAGAGGTTAGGCTGCTTATTCAGCCTGATAATTAGGCTGAGACCTAGAGAGATGAGACCTCCTTGTTCAAGGTCCCAAAGCAGGTGAAGGGCAGGCCCTCAACCAGAGCAATAAGGATGGTGATAGCATCAACCCCTTACTGAGCCTCTTTCTTCTGTCATTTAACCCTCACAAAGCAGGGACGATTAACATTCTCCTTTCACAGATGAGGAAACTGAGGCACAAAAGGGTGAAGTTTCCCAGCTACTGGGACATCCATGTCTCTGGCCCCAGGTGCAGCCTCTTCGATAAACTGCCTAAAATGGGCCCTGCTCCCTAGTCCTAAGTCTGGGCCTCACCTCTGATGCTTCTGACCTGGAAGGTTCTAGATGCTGCCCTCCTTCATCTCCCTCACCTCCTCTCTTCTTCTTCATTGCAAGACAGAGGCTTCAACAGAAAAGGTGTCAGGAAAGTGACTGATGGAGGCTGACCCCAGGTCAGAGCAAAGGTGACCTGACTCCCTACCTCTGTGGAATGGGCCCGCCTCCCTCATACTGACCTGACAGGCACGACACAGAGCCCCAGGGCAGGAGTGAGGACGAGGGGTGGCTCCTGGGGCCATCCGACATCACTGGGACAACTGGGCAGACACCACCCTGCCCCACCTCCAGGGCACAGCTCCCACCCTGGCCAGAGCGCCAGGCTGCCAAGCCATCCTTCAAGCCCAGATGACACCTGCTCCCTGAGTGTTGGTGACAGGCGCCCAGCTGGAAAAATGATGGACGGCATGGTGGGGGCAAAGTGCGGATTTTCCTTCATCAGAAATGGCAGCTGCAGCCAAGGCTGGAGGCATCAGGGGCAGGGCAGCCTCACACAGGAGTGTGCACACACACACACTCACACACTAGCTCACACATTCGCATACTCACTGCATCCAGGCTGCATGAATGGGACCCAGGAGGTGAAGTGAGTGTCAGCTCATAGAGTAAGGTGTCAACTGCTACCATCTCTCTCTCTGGGAGACGAGTAGTAGCAGCAGCAATGCCTTCTGCATGCAACGTGTCCTGCAATGTGCAATGCACTTCCATACTCACAGGATCAGCAGATACGTAAGGTTAAGCATTGGAGCTGGGCAGTCACTTTCAGGCTGGGTGACAACAGGCAAGTTACTAAACCTCTCTGTACCTCAGCTTTCCCATCTGTCAAAAGGGCTAATAGTAGTACCTGATAAAAGCTGGGGCCACTGAGGAGTTAGAGCAACTCCACTGAAAGCTCAGAAGAGACCATTCAGCTCTGTCTCTGCCCATTTCAGCTGCTGATGGCTGCAGCTTTCCAACTGCCTGTTACTCTAAATGTATTGCCACCCATGACAGGCACCTTTCCGGGCTGCTTGGTGGACTCCTGGGCAGACAGCTGCCGGCCTGGGAGGAAAAGCCCATGTGACGCGCACGCATGCACCACACAAGCATGGCACTGCAGGCTGCGTGTCCAGTGGTCTCAGCAATTCCCCTGGTGCTGGGCAGAATCTCCAGCTCACCACAAAGACTCCCGGGATAAGACTGGGAAGAAAGGAGGCCACGCAGCAAAGCCACCAAGGAACAAACACACACTCTTTCAAGACAGCTGGTAAGAGCATTTAGTGTAGTAAAGTTACTATGGAGTGGTCAGCACGTGCTCATTCATGGCCATGTTCATTCAGCAGATTCTGTTAATGTCTCCTAAATGCCCTGCCCAGCTCTTGGGTGGTTAGTGTGAGGTGGGCAGGAGCTGGGTAGGACATGGCTCTGACAGATCCAGACATAGACCGAGAAGACAGAGACATTTGCCCCGGCACCCACCCCAGTGCCTGACATCCACCATGAGGAAAAGCCTCTGGGCCTCATGTCCGAGTTTATCTATTTATACATAATGAAGAAACCCTGCTCTTCCTCTGGAATCGCTCCCTTTTCTATTTGATTGTCTGTATGGACACAGTCTCAAGAGTCAGAACAAGATGGAACATTGGAAAAATTCTAGCCCTGCCATCTTCACACATGTTCTAAGTCAATGTGTTGAACACACAAAGGTGGAGTCAATGCCATTGGGTTGGGGCAGGAGTGAGTGAGGAGCACTAAGCCTAGTGTCCTTGGGCCCCCTTTGCTGAGTTCCTTGAAGAGTTTGAAAAGCACCTCTCAAGATGTATCCTGAGGATTAGGTTCAGCTACAGGTACCAGAGACTCCAAAAATAGTGACTTGAAAGTGAGCATCCTTCTCTCTGACATGAAAGTGAGAAGTGGGGAGCACAGAGTGAACGTGGGGCATCCACACACATCTGTTTGCAGATGGCTTCCAGGCCTCTGCTCATATCCTTTTGGCCCTGGTATAGTCACATGACTACACCTAGCTTCATGGGCTACTGGGAAATGTAGTTTTACTTGTAGGTGGCCATGAACTCAGCTGAAAGCTCTATGACTATGAAATAAGGTCCAATCCCCCACTTTATAAATGAATAAAATGAGGTGTTAGGGTGACTGTAAGATCATTGGCATGATAAGTAATATGACAAAACTAAGTACAAAATAGAGTGAGGGAAGTGACTCAGAGGCACCCACATCTGTCTCTGAGAGTCAGAGAAAGGGTCACCAAAAGAGAGAGAGCTTCCAGCTGAGACTGGAGTGGTGAGAAGTGTGTGCTGAGCAGATAAGAATGGGGAAGGGTAAGCCAGGCAGAGGGAAAAGCATATGCAAAGGCCCAGAGGAAGACGGGGTGCCATGTTTGGAAGCTAAAAAGAGGTGTAGTATTGTCAGAGCATAGAAGGCAAAAAGGATCCAATGGTTAATTTTATATGTCAACTTGGAGGGTGTTTTGGATATAATTAACATTTAAATTAATAAACTTTGAGTAAAGTAAATTATCCTCTCCATTGTAGGTGGGCCATATCCAGTCAGTTGAGGACCTGACTACAACAGAAATACCAGCTTCCCCAAGCAAGAGGGACCTGCTCCAACAACTGCCTACTGCCTCCAGACTTCTTCTGCCCCATCAGCTGTGCGGGGTCTCCAGCCTTTCACATAAACCCATTCCTTCTCATCAGTCTCTTCGTGTATGTATCAACCTCCTCACACACACACACACACACACGGACGCACACACGCACACCTTATTGGGTCTATTTCTCTTGAGAATTCTGACTAACGCAGGGAGGATTGCAGAAGATGCGGCTGAAGAGATTGACGGGGATCAAATGAGGAAGAGGCCTGTGTGCTATTCAAAGCCATTCTGATTTTATTCTGTCGAAATCAGGAGTCATTAAAGACTTCTGAGCTAGATAAGGATCCAACCTGCACATTAAATCCCATTTAGGGGTGAGGCTGGAATGATGGTACACCAGCCTGTACAGCATGTAATAAGCACTTTTCTTTGTACCTGACAGAGTAGAGTTGTGGGCCCTGCATAACATTGTAAACAAACAAATTCTTAATGTACTTCTAACATTTGTTGAGTGAATGAATGAGTGGCCCCGGGATGTTAACCGCAACCATGCTACTTGCGTTGGCCCAGTGTGCCTTCAATATGGAAGAAGCACAGGCTCTTAGAGGGTAACACCCGGATTTGGGGAATGCTACATTCCTACCCTTCCTCTCTCAGTGGATGGATGAGATTCCACTGTCTAGAGTTCAACATCCTTAAGTCTTCGTTTAAGTCCCAATGAAGGCAAAATACCATGGGCCAGGAGCTCCCTCTAAGCCGTTCTAAGTTATTCACTCCCAATGTTGTTGGGGGCTCTTAGAGCAGGAAGGGGCAAGGAGAAGAGAGACAGGACTAGAACGAGTGTGAGGGGAAAGCAGAATAAAGAACGGGAGGCAGAGTGCCCAAGACCAGCCTCACCTGTAAGCCATTGTGCAGAAGACGAGCTCTTTAAAGAGGAAAAGAACAGAACTGAGAGAGGGAGGCTGAGGTCCTGCCAAATCCCCCTGCTGCCCCTTTAAAGGGGACCCAAGCACTTAGGGATGGAAAGATTAAATCCAGCGAGTAGACTTGGTGACACTTCCTTACCAGTGACATGCGTGGACCTTTTTGCACCACGTTTTAAATATATTTCTGCCCAGAAGAGGCAGCTGACAGGCCAGGAAAGACCTAATGGAAAACAGCAGCTAATACTGCAAGTCAACAAAGCTTGTCAGCCCGGACGCCATCATCCCTCACCTCCTCTTTTATTTTTATAGGAACGGCTCAGAAACAGAGAAGAGAAATTTCAAAAGCCAAACAAAAAATCAATACTGTGGGAGATAACCCAGCATTAATACAAAAACCAGAGAGGGTTTCTTTGTCTCCGCCTCGGCGGTGCTATCAATCACACTCTGAGGATGGATTTGGGAGCCACCTTTGCTGGGAAACCAGCGGGAACCGTTTCAGTTAAAACGCCCATAGAGAGCCGGCTTTAGGTGGAGTGGAGCCTGAGCCAGGAGCAGGAGAGAGAACACCCAGTCCCAAGCCGATGTCGCTCCCCTAGGATTCATGGGCCACCATCTCCAGGCTGAGGTCTAAAAGACAGGAGGAGGCTAGAAATGGACAGCTTAGAATGAAAAGCTAGCTTGACAAGGAAAGGTAACGTAGGAACAAATCTGAGACTTATTAAATAAATAGCTTCCCCTGTGTGCTCACGCTCAGATGCTGAAGATCAATGTCACACACCCACAGGACCCTCTAATCCAAGGCCAGTGAGGATGAAAGTCAGGCAGCCAGTTCTCACCAGGTGTGATCAAGGAGTCCTGGAGGTGGCCATTCCTCAGGAGGAACACAGAGCAGGCCCAACTGGGTACAAGCCAGGACCTCTCCGAAGGACCTCGCCACTCCCTTCCCCAACCCTCATCCCGTGTTTCAGGACACAGCTGAGCTGGATCATGAAAAATCCATAAGGCCTCAGATACAAAGCATCCAGGACAGAAAGAGGTGCTTCTAACCCAGGGCCTCTGTTGTAATGCCCTTTGTTTTTCCTTCTAAGCCCTCACCATTATCATGAGGTTCCCTTCGTGGATGTGGTTGACGTTTGTCTCTCCCAAGAGCTAGGAGCTCATAGGTCTGGGCCCATCAGCAGCCCCGATGGAAGCGTTTTACATCAACAGAAGCCTCCGTGACTTGGTTTCCTCTTTGCACTGTGGTTCATGTGGCTCTACCTGGAGTAACTTCTCCCTCCTGGTCACTCTGTTTAAACCTACTAACTTCCTCCAGGAAAACCTCTGGGCTTCTCACTCTGCACAATCTTGATCGTCTCTGGTCTTCTGGAGTTAAACAATCTGGGTGTCTGTGGGCATAGCCTGAGAGTCACAGAGAGAATCCCAGGACCGTGAGTTGGGAGGGACTTGAAGGATCATCTCACGATCTCCTGGGGAGTTACAGAACAGTGCCATTGCCCAGGCCCCATCCAGGAACCTTCACATCAGATCACTGCGGAGGGTGCTCAAGTATTGGCATTGTTTAAAACTCACCAGCTGACCATAATGGGCCAGGTTGAGAACCACTGTTTAACCTGACCCACTCAGGAACTCTGCCTACATTTGGGCAGGTTGCACACTGCGAAACCCCAGAGAGCACCGTTCACCTGTAGCCCTCGCCATGGTGCCATGAGGAGTTGTACAGTACACAGCCTGCCCAAAGAGACCTCCTGATTTCACTTAAAAGAACACTGAAGCTCAGAGCAAAGTGATTGGGACAAGGTCACATGGCAGGTTAGTGTCAGAGCTTCACTGAGAACCACGCCTCCCAGCTCCCCATGCAGGACAGTCTGCAGACCTCCACCAGGCTGCTCAAAGTGTGCTCCATGTTCCAGCTTATTTACAACGCAGAATCTCAGGCTGCACCTCAGACTTCCTGAATCAGAATCTGCACTTTACCAAGGTCTCTGGGCAGTCTGGGGACACATTAAGTTAGGGAAGCACAGCTCATCACACTGTCTGTAGGAAAGCTTCATGGAGGCTGAGCCGGACTTTCCTCCTGAACCGCCTTTGCACGTAGTAGGCGATCAATACAGATCTGCTGATTGACTGATTGAAAATCTATGGTTTGCATGAGATACAGGCCCCTTGAGTGTTGCCGTATTGGAAACGACCAACTTTTCAAGTTCCTGTAATCGGCGATTACTGAAACGGGGAATCCCACCTCACCACAGCAGAGGTGTCTCTATGCAACTATAAAAACAGTGACACTGATAACAAAAGAATGTCTTGCTGAACACACTTGGGGTCCATTGGATGATTTCCTCTGCCCCTTGAGCTTTCTGTAAATAATATCTAATCACTTTACCAGCCATTTGGATAATGGCTCCTTTCTCATCTCTACTCAGAAAACAATCCAAAAATAAAAAAATAGAGAAAGAGCATAAGAGTTCTTCAGGGCTTAAGCATCTTTTGATTAGAGTTTATTTACTAATCTTATTAATCAGTCTGATTAAAGGCAACATAGATCAGAAGAAAGTCTCCCTTCAGAGCCTCCATCTCCCTTCCCTCCCTGCTGGCTCCTGCCCTGTGTTAGGTGGTTACTGAGTCCCCATGGTCAATGGCGTGAATGGCTCCTCAGTTGTTCTGGCCCTTGTCACTTTTAATTGGGTGTTGCCCAATTATCCGTTCCATAAACACTTGGCCATGTTGCAGCTCTGGTCTTCAGTTCAAGCATGCATGTTCATTGGGCAACTCCACTTTCATTGGAACACATAAACTCCAGACCAATTCAATTGGCCACCTAACCTGCAGCATCAAATATCTGATTCTAAGAAGTTATCAAATAGGATATCCCTAAACTCCTGGCCAAATGATATAGATCAAAAGCTTGATGGGTAGGATCAAAAGCTTGAAACTTAGAGGAGCCTCTTAAATAGCGTCCCCAACGTGCTCAAGTTCAAATGCTGTCTAGCCATGTGAAACGCAGTCTGGCCATTTCTCTGCTTTAGTGGTTCTGAACCTTGGGGCTGGGGGAGGGGGAGGGAAGGGGAGGCAAGTTATGGGCTCTCATCCCCCAAAAATGCTCATAAACATGCACTCAAAATTTTGCATGCAATGTTAGGGGCTCCTAGGCCTCATGAAGGCTAAATTAAGGAGTCTTCCAAATATACCAAAACATTGACCTAGACTGAGCAGAATCATCAGAGATCTGGGAACACAGATCACTTGTTTTGGTATCGTTGTGGAAACACACTTACTAGAATGAATTGAGGTGTTGGCCATCAGCTGCCATTCAGGGCCATTCCAAGATTCATCCCCATGTTTCTATGGAAACATGTGACTAAAATAATTGTCCATCAAGTTACATGGCTTCTCCTTTAAGAGAACCCACAGGCAAAGTTTCTTTCTGGCCTCAGAGCCAGGAAGCAGTGTTCTCCACTGCAACTGGCTTGTTTCCATTTGATGGACTTGGTAAACCTTGTAACCTATCACATTTCCTTCTTTGCATAGCCTACCAGGTATCTCAAAGCCTAACAGTAGCCCAAGTATGCATGACTTTTTTAGGTGCTAACTTCATTTGGAGTATTAACCTCATCCAGAAACAAAGTTTCCTCATTTACAGATTGTTTTTGTACTTTTTTTCTCCCTGTAAATCCTTTTGGGAACATGGTGGGGCAGAAATTTTTTAAACTACATAATTATTTCAAGTTGTACTGTTCTTGCCCTCAAGAATTCATGAAAAAGACCGACATGTAAATGGATAAAGTACACCGCAAAGAGGACACACCTAATTAGCAGACAAATGTAAATTGACCCATGAACAAAGTGGGTTTGAACTGTGTGGATCCACATATTCAGGAATTTTTATGAATGAGTAAATAAGCGAATGACTGCAGAAGGGGGGTGAGCCTTGTCTCTCTGGTTAATGTGAACTTGCGAGAGTTATCTCTGAACAGTATCTAATTCAGGGCCCATCTCTACCTGCCGCCACCTCTGCATCTGGGACTCATCCCCCTCACATGTTCCCAAAGCCAAAGGTTTTCAGGGCGCTGTGTAGACACACATGCACAAAAGACATAAGCCAAATCACTCCTGAAATTGCCATTGACGAGAGCAGGATGTAGATCATTCAGGTAGTGCTATAAAGCAAGTGTTCCCATAGTTAAAGCTAGAGGCATCTGCAAGAGCTGTTACCTTATTGCAATGAGCCCCTTCAGGTGGAGGTGCGGAAGTCATTATGCCTGTTAGGGTGGTTTATAGCCTGTGGGCCGTATGTAATGCTCACTTACCTGGAGAACCTGAATTACCCTCAGGGCTGGCTGGGAGCTCCCTGCCTTGTTTCTTTTCTCTCGTTACTGGGAGGCATGCCTGGGGCCAATTTGATACAAAAAGTGATGGTGCGGCTGGTACCCAATGTCCCTTAGTCGAAAGCTGGTCCCGCTTTGGGTCCCAGACATATATCTAGTGTGCAGTTAACATAAGGTTTTAAAAAAAGCCAGACAGGAACTACTTGAAAGGCTTTCAAGGTCAAAGGGAGCTAAAATTATGGGCAAACCACCCTATGTGCCAGCAACTCTGAGATCTTTCTTGACTCCAAACCCCCCACCCAGAGAGAGCACATCAGTCAACCCTCTCCCCTACTGCCCTGGCACACACCAATACACTGAGCTGCAATGACCTTTTACATGACAGGCCTCCTAGGAGAAGGGTTATGTCTTATCATTCCTTTTGCCCTCATCTAGAACCTAGGAGAGGCCTTGGAATAAAAGCAGTACTGAATTGGAACATGGTGGGGCAGAATAATTGTGAATACACAGTTGACCCTTGAACAACTCAGGTTTGAGCTGCATGGATCAGGTCCACCTGTATGTCTTTCAATAAATGCAGTAAATGTATTTTCTTGTCCTTGTGATTGTCTTAATAACATCTTTTCTCTAGCTTACTTTATTGTAAGTATATAGCATATAATGCATATAACATACAAAATATATGTTAATCCACAATTTATATTATCAGTTAAGCTCCTGGTCAACAGTAAGCTATTAGTAAAATTTGGGGGGAGACAAAAGTGATACGTGGATTTTTGACCTCCATGCACCCCTAACCCCCACGTTGCTCAAGGGTCAACTGTACATTGCGTAGGTAAATAAATGAAATGTGTGGATGTCTCCAACCCTGAATTCTGAAAGGTTTTGCAAGTGTAATTGGAAAACAATTGAGCAAATCGTTAAAGAATCACAGTGAGTGACAGCAGAGTCTGAAAGCGAAACACAGTCAAATGCCCCACTTCTCAGGTACAAGGCAAGAGTGGGCTCCGGCAAGCACGAGCCAGGAAACCTGGGTGCTTCTTGTTTGAGTTTGACTTGTGTGTGGGGAGACCTGGCAAACACTGCCTTAGCCAGGTGATCGAAGCCATTCTCATCAGTGATAAGTCATGTTAACAGCATGGATTGCTGATATGATGTGATGGGAACAGCACTTCACCTCTGTGGTCCTCCTCCCCCAAATCTGTAGCCCCCATCCAACCATGAGACAAACATCTGACAAGTTCAAATTGAGGGTCATTCCTAAAAAATCTCTGACCGGTACCCTTAAAACTGTCAAGGTCATCAGAATTAAGGAAACTCTGAGAAACGTCCACGGCTCCTAAAGAGACGTGACAAATAAAGTAAGGTGATGTTTTTGATGGGCTTCTGGAACACGAAAAGGACATTGGGGGAAAACTCATAAAATCCGAAGAAACTATGCTACTTGGTTCATGGTAATACACTGATGTTTGTTTCTTAGCTGTGACAAAGGAACTGTATTAATGTACAATATCAGCAATAAGGGAAACTGGGTGAGGGGTATACAGAAATTCTCTGTACTGCCTTCACAACTTCTCTTACATCTGAAACTATATCAAAGTAAAAGTTTATTTCTATAAAGTGAGTTATACACAGTGAGGAGCCAAAGAGGTGTTTATAAGAACTTGTCATGGACTCAACAATAGGCCCAGGCAGCTGGGCTCATTTGTCCACTTCAAATGGGTGGATTGTATGGAATGTGAATTATATCTCAATAAAGTTGTCTTTTTAAAGGGCAGAAGAGAAAAGGGAGAGTGGAGGATGGTTTCCGGGTTGGAATGGTGTCTTGGGTCAGGTTCCCCAGAAAACAGCCTCAGAGGTGGGGACTGTGGTCAGGGCCCCCAGCTGTGTAAGGGTGAAGAGCGGACCGACCAGCGCAGTGAGGAGCTGAGCGCCCGGCCGTCTTCACCAAGGCCTCGGCCCACCCACAGGAGCTGAGAGCCCACACTGACCTATCAGTGGCTGTCTCCAGGAGTGGATGTGACCTTGGACAAGGTGGGCTAGGTCCCGAGGGCGAAGTCAGGAGAGGGACTCAGCTGAGAGCCGTCAGTGGGCAGCTCGCCCAGCTGCCGGGGAAGAGCTGCGTCGGCGCTGAGTGGACGTGGGGACTCAGCACAGCTGTGCTTCAAGCAGCCGCTTGGACGAGAGGCAGGGAGAAGCCAGTTGGAAAGGAAACCGGCTAAGTCGGCCGAACAGAGACATTGAAAGCAAAAAGAAGTGCATGAGGCTGTTAGAAATTGAACATCAGCCCCGGCCAGTTTGCCTCAGAGGTTAGAATGTCGGCCCGCAGACCAATGAGTCCCGGGTTCGATTCCAGTCAAGGGCACGTACCCCGGTTGCAGTTTGTCCCCAGCCCTGGTCGGGGTTGTGCATAGGGCAACCAGTTAATGTGTCCCTCTCACGTCGATGTTTCTCTCTCTCTCTCCCTCCCTCCCATTCTATCTGAAGATAAATAAAAAAAAAAAATCCTCAGGTGAAGATAAAAAAAAAAAAAGCAATTGAACATCAACTCCTTTACACTTTGCAACAACTTTTGCAAATGTTTTTAATCTTCACATTCAAATTAATATGGTTTGGGTCTCCTGATGTGGATCATTAGTGTACTAAATATGGATTTGCACACAAATAGCTACAGGCCTATGTGGTCAATATTATGTGTTATTGAAGCTCCCTCCATGCATATTTACAAAGCTGGACCAATAATCCAGGCTTCTGAGGGTCCCCCAATACCTGATGGATCTCAGGAGGCCAGCAGTGACCCCACACAGCAGGTCTAAAAGAACTGGGTCTAAAACAAGAGCTGGTGAGGATGTGGAGAGAAGGGGACTCGACCTGTTGATCCAGCCGCTTTTCTTCCCAGGTCACTTCAAGCTCCACGCCCCCTTGATAATCCTGCTTCTGCCCCACAGGTTTTTATTTACTCGCACTCTCTGCTTCCTCTGGGCTTTTGCACATGCTGTTCACTGCCGACCAGGACCTGTCATCCCTCACTGCCCAGTGGACCTTATTATCCTGCATCTGTGTGTTTGAGCCCTTGAAAACAGACGTCTTTGCTCCCCTTTGCATTCCTATCTCAAAACCAGCACCTGACACATAACGAATGTTCTATAAATATTTGCAGGATGGATATATAAATAAATGCATAAGTGAACATAGAATCTATATTCAGACATTTCCAAATTAGAACCTGTACTTGTTTATCTAAATAATCATTTTCCACTTTACAACAGCCCAGAGAGACAATGTACCTTATCTACTAAGGTACCTCCCCCTTTCTGACCAACAGAACCCAGTTTGGTCAGTGCTACTCTTCAGATTCCCTTGCAGCTCAGGGTGACCATGTGACTCACTTTTGGCCAATGAATTGCAAGCAGAAGTCTAGTGGTAGGCATCTAGAAAACCTATTGTTTTTCTGAAAAAAAAGAGAAAGATTTTGCCAGCACATAGTGCCTTTTGCAATTTGTAAAAGTCCCTTCCAAAAATTCAGACCTAATTTCTTGAGTAAGAACAGCCATCTTGAGATTATAAGGACAAAGGCCACGTGCTAAGGATGATGGAGTGGGAAGAAGGAGTCTGGGTCCTGCTGTCTTGCTTGAACAGCTACATTAGCTCTGGACAATCTGTTCTTGGTCTATTTTTCACATGAGAAGACTAAAACCCCTAGTTGCTTAAGCCACCATGGTCAGGTTCCATTACAGACAGCCAGACGGAATCCTAGCTGAGCCAACAGCTAACCAGAAATGAACATTATGACTCTTCGTGCATTCAAAAAGCATTCAGTGACCACCTACTGTGTGTCAGGTATTGTAATAACAGCTTTTCATACATTGGAATGCAAATCTGAACACAACTCTGCTATTTCCTTTAAAGTAAGCGGAAATTTTCTAAATGATAAATGCCTTATGGCAGCTTTTCAATAATCCTTCTGAATTATTTTTTTAATGTTTTTGTATATCTTCTGGGAGGTCTCTTCATAAACGTCTTGCTTCCACAAATAACAGGTTGAGTCATATGAAATGCTATTTCTGTGAGTCAAAAATATATGTTCATTTGCTGTGATTTAACTTAAATGTCATACCTGACTCCTTAATATGAACCACAGATTTTTGTCTGGGGTCTTGCATTGTCTGGGGTTGACCCTTGCAACCCATACAATTTATAAGGGAACACCCTTCTCAGAAGAGGGAAGGGAACCCAATTCATGTCCCAGAGCCTCAGTTTCCTCATCTGTACAATGGAAAGGTTGGGCTAGAATCTCTCCTCCCAACCATCTGGAATGTGAAAGCAAGGGTCTGTCACCCCAACACACCCAAGGGCCTCACAGTCCAGTGACGATGCCAACCAGGCACTGAACACCACTGCCATAATGGTCCCATGTAAGTCCAGAAGCAGGTAAGGCTGATGACCTAGCAGTCCCCAATAGGTCTTCTTGTCCATCCTTCTGCCTCTAACACCCCCAACACTGGCCTTGCCTGTAGGTGCCCCCAGTAAGAGTACCCAGGGCTGAGTTAGAAGGCCCAGCCTTGGACCAACCTCTGCAGGTGGACAGACAACTTCACAGCCCTATACCTGTTTCCCTATCTTAACAACAGAACAACAACAACAGCAAAAAACACGACAAGAATATGCAAGATGATGAGAGCACCTTGATTATCAGCTACAAAAAATAATAATAATAAATACACATCTGAACTGGAGCTCTAGAGTAATATGCAAAAATAAAATTCTTGGTGATCAAAGATCTTTTTTAATTTCCTCATTACATTTTCTTTTCGATCATGATTTTCAAAGCTATTCTGAGGCAAAATAAGTTGAGAAACGTAAGAGAAAGAGTTCCAAGTTTCAAAGACGCCCATTACTACTTCAAGTCCGAGGACGCCCATTCAGAGTGAGGCCATTTACACAGAGACCGAGCCAGTTCCCACGAGCTGCAGCGCAACATCTCTCACCCATCCTAGGGAACAGCTGCTCCCTCCCCACTCTGCCGACCGCCCTCCCCTGATTAATCCATCTTCCCTGGTGAGGGCACTCAGGCCACGTGGGAGCCCGGTTTCCCTGGGTGAACTCCAGGGTGAGGTACATTGAGGGCGTTAATTACACCGGCCCCTGTGCCACCCCCAACCCAGCACACTGACAATTTGGCAACTGCACTCCTGGTACAAGAACAATATGCCAAGCAGCTGGTGGCAGAAAACTCTGATTTATTAACAGGAGTCTCTGGGATGGAAGCCAAAGTCCCTTCTTTCCAGAGAAGCAGAAGGGCCCAGCAGTCCGCTGATGTGCCCCCTCAATCAGGGCCCAGCTCGCCTGTAGGTGACTGAAATTCCACAGGGGTAACACATGCAAACATCGTTAGTCATTTACACCTCCAGGTGGCCGACTCTGTCACCTCCTTTCTTTACTCAGCCAGCTGAGGCATGTATTGGACTGGAACCCAGTATGTTTGGGTGGCATTTCAAGGCCTAAACAAGCTGTCCTGGGAAAGGACTTGGGTCATGTGGGGCCATGGGCAGCCCACTGGAATGAGGAGAGAGCCCTGGGAGGAGAGAGAGCTGGGCCCACATACAAACAGCAGCATCACCGTTTTGTCCAGGGCAGCCTAGAGTCTCACTTTCCTCACCACATGTCCCAGAGTCAGTGGCACCTCCCACTACCAGCTTGCCAGTGCCCCCTGTGACCCCCAGAGGCCACTGCACTGCCGGGCAACCTATGGACAGGCAGCCAGGCTGAGTGAACCTGTTGGATTCACTTATTCACGCATTCACCCATCCATTCACCCTCCCTTCCATCCATCCATATGTCACTCGGCAAGTATTTACTGAGTTCCTGCCCTCTCCCAGTCACCATGCAAACCACTTGGATGCAACAGTGACCCGGTGACACAAAGTCCTTGTTGTCACAAAGCTCTCATCCTAGCGGGGGAAGCAGCCAAGCCAAAGGGCATTCACAGTAACGGGTCGCTAAGTGCTATACAAGAGAAGGGAACGTGTTATGGGAGGAACGCCTAACTCAGACATGGGACTGGGGAAGCTTCAGTGTCCTCCCCTGGAAAATGGCAGCATTGTGACTTGTTCAGCCAGCCTGCAGGATCACTGGGAGGAGCAGCTGAGATCACGCTTGCGAAAGAACTTGAAAAACTGTAAATACCATGCGCATGTATACAGGTGGCGTTACTGTCATTTCCAGTCCAGGCTTCTTCTGAAGCACAAGGGAAAGGGCCACTCTTGGGGCAGGATGTCTGGGCTTCTGGCCATGACAGCTCTACAGGCTGAAGCCAAAGGCTAGTGCTGCCTCAAAATAGGAGCGTCTCCGGACAGGGAGGTGATTGGACACTGGCCCGCTGCAAACATTTTTACTGGGTTTTCTGACAGTGGTGAATAGTTGCCTGGAACCATCCATACTCTAGAAACTCCCGTTTGGCATGTTACCTGTCTTCCAGACGCGTGAGAGACCGTGTGAGTACATAGGAGGAGCTGACAGGCACGAGAGGGTGGGGCTACGGGTTCAGACTGTGGCCATGGAGAATAGAAAGTTTAAAGGCTGAAACTATCATTGCATGAACGTGCTGTGTTTGCAAGTGAACCAGCCAGAAACTCACGCCAATCCCAAAGGACAGGAAGGAAACTTGATCCTGAGACACCGTTCTCGGAAAAATGCTGTTTTCAACACAGAGTAAGTTCCTTGAAGCCAGAGACAAGTCTGCTTCATGGGACCAAGCGAGCAACAAGGCACCCCTGATACAGTCAGCGCAGAACCCAACAAACGTTTGCTGGGTGTTGGAAGCAAACAGCACCAGAAGAAGAGAAAAACAGAAGATCCCTCCTCACCTCCCCAAAGTGGGAATTGAGTCCCAAGGAAGTGAGGGGCCAACCGAGTGAATACCAGAGCCCAGACTCCTGACTCAGTGTTCAGGGCTCTCTCTTCTCCCAGGAAGATGGCACAATGATGTAGTGGTTCATTTGCTCACCACTAGCAACCCACTTAACTCCATAAGCTTCACTAGTCTTTATCTGTAAAATGGATGATGGCAAGAATCAAGTAGGATTGTACACTTGGAGGCATTGTGTAAACTCTTAGGTTCAGGCCCTGGCCTGGTAGCTCAGTTGGTTAGAGCACCGTCCCAATACGCCAAGGCTGCAGGTTCGATCCCTAGTCAGAGCACATACAAGAATCAACCAACAACGCCCTGGCTGGTTTGACTCAGTGGTTAGAGCATCGGCCTGCAGGCCAAAGTGTCCCGGGTTTGATTCCAGCCAAGGGCACGTACCTCGGTTGCAGTTTGTTCCTGGCCCCGTTGGGGTCATGTGGGTGGCAATCAGTTGATGTGTCTCTCTCACATCAATGTTTCTCTCTCTCTCTCCCCCCCCCACTCTGTCTGAAGATACAAGTAAAAATATCCTCAGGTGAGGATTAAAAAAAAAAAAAGAATCAACCAACGAATGCATAAATAAGTGAAACAACAGATCAGTGTTTCTCTCTCATATTAATCAATAAATACATTTTTTTTTAACATTTAGGTTCAGTATACCACAAAGGGATCATTGATACCGTGGCTCCCAGTGATGGTAACCAGGGTGATGTAGTCCTGGTGGCAGAAGACTTTAAAACTCCCCGGAACTGAGCTTCAAGCCCCGGAAACTGTAGGTGGCAGCGGTCAGCTGGAGCCCTCACAGCCTGGACCTGTGTGGTCCTTGTGGGACAGACTGAGGTGGGCTCCTTGGGGCTCTGAGGTCACCAAGAATGTCTAGAGCAGAGTCTCCAGCTGGGACGTGCTCTGTGTGTGGCAGCTCCACCCCCTGAGTGGACTGTCTGCTCAGCTTTCATTCCAACGTGGAAACCTGTGCTCTAGATCCGTCTCTGCCACACTCGCGAGACCTGAGGCTGCCTGTTTCATCCTCCAGGACTCACTCTCTTCACTTTCAAAGTGGACAAACGCCTGCCCTCCCACCGCCAAGAATCTGCATCAGTGTTTCACCCCCCAAGGATGTGTCCAGTGCCCAGACGTTCGTTTCTCTCGGTGGACCAACTGCTGTGAGCTCTGTTCCGAGGAGAAGGCATCACACACAAACAACTAGTGAAATACAAAATTCAAAGCTGCCAAATGAAACTAGTAAATCGGGGGCAATAAGTATCAGGCTTAAAGAATGGTTTAGGGGTGCTGTTTGTTTTTTCCTTTTCAAGTTATTCAGCTGGGCAGTCCTGGGTCATGGTTTGGCCTCCACAGTGCAACCAGTGTGCAGAGATCCTACAAAGGCAGGGCCTAGGCGAGCGCCCCTTCTACATCCAGGGGGGTGAGTTTTAGTCCACAGAGTTTGTTCATTTTTAATGTAAGTAATTAAACAAGTGGGTGTTTAAAAAAAAAAAAAAAAGGAACCCCAATGCCTTTGGTTAAACACAATATAAATGATTTAAAAAAGCTCATCTCCTAATGAGTTGAGAATTTTATATCGATTCAGTAATTACAAAGCATATTGCAAAATCAATGATAAATACTCCTGAAGTTCATATTGATTGGCTAACGCCGATACGATTATATCGAACAGGGACACTATCGTTAAGAGTGTCAGTGTGCGTTCACGTTAACACCTTCGGTGACACGCGGAAGGCAGGCGGCCCTCGGGCCAGCTGGAGGGTGCCCTGCTCTCTGCATGCTCTTCATGCTCTTTCCACACACTTGGTTCTGGCTTTCGGAGCTGCTGGTTAATGAAACATAAGATTATTACTCCCTCGTGCATTTAAGTTTTCAGGTCTTTATACAATAATTAATTAGGATTATGTGACAAGAAGAGAATTTCCACTAGGAAAAGAAATACTAATAGTACTGCTTTAACAAATGATGCTTAAACTCCTATTGACTCAACTTAATTTATTTAATCTTTCTACCTAGACCACCCGGAAGGTAATTATTCACTTTAAATACTTTTAAACTAGTATCTTTAAAGTCTGGGATTTCTCACGTAGCCACTTACTGTCTAATAAAGTAGGCTTCTTGGGAATGAAGGGTTTCAAATGATAGAGAAATGAGTAAACCCGTAAAACATATACAGCAGCAGTTCTCGAAGTGTGGTCCCTGGACCAGCAGCATCGGCATCACTTGGAGCTTGTTAGAAATGAGAATTCTCAGTCTCACCCCACGCCGACTGACCTGGAAACTGGGGGTGGGGGTGGGGCCTGGCTCTCTGTTTTCACACGCTGATTCTGCGTCTGCTCAAGTTTGAGGACCTCGGCTACAGGTCATTAGGATTTTCCTGAGCATTTCCTATATGCCTACAAGTCTGCTACAAGTTACAAGGCTACAGGAGAGTGCGTGGCACCTGCCCTCAGGGAGCTTACAGTCTGGTTAGGATGTTCCCATTTAACTAACTTTAATGACTTGGCAAGACTTAACCCCTTTGGACCTGTTTCTTTATCCATAAGGAGATAATTGGCTTAGATAATCTCTTTAAAGAGATTCCAACTCCAGATATTCTAAGGGTCTCTGAATGAGAGGAAAACGAATTTGTTCACGGAGGGTCCACACGAGAGGAGATCTTGCTGGACACCCAGTTGGTTCCTCTCTTGAATGGCGAGGTGTTTGATGCTAAAGTCACTGAAGTTTCACAGCATGAGCCAAACCCTCTCTGGAAATGAGGAATGACAAGGAGGGGGTAATCAAACCCCTCTCCCTCCCTCCCATGGGGTCCCATGTGTCCCCACCTAGGGAGAACCATTGCTCCAGCCCTTTCTGCTATCCGGGCTCTGAGCCCGGGCCCCCATGCCTGGAGGGAGGCCCTGACAGGCTCCCCTGCTTCTGCTCAGCGGGAACCTCATGACCCAACCTTGAGTGGTGAGGAATGTCATTCATTTAGCAATAGCAAGGGATCCTGAACTAGGAACGGCAAAGCCCATATAACAAAGGGACCAGGGAGAAAGGGGACTTTAAAGAAACACCCTTACAAATCTACAGCTATGCCCAGGGGCACCTCTAACTGGCCTTTCCTGATCCCTAGCCCTCCCTTCACCCACTCCTCCCAGCACCCACTGTGAGGTGCCACTGTTTTCGATGAAGTGGACATTTGTTCAAGGTTCACAGGCCCTAAAGGTAATCTTCAAAGAGAACTTCCTGACACACTTTGCAGGAAGACCCCATCATGAAAAACCAGACGACTTCCCCAGGAGAGAGTGGCATACTCATTTAAAAATCTAGCACATATAGCCCTGGCCGGTTTGGCTCAGTGGTTAGAGTATTGGCCCACAGACCAGAGAGTCCTGGGTTCAGTTCCCCCTAAGGGCACGTACCTCGGTTGCAGTTTGTCCCCGGCCCCAGTTGGGGTCATGTGGGTGGCAACCAGTTGATGTGTCTCTCTCACATCGATGTTTCTCTCTCTCTTCCTCCCTTTCTCCCTCTTGATCTATCTGAAGATAAATGCAAAAATCCTCGGGTGAGGATAAAAAAAAAAAAATCTAGCACATACAAGCAGATCTTAGCACCACGTCATATTACCCACAGTAAGTCTTCTCCATGGTCACGGCGTGTTAGAGCTAGCAGGACCCTCAGAGGCTATCGAGCCCCCTTTTGTTACAATCCAGGCTGCAAAACTCAGCACCTGGTTATATACTTTTTGACTGGATGACTCGCAACTTGTCTCTTACTCCTGCTCCCCTGCTCGTTCCACTTGGAATGGAGACTGGAGCCCAGAGCGTTTGCCCCGAGGCTGGTTCTCATCATGGAGGAAGGCTCATCGCAGAAGCAGGGTGTGGGGCACAGCAAGGAGACACTGCTTTACACGGGCCAATTGTTCATTCTCCTCCACGAAAATACAGCTTGACAAAACACGTTTTTCATCAAATCTTTAAGTAAAATGAACATGGCAAAATGTGTCATACCATTTCTAAGGCAGGCCTGTCCCTTATAACCCCAAGCATCCCCTAAAAGTGTCTGTACTTCTGTTGGAGATGCTATCTTCTGGATTCCCAAAGCCAAGCCCAGAAAAATTCTCAAGATCCCCCGTCTCAATCCTCCCCTTCTCTCTCATGTCCTTTGAGAAACATCTACATAACTGTCTTATTCTAAGTGATTATACATTGATAATTTTCCTTATCCTGTCTCAAAGGCATGTGAATATTCACAAAAGGCATGACCCTTACCCAAAAAGTGGTGCCATTTCTGGCATCAGTAGCCAACAAGTTGGAGAAATTTTTCAGCCACTGATGGGAGGGAGGAGCCACGGGGCCCCTCGTCACTCAGCACTGCTGCTCTGACACTGCTGGGTGGCTGTCCCCCTCTCGGCAAGGTTGCCCTTTCAAATGGCCCAATCGATACTCATTAGGCATTGCCAGTTCCTTGTCTCTCTCTAACTGATTTATCCACCATGCTATAAAACCCATTAAAAATTAATCCTCTAATAGGCAAGGGCACAGATTGGCTGCCCGGAGGTTCCAGATACAATGTAGATGCTTCTAGGAGGGAGAAACCCAAAGGCAGGGACTGTCCAGGGGTAGAACTTTACCTCTCCAAGCCCAGGTGCCCAGAGAATCCGTGAGCAGCCTTGGTGGCATTTGTCTGCCCCGAGAAAAGTGTGTCCCAAAGAATTCCAAGTGGAGAAATGGACACTAATTTGATCTTCCTCATTGAGGACTGGAAAATCGAATACTTGGATGATCCCCTGACCCAAAATGGGTCCATCTGAGAGGGAGGAGGTTGGGTCACATTCTTTGTGCAACAAGTCCATCCCTGGCCAAGTGGCCCAACCCTGCCTGGCCCTCCATGGGCATCAGAGACATGGAACTTTGCTGGCCTCCTGCTTCTCAGGAAGTGTTTCCCTGCAGGGATTCTTTCCCTTCTGACATCTGGATGCAAATATCCCTCCAGATCCTCCTCCTCACTCCACTCTGTCTTTCTTAGCCATCTCATAACTGTAGTTCTCACCCCATACGCGTGCATTCATTCAACAAGCAAAGTCTGTGATGAACAGCACTACCTGTCAAGTACTAGAACCACAGATGCACAGTCACCCCGCCCTGCAGACATCTCCAGTTCTGTGGAGAAGAAAGAGCAACTAAAAGGAGGCTGGGAAGGAAGTGAGCGGAGGGGAGCATGTGCTGTCCCCACTGCTCTCGATGGGCCACGCATGGGAACTGTTCCGCCAACACGTCACTCGCAGGCCCTTCTCCTCCAGGCACTGTATTCCTGGGAGAGATACCAGGCCCTGTACTGAGCACCAGTGCCCAGCCTCCAACAGCATGGTGAATGTCACCCAGCTGAAGATCAACATCTCTCCTTATAGTTTCCCTGAGGTCTGACCTGGGAGTCCCTCCGAGACTGACTGAGGGACCTCCCACACCCAAGAGCGGACTTCAGCGTTTTGCCACATCCTGACCACAAGGCCAGTGTCCCTAGCCTCTGTCAATCATCCTGTGTCCTGGTGAGCAAAACAGGGAGATGATTAAGTGGCCCAGCATTGAGGGGGAAGACCAAGAAGACTTCTTAAATGCTGGGGTTCAGAGATCTGAGGGCTGATATCATGGCTGAAAGTTATGGAAGAAATGAAAATGGACATGTTGTGACATCCCAGATGCTAGAATTGGACCAGCAACACCTCCTAACCTTAAAAAAAAAGTAGATTCCAGATTAATAAAACCACCTACAAGAGGCAGAAATTCTAAGGTGAAGCAGCAGGCCATAATTCAAGTGGTTTCTAAAAGGATTTGGATAAACTTATAGAAAATTACTAGGGACTAATTAAAAGGAAGTTTGGGAATACTGGGCCAAGTCCAACATCATTGAACCTCTAAAGTGATGTCCATCAAATGCCTTCTTTCAGGGACAGATGCCAAGACTGGATGAACCAATGGATGGCCCTTGGTGGCACTTCTGATGCCTATAGAAGAGTGATGCCCAGTGCATACCTGAGGCACCCAAGGGTCCCCACCCAGTCAGTCTATTCCGGCCCACAAGGACATGGCTGGCTTTCCCCATCACTAAGTTACAGTTTGTGGTCGCCAGTCCTCTGTGCATTGGCGTCTACCCTCCAAGGACCTTGCCTTGGCTGTGGCATCCTGTCCCGTTGTGCTTCAGAACCTGGGATGAGGCAGGTGCCCTCACCCCAGGGCCAGGACCCTCAAAAGAAGACAGATTGCTACCTACTCTCTTACTGGGTGGCCAGTGGGAGGAATGCCCTTCGGGAAACAGAGCTGGCCCTTCCTTCCTCTCTTTTTGCTATCAGAGGAGACACGCTTCTGCCAAGGTCTGTGTTCAGTTCATGGGCTCCCGGGAATGCTCATTCCCAGGAGCCTCTGCCAGAGGGGCTGCCTCCCTACATACTCTTCCTCCTCCAGCCTTAGACTTTAACCAGCAGCCCCCAGCACCCCTGGCAGGGCTCCTTGCTCGACTCTGTGATCACAGTGGGTTAGCTGGTCAGCCCATTCCTGACTGCCCACTCTACACACCCTTCCCGGTGAGGCGGGAAGGTACACCAGTCACCGGCTTTGGGGACAGGCAGTCCCCTCCTTTCCACACTGCACAGCCCCTGTGCTGAGCCCAACAAGGGGAGAGGCCCGGAGCCTGGGTTCGGGACTTTTTGCCCAGGCAGCAGGATGCCTGCTGCTCTTTCCCACCTGTTCCTGGCCAAGGGGATCCATCTAGCTTCCATCGCAACAAGCGGCCGAAGATGAAGGCAAGCTGGCCCCCGAGAGACGGGCTCTGACATCCCGTAGCCCTTCCAGATGGGGACTCTGATGCCCAGGGTTCTGCCGGCTCCAAGAAAAATGGGGGAAATGGGTGATTTGAGCCTTCAGGTCTTTACCCATCCCTTTCCAATACTCCTATGTTGTCCTCAATCTCTGTCCATTCATTTATTCATTCAATAAATAGTTTTTAAGGACCTACTATGTGCTGGGCCCTGAAAATACCAGATGAGTAAGCCACACAGGGTCCCTGTCCTTGTGGAATTTGCAAGATGAAAAGGAATAACCTTATTTACATGTGGATATTCAGTGTATTGGCAGAGAACAAAGTGCTCGTGTTAAAGGTGCATATTGGTCCCCTCTGCAGAGTATATTCCAAGACTCTCAAATCTCACTCCATGAGTAACTTTGTAGCCTGGCTCTCCGACTGCACCCCTGATTCCTGCCCCCCACTTCCCTCCCTTCCCGACTCTCCCAGCCCCTCCTCACTCTCTCACCCCCTCTGCCCCCTTCAGTCCCCTCGCCTTCAATCCACCCCTCGCTGGAAGCAAGAGCAGCAAGACTCAGTCCGTTTCCCTTCTTTTCCTTTGGTGAGCCGATCTGTGACAAACCTTTTTATGCATTTAATTCATTCTCAATTTCTCATAATCAGGGGGAAGGTATCCCCTAAGGTTAGGCGAGCGCTTGTCAGAAAAAAGGAAGAAAAAAAAAAAAAAGCAGTGTAAATTCACAGAGGTAATCATAGTCTATCTCCACTCCCACTGCCCGTGGAACTATTAACTAATATCGTTCTCTAATCTTTTTTGTACTTATTTATTTTGTAGCGAGAAACTAGTGTTATAAACACCCCTACTGTCAAAACTTGTCATCCCCATTACCTCAAGGCGGGCTTCATCTCTGTTATTCTAATTTCAGAGTTTCTCAAATTCACAGCCGCTGGAAATTGAGTACAAAATCCATTATCATTTGTATATTTTAATTATGCAAATGAGGCAGCTCAGCTGCGATGTCCGGGACCTGCAGGGATGCCTGACTTGATTCTGGGTGATTACAATTTATCCAGTCGAGTCACTTTAATTGTAACAAGCTAATTACATTGTTTCATTTGGCTTTAACAAAAGAAAAAGAGACAGGAAGCTGGATGCGTCTCAGGGCCCCCAGAACAGACCGCTGCCTCTCCCCAGTGGTGGGGTAGGGGTGGCCAGGGGACTGGCCACCAGCCCTCCCTGTCCAGTTGAGGGGCTAGTGGAGGACCCCAGAGGAAGTGGCCAGGTAGCCGGAGGCAGCTGTCCTTGGCAGAGGCCTGCCCACCAGTGGCCTCTGTCAGGGGCGGCAGGGGGACTTTCATTCCAGCCAGCAGTTTGTCCAGCCCTACCTGGAGGAGATCGGACCATCCTACAGAAGGGCCTTTTCCACTCAAGCCTTTGTGACCCCAGGCTGATGTCTCTGAGGGCCTATCTGCTTTCCACGGTCTGTGCATCTGCGCGTGGGTAGCATCTTTCTGGATAACCGCATTGCAACCAGTAGGGATCCCATGGAAGTGTTTCCCGTGGTCGGAGAGAAGAAGATACTGAAGTGGGAAAGGGGGCGAGGGCAGAGAAATGATGAGAGAATTTAGGCAAATTTCCACAAAGTGGGGATGACGTTTTTCATTCTCTGAGGTCATGTTTTTATTTCTGTGATCAATGATAAACATTTCTTCATCTGGACAGAAAATAGCTGCTTTCTCTTCCAGTCATTACACCAGCCAGCGAGAGAGAAGATGCTTCGGTTCATACGTATGTTCAATATTTTAGCAGAATGAGAGTCCCCAGTAAGCACAAGGCTCATGTACCTTGACAAAGGACCATTCCTTGTAACAGAGTTACAGCAGGACCAGAATTACATATTAGCTACAAGAATCTACTATTTACAGGATGAACTGAAGTCTGGCCATGCAATCTGGGTGATACCAGAAGCTTTTTCTTCTGGTAATTCGTTTGGTTCACCTCCCTTGGAACCAGAGCTCATGACCTTGAGTCTGAGCTGGACAAAAACCTATGACCTCAGTGGCCTAACATGGGCAACAAGCTCAACACCAAAGTCCAAACATGAGATGAACAACCTAGTAACCATAGCAAATCAATCGACCAAGAAATATTTATTGAGGTTCATTGAGATTCTATTGTGATCATGGTCTCTACGTTCAAGGTGTTATATTCCAAAGACAGAAATAAGGTTTAAATGTTTAAGACGGACAAAGTTGGGGTGCTCAAAGAGGTCTGAGGGGAAAGACAAGTGCAGGGACTGGGATAGTACTCAAGTTCATGCTGGCAGGGGCTGGGTTCCGGGTGAGCAGACACTGAGCAGGGTCGGAGCAGCGGTCCTGGTGTCCTTCTGTTTGCTAGCAGGCCTTGCCGGTCCGATGGAAATAGCATGGCCGGAGGCTGGGGCTCCCATGAGGGTAGCGATGGCTGGAAAGACAGTGGGAAAAGAGGGAACAGACTCTGACAAGCCAGGAATAGCAGGTGAAGGGGATTTGTGTTAGCCTTGTGAAGTTAAACAAGTGAAGCAAAGCTGTGGTCTTCCCCATCAAGTCCACCATGTAAACAAGGCATGTCTGTCCGCAGTGCAGGTCTGGCCATCAGTGAGCCAAAGGAGCCCACGGGGTGGATAGTGTGAACAGCTGAGTGACATGGAGCCACGTAACAGGGTGCAGAATGACACAATTCTTGGTGAGTGGGGGGGAGGCTGGGGAGGCTCTGAGAACTGTTTGAAAAGACAGTTTGTGTCTCGGTGTGTGAGCAGGAGGAAGAGATTTGTGGAAGGAGGGATGGCGGGCAAAGATGTAGAGGAAAGAGCAGCCCCAGTGGGGCCAGAAGCTGGAAGGAGCTGGAAGGAGCTGGGAGGAGCTGGGAGGAGCTGGGAGGAGCTGGGTGGAGTTGGGTGGAGTTGGGTGGAGCTGGAAGGAGCTGGGTGGAGCTGGGCGGAGGTGGGTGGAGGTGGGCGGAGGTGGGCGGAGCTGGAAGGAGGTGGGCGGAGCTGGGCGGAGCTGGGTGGAGCTGGGTGGAGCTGGAAGGAGCTGGGTGGAGTGGGTGGAGCTGGGTGGAGCTGGGTGGAGCTGGAAGGAGCTGGAAGGAGCTGGGTGGAGAGGCGGTGGTGAGCAGTGAAGCAGGGCTGCGTGGCTGGCAGTGGACCCCCTGGCTCCGTGTGACTGAGCTCCAGGTGGCAATTTCTTACCATTTCCCTGCTGGCTGGACCCCAAAGAGGAAACCTGGTGTCATGTCCAGCGTGGGGTTGCACCATAAACAAATACATGTGGAAGGAAAAAGGTACGGAAGAAAGAATGGAGAAAAGGAGGGAAAGAGGGAGTGAAGGAGGGAGAGAAAGGTAGGAGAGGAAGAAGACAGCACATGGTTGGAATGAGGAGATGAAGTTTCTTCCCCCAGAGCCCTTACCAACCAACTGGGTGGTGAGATTACGTCACTGAAGAGCTGAGAACCTGCTTCTGTCAAAGGTGTGGGGACAACATGAATGTATGTACTAACCCTTTCAGACCTAGGTCTTGAGAATCAAGACTTTGGTGTATTTATCTCTCACTAGGCAGTGTTCATCTCTGCTTGGAAATATTACTCTGTGTTAGGGTGAATGGTTGGTACAAAAAGGAAAAAAAAAATATTGAGGCTGCTGCTTGTGCCTGAATTCTCCAGCTCTAAGTAAATTAGAGCCAGATGCCCAGTTCCTCATCGCTCCATCAGATCACTCCACGGAGTAATTATAATACTTTATGGGCATTAACTCACTGATTCTCATCATGCCCTGGGAGGGAAGCACTCAGATCATTATCCTCCCTGTACCCAGGGAGGGGGCGCATCTCTTCGCTCCATGTGTGCATCCCGACAGCACCTGGCCCCTGGATGCACTGGAAGGGGAGCGCCCGGGCCAGCCGCACTCGGGGAAGATGGATGAGCTGGAGTCAAGGTTCTGGGAAAGGGAAATGGTGATGATGGGGGAGGCGAGTCCAACAGCAGAGGGATGAAAGAGATGCATGGAGAGGGGCAAATTGGCTGAGCTCAACGTGGTGGTATCTGAGGGAGGCAAAGAACCAATTACAAATACTGGAAGACTCTGGGCTTGGAAGAGGACAGGAAGGAGGGAGAAAGCACGGAGGCCCACCTGAGGAGGCACCTGGAACCGAGAGGAGGGTGCAGCCACGGTGAGGAGGTGGGGCCAAGGGGCAGCCCTGGGTGTGGCTGAACAGGGACTTCAAGAATGTGCCCACCCTGACTGGTTTGGCTCAGCGGTTGGAGCGTTGGCCTGTGGTCCAGAGAGACCCGGGTTCAGTTCCTGCCAGGGGTGCGTACCTCGGTTGCAGTTTGTCCCCGGCCTTGGTTGGTCATGCGGGTGACAGCCACTCAATGTGTCCCTTTCAAGTCGATGTTTCTCTCTCTCTGTCTCTTCCTCTCTCTCCCTTCCACTCTATCTGAACAAAAAATGGAAAAATGTCCTCGTGTGAGGATTAAAGAAAAAAAGAATGTACCCATCAGCTCTTCTACTCCCTCATGCAGAACCTCCTCACACAGGAGCGAATCTTCAGTACCTCTCCATCCCAGGAAGTCTCACGATCATTAAATGTTAAAACGGAGCTAACGTTAGCGTTTAGACTCTCTCCTTATTTCACTGATCAGGTAACAGAAGCCCAGAGAGAGAGAAGTCAGTGACCCAAGGCGGACACAGTCCATGTGGATACAGTCTCTGGGACCGGGTCTCGCATCTTCTAATGCACTGGCTCGACTTCACCTTCATCTCTCTTCTCTGAGTTCCTTCTCACACAGAAACCCTACCACCTGGCACTTGATGTTATGCTCTCATACAATTCATTCATTCTCTCCCACAAAATCAGAAAACTGCTGTGTGCCAGAACTGTGCCTTGGGCATCCCTGGTGGCACCCTGGGTGCCTAACCCAGGAGTAGCACATAGAGTGGTGAAGGACGGTGTACAGCTTGATGAGAGCATGTTAGGTGCCAAACCTCCAGGAAAGAAGATCAGAAATATTGGCGGGGGGTTGGGGGTGGTGGATGATGCTCAGAATGAGCCAGGAGGAGCAGGGGAAAACCATGAACGTCTCCATGGTCATTGCTGAAACTACCAGCCGAGCAGCCTGAAGCATTCATGCAGATGAGGGACTGTGAACAAATGGGGTCTCTGCCCCAGTGGGCAAGTGATATTTCAGTAGCTAGAAGACATGTTCCGGCATTTCTGTGCCCTCAGAATTATGCTTAAGCCCCCAGGTCACCCTCAGTGTTTGTTTAGAACATGTCCCGTTTGCAGATGGGTGTGGGAATGTGAAGCCCATCCTCACAGCAGCTACTAGTGGTAGCCCACTTTACAGGTAGAAAAACAGAGGCTGGGAAAGACCAATAAACCTGCCCAAGTGATGCCACTCTTCCTCGGCAGGGCCAGACCCAACCCCCGCGCATTTGCCCCCAGGCCCACACTCCTGACCACTCAGCTCAGCTGCCTGTGGTCCAGGATGGCTTTTTTCTACTTACACCTTTCCAGTTCTGTGTCCTCCTCAATATCTGCCTGTCTGGTCCTTCTTTGACAATCATCTCACCCAAACCAAGAAAAAACAAACAAAGAACTCCTTCAGCGACCAGTGTGCCTGGCTTGGCATTAGGGAGACCCCTCCCCCTTGAATTGGGCAGACGGAAGGACCCTTGTGAACCCGGAGATGCAGGGGGCACCATTCAGACCCAGAGCTGAGCTGTCAGGCCAGGCATCTAGTGCTGGAGGGGGCAGCTGTCCCCGCCAAGCAAGCCACGCCGGAGGAAGAGAAAGCCAGCCAACGCTGGGCCAGCAAAGAAGAGTCAGACTTGGCTTCAGAGACAGGAAGATATTTCACAGAAGGGGAGGCACTAGAGAGGAAGGAAGACTTATTCCCCTACCAGCTGGGGGGATATTTCCCCAGACAGTGTCTCTGCCCCAGCTCACACCACCCTTCTGCTTATTCTGCCCAAGCGTGGCTTTAGGCTGCCTGGACCTTATCTTGTTGTATTTTGTATTATTGGGGTGATTTTTCTCTTCGGCTTCTGTATACAGAGCTTAAGGGTCAGTACCACCATGGCATTGAATGCCAGCAGTCTCAAAGATGAGGAGTCCTGCTCAGCATGGTCCCAGTCTTTCCAGGGACCCCGACGATGAGGCTACCCCCAAACTCACCCTCTAAAGCTGACCCAAGGCTGCCCTGCCGTCTCCTCCCTGACTCGGAGGGAAAGGAGACATCCTGTCCTGGCTGTCCACACCTGCCATGCACTAGATGGCGCGCTCTAAATAATTAACGAGAATCATTTTGTAATGCGCTGACCCCTGAACATTGCACATCACTCATTCCGCTGCTCCTGCTCTCCCTTGCTCGCCCTCCGTCTCTCTCATTCTGACAGCTCAGCCTCCTTTCTTGGGCACCCCACAAACAGCACATCAGCGGGACCCCTGCATTTCTTACAAGCGGCACCATGGCTGTAAAGGTGTTTGGCCTCTGAGTTCCTTTGATAAAACATGTGGAATGGTGAGGGGGAGGTTTTGATGCTGGGCCTGTCCAGGGGATGCCTTGATCTCCTGGGACCCACCCAGAAGCTCGGGCCTGGGGGGAGGCAACCCAGAAGAGTCACAACCCAGAAGAGTCAGAGCCCTGGGTGAGGAATCTGACGACAGCCTGCGTGGCCCTGCCCTCCAGTAAACTGTACATGTGAGGTTGATTTTGATTTCACTTTTTAAGAAAGATCTGAAACCAATTGAACCAATTGCTAACACGTGCTAATTCTGGGTAGGTACAAAGAGTTTCTACTCCCTGCACTTTTCTGAAATATTTCCTCATTAAAACACAAAAAGATCCTCCCATAATGAATGACCCAGAAGGAGTCATCAATATTTGTGGTCATCCCCAAAGGAGATCTGTTTGGAGGGGGAAATGATGTGAAAAGGGGGACCCAGCAACTCACACTCACACTGATGTGTACATGGTTGGTCGACGCCCTGGATTACTCGCGAGGGAAGCCCTCCTGAGTACCTGGAACCAGACGAAAGGGGGGAACAACCCATGAGGATGCTGACAGCCCTGGAGACTGCATGCAGCATAATTTGATCAAAGCTGTTTGTCCTAATGTATTTGGGGCATGTCACTGGCACCAGTAATCCACTGTGGAGCTGAGTAACCCAGCTCAGCCTAAGGTCCAGAAGAGCAGACTGGGTATCAGATTTCCTTGGTGCCGCCTTCAGCCCTGACTCTGCCCCCAAAAAGCCTCATTTCCTGGTGTTGTGAACCTCACATCCTTCCCCATGATTCTTATAAGAAACGGGAAGTCACCTCCCCACTCCTG
The DNA here is from genome assembly GCF_014108415.1 of Molossus molossus. Taxonomy (NCBI): domain Eukaryota; kingdom Metazoa; phylum Chordata; class Mammalia; order Chiroptera; family Molossidae; genus Molossus; species Molossus molossus. The sequence continues at coordinate 97,108,468 of NW_023425399.1, read as the reverse complement.
CCCCCACCCCCTCCTTCGCAGGAAGTGGGGTCTATAAAATGTGAGGCTCCTTGGGGTGCAGCCCAAGTGTGATCATGAAACCCATTCAGCAAACAAGAAAAATAAATTAGCCCTGGCCGGTTTGGCTCAGCAGTTAGAGTGTCGGCCTGCGGACCAGAGAGTCCCAGGTTCGGTTCCCACTAGAGGCAGGTACCAAAAAAAAAAAAGAAGAAAGAAATAAAAATAAATTAGGTTTTCCCCAGTTGGAGCCCAAATAGTAGCAGCCTTGGGACTGGAACACTCCAGGCCCTGGTGAGAGGCTGGGATACCACGCTGATGGGTTTCCAACTGATTGCAGAGAAGCAATGAAGCAGCGAACAACACAAGCAGCATCTTTTCTCCCAGTCCCCGGTCGGTTTGGTGAGGCTCCTGGTTCCACTTCTGTAGATCCCACCTCTGGCAAAATTGTGGTGCCCGAAACCTGGGCGTCAAGATGAATGATGGCCTTTTACAAGCTCCCCTTGGAGCCCTGCCTAGCCCCCTTCCCATGCACCCAGCTCACCCCTCCTGCCGCAGCCTCTCCTGGAGAACAGAATGATCACCGAGCTAGTAGCACAGTTCACGTCAGTGCTCTCGGGCACGGAAGGCTCTGCGTGCAGCCTTATCCAAGGGCAGTAAAGATGAGCAGCGTGTCATCCACGTTCTCATGGAATAGTGGACCTCGTGCTGTAGGAACACACTACATGATGTCGGAGAACAAAGCAGCAGTCACTCCGGAGCCTAAAAGGGGCTTTGGGGACAATGAAAAGTTTCATAGAGGAGGACACACTTAGGTTAAGCATGGAAGGGCAGGCTGGATATTGATAAGCAGAGACAGGACAGTGTAGAAGGGTGTGTGAGGAAAGGGGGGGGGGTGTTCCAGGGCGAGGAAGCTGCAGGGGCAGCGACAGAGAGTTGGGAAAGCCAAAGGCACGTTGGGAGCGTAGAGGATTGCCCTAGCTGGTAGGCAGGCGGGAGCAAAGTAGTTTTTACTTCATCTCCTAGGCAGCAGGGAGCCATTGAAGGTGTGAGGGTCCTCAAGTATGATGCTCTTTCAGGTTGTCTGGGAGTGAAAAGAGAGGTGAGGTTATTTGGTGGGGAGAGAATACTTAACCTATTACAATATATCACTATTGGTGGAATTTCAGTAGTGGAGTTTTGAGGTGGCTCGGGGGAAACTGGGGGAACACAGTCATTCTTCAAATCAAAGCATATTTTGAAAACTCAGCTAATATTTCTGTAGGACCTGCAGAGACCTGGGCACGGTGACAGGCATTCTACATAGGTTGTTCCTTTGGTCCTAACAGGTCAGATTCTTTTCCACCATTTTACAGAAGAAGAAACATTTGAAATGGTTCAAGGTCACAGAGCAGCAGGTGGTGAGAGCAGAATTTGCGTCCACCTCCCTACACCTCTGATTTTCCCATCAGCCCTTGCTGCCACACCCTGTGTGCACACAGCCAGTCTGCCCTCTGCACCAAGCACCAGCTGGGAGCCAGGCACCAGCCCGAAGGCAGCGTTCACTGGGGGCCAAGCCAAGGTCAATGGAAGGTCGCTGGCCTGGGAGGGAGTCCTGGCCAGGGGTGAAGGTCCCCTTGAGAGTAACCAGCTCTGTGATCTTGGGCATGTTACTTCACCTCTCCGATCTTCCTCATCTGTAAAATTAGGACTGGAGCTGTGATTGGGAAATTGTTAAGCCACAGAACCTTTACTTTACAATGAAATTATAAATGAACCACAATAACACAAATAAAAATAGGACTGCTCTGAGTGACGCTGGTGTGAGGGCTGGGGAGGGCAAAAGTCTAGACACTGCAGATGGGGTTTTTCACCTGCATTTCAAAACTGCATATGCCAGCCCTGGCTGGTTTGGTTCAGCGGTTAGAGCGTCGGCCTGCGGTCCTGAGAGACCCGGGTTCGGTTCCCGCTAAGGGCGCGTACCTCGGTTGCAGTTTGTCCCCGGCCCTGGTCGGTTGTGCGGGTGGCAGCCACTCGATGTGTTCCTTTCACACCGATGTTTCTCTCTCTCTCTCTGTTCCTCTCTCTCCCTCCCACTCTACCTGAACAAAAAATGGAAAAGTGTCCTCAGGTGAGGATAAAAAACAAAACAAAAACTGCATATGCCAGTGGAGAAAACAGAAGTCCAGAGGTGAGTAAGCCAGGCAGGTCACATGGCCGCTTGGCATTCTCGCTCAAAGCCTGTGCTCCCCCACCGCACCCTTCGATATTCCTGGCAGGAGCCAGGCTAATGCTTCATTTAAGATGGCACATTTACAACAAGCCGTCAGACACAAAAGTTAAGGTTCTTAATGGCAATAATCCCCCGCATTGGCCCGTGCTGAATGAGAGACTGCTAGGTAGGCAAATATAAATATAGACTTTATTATACCACATCGCAAGGCAGGGGAGTTAATGTTGCTGGGAGAACATTCATTTCCACATTTTCTTACTTTTGTGTGTCTTAATTTGCAACTTAATGTGGCATTATCATAATTTTTTGCATTATGTAATGATTAAAGTGAGGCGTATCATATTTATTGATTTATTTGATTTATTTAAAATGTAACCATTGCCCCAGGGCAGGTATATGTACAAAATACAATGTAACGGTTAAATTGAATCCGGCAGATAAATTCCCCATTAAGAAAAGACATTTCAGGACTGTCAAGACAATGAGAAATGTCTTCCCCGAATCATCAGGAGAGAAGGAATCGTGAGGGGTCATCTGGTCCAACCCTCTGCCTCAGGCAGAATTGCTCCCAATCCCCCAAGACTGAGCACCAAACAATGAACTTCTGAAATCTCTAAGGAGAGCCACATTCTACCATATCCTCCCACCTCTAGCTTCAACCCCAAGACTAATACCTCCTCCCTGGGTCAATCCAGCCTTTTGTCCCTGGAATCCATGTTCCCAACATCTCACTTCTTTGGTTCATAATCAGTCCTTCTCAAAGTCCATTTCTCATTCTATTTCTTGCTTATCTGTTTCTTATTCCACAGTTTCACCTCCTAAAAAGACCCATGTTGGAATTCTCTTCACAGAATCTCAAGAGTCTCCCGGTGAGAAGGGGACCTGACCCAGCATCCCACATAGAGCAGGAACTTCTCGAACACATCCCCAGTTGCTGGGCATCTAGTCTTTGCTAGAGTCTCCCAACGCCAAGGCACCCGTCATTGATGGGAAGACTAATTCTGAATCTGACACTGTGAGGGTGCCCACTCTCTGCAACTTTCTCCCAGCCCACCCCAGGCTCCCAGTTTTTTTCCCATTGTTTTATTGGGACTCAGAATCTTGGATTGAATGAACATTCCAGTGCAGATGTTCAATGTAGTAACCAGAAAATCCAGGAGTTAATGGTGGGACCACAACCTCCCCAATCAGGACTTAAACAAAAATGATCATCTTATCAATAGCTAAGGGGGATTCCTGAACATCCTACACCAAGAATAGTAAGCTCCTGCTGAACCTCGCCTATTTTATTCTCACATGTGCCCTTGGGTCCACTAGTGCCTGAACACCAAGACAAGCCTTATTTCTCTACTCATCCAGAAAGCATTTCGTGAATACCCTATATCGATGTCTCCCTTTGTGCCAGGGGCATAAAGAATAATTTTTTTTTTAATTCTCTTTTCACACATGTCTGGTAAGAGTGCAAAGAAGTTCAATTGGTTTGGAAGACCATCCAGTGGTGGCCACAAAAGCATATGAATGACCTGTGACCCAGTAACTCCACTCTGAGGCACGGACCCTACAGAAACATATACATGTGCTTACCAACGGACCTGTGCTATTTGTGATAGCTATAACCGGAAACTCCCCACATGCCCGTCAGCAGTAGAGTGGACAAATAAATACATGGTGGCATGTTCCCACAGTGGACTTCTGGACAGCAACAAGAATGAATCATCTGCAACCACAACAAAGGTGAATTTCACAAACAGGATGCTGAGCCAAAGAAGCCAGACTAAAGGAGTGCACGCTCTGTGGTTCTGTTTACATAAAACACAGAACCAGGTCAAACTAAACTAGGCCTGGGTTAGGATGGTGGCTGCCCTGGGGTCCGACAGAGGTTGGCAGGGGCCACGGAGAAGGCTGTAGACGTGCTAGTGAGGCGCTGTTTCTTGACCCAAATACTGGTCACATGAGTGTGCTCAGTTTATAAACATTCAGCAAGCTACCTGCTTACGAGATATGTATCTTTCTCTCAGTGGATAATCATGGACAGTTCTGAACCTCATTTATACCGTTTTTTTCCTTCTACATACATACCTGTGATAAAGTATAACTAGACATGGTAAAGATTAATGAGATTTATAAACAATAAAATAGAACAATTATAACACCATACTGTAATAAAGTTATATTAATGGCAAAAGAAGTTTTGAAAAACAGTTCTGGCCCAGGATTGCAGTTTGTTGGATAGACAAGACAGAGAAGCTAAGGGTGTTGCATTAGTCTGCTCAGGCTGTCACAATGCCAAACTGGATGGTTTAAACAATAGAAATTCATTGTTTCACAGTCTGGGAGATGGAAGTCCAAGATCAGGATGTCAGTGTGGTCACATTTCAGTGAGGACTCTCTTCCTGACTTATAGACAGCCACCTTCTTGCTGAGAGAGAGAGAGAGAGAGATCTTTCTCTCTTCCTCTTCTTATAAGGCCCCACTCTGTGGCCTCGTTTAACCTTAATTATAACCTAGAAGTTCTCTCCTCAAATACAGTCACATACGGTTCAATGTGTGAATTTTGAGATGACACAGTTCAGTCCATAGGACGTCATGCAGCAGGAGCACCCAGTGGAACAGCAGCTGTCCCTGGGCAGCGTGGGAGACAGCAAATGAAAGGTATAGACAGTAAGCGGAGGGAAAGATCAGCTCACCCAGTGCCGACGTGGTAAGGACCATCTTCCTGGAAAAGGAAGCCCCTGAAGACGTGCTGGAAGACAAGAGAGAGGGGGAGCCCACGTAGGAGGCTAAGACACCAGCTGAGGAGGCACCGTCTGTGCAGGTCTCAGGGGGATGGTCCAGATAACAGCACCGTGTCTGCAAAACGTGTCGTCTCATGCTGGGCGGTGCATGGAAGGGTGAATGCAGCAGAGCTTAGAGACGAGGCCAGGAACTGGAAGGAGGGCTGGGGGAGCAAATCCAGCTGCCAACAGGGGCGGATGTAGAGGCAGGGGTCCCCAAAAAGTAAAGGAGGTCCTGTGCCAGAAGCTGGATGATGGGCAGGCAGAGAGTGTGAGGGGAGAAGGAACAGGCAGCATCGGGGGTGTCCAGTGGGGAGGATGAGTACAGGCGTGGAAGGCGGCAGCAACAACCTCACGCAGCCAGTGGAGGGGGGCCCGATGGAAGTGGGTCTTAAATACCACACTGAAAGATTCGCTCTTCATCCCACGGGCTGTTTTAAGGAAAGGATGTGTAGATGGTCAGCTCACAAAAAGGATGCCTTGTCCACGCCTTGGCTTGCAGCCCTGCGAACACCGTTTTGTTGATGTAGTAATGACTGATTCTGTTGAATCAAAAGGCCTGTGCAGTGGCTGACTGCTTATCTGACCATCATTTAATCATTTAACCAAGAATTTTTCATAGGATCGCAAACTCCTCAAGTTCAAGGGCCTGAGAGTCACTAATCCAGCATCTCCTACTTAGGTCTGCCCTTCCCTCTGGGGTTGAACGGATCAAGTCTGTATTTGAATCTCTAGAAATATTCATGATTACACTTGACATGGTTTTCAGTCATGCCAGTAGCGTTGAAGGGTGAGGGGAACAGATGCCTTGATTGTGAGATTCTATCCTAATATAGACGATGGCAGGTGTCCACGCAGAAGCAATAGGGTGCAAAAGAGTGGTGGGAGGCGAACTTCCAGAAACACAAGGAGTAACTCTCTAAATAGCCCTATCATGGGCCGAGTTTATAATTTTTTAAAAGATTATAAACATGGCCCGGCCGGTGTGGCTCAGTAGTTCAGCACCGACCCGTGTACCAAGAGGTCACTGGTTTGATTCCCAGTCAGGGCACATGCCCAGGTTGTGGGCCCGATCCCCAGTGTGGGGCATGCAGGAGGCGGACAATCGATGTTCTCTCTCACTGACGTTTCCATATCTCTCTCCCTCTCCCTTCCTCTTTCTCTAAAATCAATAAAGGAAAAAAAATTTTTTTTAAAGATTATAAACATGGCATCTTGAGCTCCTCCTGCCAATCTTACTCAATCTTCTGGCTCTCTCCAAAAGACTAGCCTCAGGAAGGTCATAAATTGACATCACAATGACCCTGACATGGCAGGGAACACCTTCCCTGCAGTACTAGGTTAATACTAGAACTCTTTTTAAATTGAGGTGTAATTGACACATAACATTATATTCATTTCAGGTGTACAACATAATGACTTGATATTAGTATATTTTGCAAAATGATCACTATAATAAGTCTCGTTAACAGCCATCACCACTCATAGTTACAATTATTTTCTTGTGATGAGAACTTTTAAGACCTAATCTCTTAGCAACTAACTATGGCCACCATGCTGCACATCACATCTCCAGACGAATGTATTTTATAACTGGAAGTCTGTGCCTTAGAACTCTTGCTTTAAGGTTTTGATTTCTCTCAAAAAGTGCTCATCCCAGGAGACTTTATAATTCAGAAGGAATTAATTCATCATCAACTCTCCCGACAGGGAGAGGGGACAGACGAGTGGTTTTCACCCTCTCCAGTTTTTGGTGGCTGCCAGCGTTCTTTGGCTTGTGGCCCCATCACTCCAATCTCTGTCTCCATTGTCACATGACCGTCTCTGCTTCTATCTGTAGTCTTCCTCTGCCTCTTTCTTAGAAGGATACAAGGATGCCCGTGACTGCATTTACAACCCTGGATAACCAGCCTATCTCAAGATCCTTCATTCGATCACCTCATTTGCCAGACAGGGTCATAATCATGGGTCCCAGGGACTGGGAAGGGGCCTTGTTGGGGAGGGGGTGCATTTTTTAGTCTACTCCATTGTACAGGAAAGGCAGAGGGAGGCCACCACCTGACTTATGGCTTGTGTAGGTTAGACAACTAGTTGAGAGCTATGCCTACATTAGAATCACCTGTGGGGTTTTCTAAACATGAATTTCTTGAAGGGCTCCCCTACATCTACACCATGCAGCTAGAAAGGAAACGTGAAAGTCTCAACGTACCAATATAAAGATATCCAAAACATACTAAGTGAAGAAAGTGAAATGTGGAACAATGTATATAGTTAGTATATGCTACGTTTTGTACAAAAACCTGGTGAAATAAAATAAGAATCTATATTAACATTTGTTATTATGAGACAGCAGTAACACAGTGGGGAGAATGTGCTGATGGGGGCTGGGGAAGCTTCGTCACTGTATAGCTATTACTTTTTATGTTAAATAAAATTAATTCTTAAAAGCTCCCCAGGTGATTGTAATGAGCCTTGTTTGGAAGCACTGGTTGGTTTGGGGCAAACAACTCAATGGTCCTTTAAGGTGTCCATTCTGATGGGTGGATGATAACAGGGAACTGACATTTGCATCTTTGTGCAATCAATTCTCCAAAGATAAAGTTCATGCTAAAATATGAGAGCACTCTCCAAAGGCCTGTCTACGTTACTGGATAGTATGTCTAAGACAGCTGACCACGGGAAGCACTTCCTGAACCTCACGTCACAGCTAACTAGTGCCAGCACCAGGGAAAGCCCACCCACAAGACCACGAAGAGGAATCCGGGGCCTCAGGGATGGCCCAGCGTGGTCCTTTCAACATTCTAGCAGGAATCTTTTTTCCTTTCTACTTTCATGAGTATTTCCCCTAAGTGACTATTGAGTGTCCACTTCCTCTGGAGACACACAAAGATGTGTCACCAGGTTATTCTTCTCATCCTCTGTCTTCTGTGAGCCGTCCTCTCCTGCCAACCCCATCTGCCACCCTACCTCCAAGCCACAAAGAGATGCCCAGTCACAGGGCTGGTCAGCTGGGACCTAGATCTAGAGAATTACATATAAAGAAAAAAAAAAGAGTCAGAATGATGCCCTAAGGGTTCAATCTTTCCTGTCCGTTGTCAGAGAAGAAAGGGATGCTTCATGAAAGCCAGATTAAAACCTGGACCCGGGGATCAGCAGGCCCAGGTTTGGAAGGAGCTGGGTTCGGAAGGTGCCAGGAGGCATGAGCAGGATGGACATGGAGACAGGCACAAAATAGTCACTAATTCAGGGTGACAGGCAACCAGTGACCTGTGGCTCTCCTCTCCTACTGCTTTCTGTGCCCCAGCCCAGCTCAGCTGCCCACCACACACACAGACACAAGTACGCACATGCACAAGCGCGCACGCGCGCGCACACACACACACACACACACACACACCCTTCAGCTTACAGGCACATCAAACACACAGAGAAGCATGGTTCAGGCTCAGAAGCCAAGTTTATTCCAGGCTATTCTGGTCCTGTTCTTAGCTGTGCAGATATAGGCAGATCATTCCTTTTTGACCCAAATCACTCTCTGGACCAGTTTGCTCATTGTCATTACCTCCAGGTGCTTTCAGAACCCAGCCACTTCCCACCACCTCCACTGCTACCACCCTGGTCCAAGCCTCCTTACCTCTTGCCTGGGTTATTACAACAGACCACTGACTGATCTCTCTGTTTCTGCCCTTTGCCTTCTAGAGTCTCTTCACTTACCAGCCAGAGGGATCCTTTAAACCTAAGTCGGGTCACGTCACTCCTCAGCTCAGAGCCCTGCAAAGCCCACTGTGGTGTGCGCCACTCTCACCCCACCCCCACGATCTCACTGACCATCTTCTGTCTACCAGCCTCCATACCTTACACCTGCCAGGCAAGGGCCCGCCTCTGGACCTTTGCACATGCTGTTCACCCCCAGGGATGAATGAGCACAGAGAGGTGAGGTTTGATCTGGGCCTTCTAGGAAGAAGGCATAGGGCTCTTCGGGGGATTAGAGCACAGGGAAAGATTGTCTGCCCTGAGTCAAGCGCTTTTCCTTTCGAGTTTGCCTTTTCTACGATGAGGCCGTGGACAGGGGCTTTCACATAGTCCATAAGCCACTTCTAACAACAGACGTGATGGTGGCACTGTCCCATAATTCTGTAGACCTTCTAATTTTTTGTTTCCATGTTTCTTACTATATTCGCCTTCACCATAGTGTCACATACACAACAAAAAAGAGACACAAGCTGAGCTTTACAGATGAGGAAAGAGGCAGTCGGGCTTCGCCTCTGACTCGCATCACAGGCTGGGTTTAGTCACTCATTCTGATGATCCATCCTCGAAAGGCCAGAACTGTTCCCCATTGGCAGGGCCTCCTTCTGAAGCTGAGAGGTGGTCCCTAAGCCTCAAGGTGTGGCTGCTAGTTCCTAAGAATCCCCCACACCACCTGGGCTCACAGCTGGCAGGAACATAGACCAAGAGGCTGCAACAGAGTCTTCTTGTTGAACTGCTCCTTCTCCTGCGGCATCCTCATGGATGGAAAAGGAAGGCGGGTCATCAGTCTCCAGAGAAGAATTCAAGGACGGTAGATTCTCAGTGAGGGGACGTGGGGGTAGGTGTCATGGACGCAGAGACGCACCACCTAGATCCCTCTTCGAGAAGGACTGGTGGCCCCAGCTGCTAGGCAGTGAGGTCGGCAGTCAGCCCTAAGCTGTCAGCCCCTTCAGAACCGCCCCAGCTACAGAGAACCGGCTTGCTCATAGTCATACCCGTCCAGGGGCATCCCGCATCTAGTGACTAATGAAGGCAAGATTATAAAGGCCAGGCTATTTTGACCCGACGTAGGACAACTCCAATGAGCTATTTCAGCTCCAAAGCTCCCTGTGGAATCACCCAGGTTGTGGTCGGGCTTGCATTATAGATCAACTTCTCTGTAACAGGGTATACCAGCGGGTTCCTATCTGGCACTGACAGGATGTCAGGGATGGAGTGGTGTGGGCTCTCAGGACAGGAGCTGGCAATGCCTCTAGACGCTGGTCTGCGTGAGCCTGCCGGTTCCCCATGACCAACCTCAGAGGTGCCTGTTGCCATGGCTCTTGAGTCTATTCCCTTCTCTATCCTGCTCCCACCCTCTTGGGGTGGGGGCACCCTCATCCTTTGTTTTATAAGTTTCCCCCAGGAAACAGAAGATACTGTTTACCAGCACAATTCATTGGAATCCATTGTTCCCACTACAGAGCCAGTTAAACAAAGACAGGGCAGAGTAATAATTATCTCTCCAGATGGCAGCCAGCAGCCAACCCAGGGGGAGTTAGATTTCTCAGCCCGGTCTTACTGGAGCTCCTAGGAAACAGCTTACCCTTTCCCTCAACCTCCCCAGACCAACTCAAGATACCTTGGATCACTGAGAAGTAGTCCATACTACAGGAGAAAATGAAAAAACCCAACTCAGGGTCAAAGACTGGGCATCTATACTTCCGTCACTCTCTTGGTTGTAGAGCCTGAGGCAGCTCACTTACTCTCTCTTTTTCAGTTTCTTCATCTGCAATAGAAAATAATAATGAATGCCTGTTTCAGTAAGAATGCTCTCAGCTGCAAGTAAGCAAAAAAACTCAATTCACATTGCTTTAAGTCTTATTTTATTTATTTTTTTTTTCTCACCCGAGGACATTTTTTTGCATTTATCTTAAGATACAGCAGGAGGGAGAGAGAGGGGAAGAGAGAGAGAGAAATGTCAAAGTGAGAGAGACACATCGACTGGTTGCCACCCACACAACCCCAATCAGGGCCGGGGACAAACGGCAACCAAGGTACATGCCCTTAGCGGGAACAGAACCCAGGACTCTCTGATCCGAGGGCCAATGCTCTAACCGCTGAGCCAAACCAGCCACATTGCCCTAAGTCTTAAGGAAAGTTGTCATCTTACTTAGCAAAGGCAGAGGAGGTAGTTCCAGGTTTGGCTCAGTGATGTCATCAAGGCCCTAGTTTCTTTTTCCCTCTCAGCTCTGTCTTATTCAATTCAATACTTGTTCCCCTCATGTTCACAACATGGCTGCCAGTGGCAATCAGGGCTCCTTGCTTCCTTGTTCCCATCCAGCAGGAGGAAAAGAAGGACTTGCTCGTTCTTGGACCTGTAACCATTGCCAGGGGGCTGCCAGTTTCCAGTGGCTCAGTCATGAAGACTTTCCTCTGCAGCTGGAGTTCGTGTCAATCAGGGTTCTGTTTGAAAGCAGGAACAGGGAGAATGAATGCTGGGTAAAGTACTAACAGTGTCCTCCACATGTCCCATCAAGATCACAAACACTCTAGCATGATTTCTTTAATAGATTAACATTTGACACCTATAGGTGACATGCAGAATCAAGTTGTCACACCATCTCTAATCGCCAGGTGTTATGAAGAGCAAAGTGAGAAGAACTGAATAAAAGCCAGTCATTTGGAGGATATGCCTTCTTTATTGTGTTTTTTTCCTGAGCCACTGGAATCTTTATTCCCATCGATCTGATATGGGATATTCAGGATTCCTGCATTTCAGGGTCTCCGTGTGATTTTCCTGGAGCACCCAACTCAACAAACAACCAATATGCTCTCTCTCTCTCTCTCTCTCTCTCTCTCTCTCTCTCTCCTCCTTCCCCCCTCACACACACTCACACACTTACTTCTTGATGGCTGACAGAGCCTCAATATTGTTCAAGTGTCAACCTCTACCAGGCCATATACTCAGGAAAGGTATACCTGGGAAAGGTCCTTCCCAGGCCACCAAAGAGTCCATCGTGATTGGTCTAGGAAGCCAATCTCAGTTGTTTCTGTCCCTTTGACATGATTGATTTAGGGTGAACACTCAAGCCAATCTTGGCCAATGGGATCTGAGAAAAAGTTTGCAGGGGAACTTCAGCTAATAAAGTAAATAGAAGGAACCCCTATTGTAGTTCGTTTGTCAAGGATCAAGGTCCACCGGTGCTCTCCTTTAGTAACAACATCCTGGGTTGCTGTGTCTACAGAGCACGTGATACCCACAGTCTTTTTTGTCCATCACTTCTCAGGAGGCAAGGAACCTGGGATGAAGTCGCAAGGCCCAACCCTAAAACCAGGGTCCACTTCTAGACGGTCAGATTCTCCCTCTCTCCTCCTCACATGTCTTACCCCACGTTGCCTCATCTTCACCTTTAGCCCCAGGTATGAGTGGGAGAGGAGCAAGGGTGATGGAAGCAGCTATATTCTAATTAAATTATATTCTCAAAATCTGAGGACTAATAATTACACATCCTGCACAAGTTGCCTTAAAGACATCCACAAAGGTCCAATGTCACTGGAGGAAAACTGTGAGGTACATATTGACCATGTGACACTCTAACTTTCAAGGAAACATAAAGAGGAAATCACCTAGTAGGGAATCATTTCATAGACACTGATAAAGTCCCCTCACCTCTTCATTATCTGGATTCCTGCTCTCCAGGCCAAATCCAACCTTGGGAACTTTCTGGGCCCAGCAGGTTATAATGAGCCCAACTGAACTTAATGAGCTTGTCATTATTCATCTCTGCCAACAGCCAAAAAGAAAAAGCATGGCATGGCAAGAATTTTGCAGATGCACACATACACTAACTCAATAATAATAAATATTTCTTGACTCAGATGTTGCCAAAATCAACCAACCAAATGCCTCCTGGAGGCATCTGACAGGAATAGGACAGGGAAGGAGGGATGGCTTCCCCATAACCAAAAAGTGGGAAGTAATTGGAAACATTCCATGTTCCTGGGCTCAGCATCACCAGCCCTAATTTATCATCATCTTCATATATTCTTATATAAGTAGTAATACAGATCACCCCAGCCAATTAATCAATCTGTAATTAGGAACTGACATGAACATTTACTACCATCAGGCATAATTTATATGATTACAGATGATTAAATAAAATGTAATTGAGTGAACAGGCAATTTGTTAAGCACATCTAGACGCAGCCATATCACCTAGGGCTGGAGGCACCCTAGCTCCCCTCCCACAGCAGGTCAGGAAGCATGCTCCTGGGAGCTGGCCCCTTGGGTGGTCAGAAGGGGGAGGGGGATGATCCACACTCCCAAGAGGGCCCAGATGGGATTGGAATAGGAAACCAAGCCCATTCTGGACCAATTCTTGGGCCACTTTAATGTCTGAATTGCTTAACAAAAGGTCACCCACATCTTCAGAACTCCTCAGACTATGAAGGAGAAAAAGAAAGAATGTTTAAACTACATGCCTTAGAGCAAAACTGTGCATAATATTTCCTTTCTGGCCCACTGACCCCAGAATCATGCCCACTAGTCATCCTGAAAGACCCCCCCTCCACCACCACCCATCAGCATCCATCCAGGAACATTTTAACCATGGGGGCGGGGGGTTTAAACACAAAGTTTGCACTTGGCAGCAAATGCCCCCACTCCTGAAAGAGACATTTTCAATGACATCAAAGGACAAATTCTGACTCTGACACTGTGTACCCTTTGCCAAGCAGCTTCCCCCATTGCAAATCTTAGATTCTTCCTGTACAACATGAGAAAATAATAGCAATACCTACCTCACTCCGCTATGCTATTGACATCATCAGCATTTGTATGAGAATCATTTGGTACTGTGATAGTTAATATAATACCTTACTTTATATGCAAAGTTTGGAGGGATATTTTTGAAAGACGAAACTATGAAGCCATTTGTAGGTACTCCTAGAATAGTATGAAGCCACTTTTAAAAAGAATTCTTCCATGCCATATATACATATATGTACAGTTATAAAGTAAAGGGAAAATTTCTTAGAATATAAAATGAATGCTCATCTTCCAGGACGTCCCTTGGACAGTTTAGATCAGTGATTCACATTGGGATTTTGGAGAGGGGATGGTCAGAGCCTCTTCAATTTAAGCATATCCCTCCCTCCACCAAATCCTGATCCCTTCTGTCCCGTACTAATTTTGTATCTGTTGATGCTACCATTACGCTGAGCATTTCGGGGCTTCCTTTCTTGGAAACCTCTGGCTCCAGCTGGCCACACGATAAAAATCAGTCACATTATCTTGTCTTTAGCCGAACATGCCCTTCTCCAGCTTAATCACTCATTCATTTGCCAGATTTGGTTCCAAATAAGCTGTGACTCTTTCCAACCAAGTTCCTCCGCTTTGAGGATATGCAAAAATTTATCCTACCGTCCTCAAATACACTTACGAAGAAAAACAGACATTTCACTCTAATGTAAAATTCACATGTAACTTCCTCTTTAACTTATAGTAGACACCAAGTGCTATGGACTAAATTGTGCCCCCTTCCCCAACTCGTATGTGGAAGCTCTAATCTCCAATGTGATGGAGGTGGAGATTTGGGGAATTGATAGGGTTAGATGAGGTCATGAGGTTGGTGCCCTCCTAATGGCATGAATGCCTTTACAAAAAGAGGAAGAGATAGTAGACCTCTTTCTCCCCACCCCCAACCTCGTGTGCATGCACCAAGAAAGGCGACGTGAGTCAGCAGGAACAGAGAGTCCTCAGCAGACACTGAGCCTGCCGATGCCTTGGTCTTGAACTTCTCAGCCAACTGTGTGAAAGAAATGTTTACTGTTTAAGTTGCTGAGTCTATTATATTTTGTTATAGCAGCCCGAACTGACTAAGACAAAGAGTTTTAAATCCTAAATCTGTCCGATGAATAAAAAGCCACTGTGACCTGACAAGAAGCCTGGGTTTGGTTCATGTATTCTCTGGATCACAGCTGTGTGCTCCTGGGGAGATGGTTTAAGTTTATTAATTAACAGCCGTCCTCTTTTTTCCTCCTGCACACAGGGTGGGGGGTTTCTAAGAGCTTTTGAGAGATTTATTTTTATCCTTCACATAGATAAAAGACATTAATGAAACCATTTGAGACTTCAGGGACTGGGCTCCACCCACAGAAGCCAGGAGGAGGCAAGCAGGAATGGCCGTTGATTATTAAACGTCCTCTTAGCAAAGGAGCATCACCAGACTGGGTTGCTGGGCATTTAAATGAGTGGAAGGTAGGGGGAATGCCATCTATGCATTATGTATAAAAAGGCACCCCAGCTTTCTTACACAAAACAATTAATGAAATCACTTTGTGAAATGTAGACCTCCCCTTCCCCCACTCAACTACCAGCTGGTCAAGCCCTTGAACATATAGCCCCACGTTTGATGGCTCCGACAATGTGGGTCAGCACAATGTTTAAACTCTTAAGTGGAACCACTAATCTCCATTAATCTGACTGTAAAGATGGGACATAATGCTTAATACAAAAGCATAAGACTTGGTAATGCATGTTCCCCTGACAGGCTGCCTTAATACACACCAACTCCTGCCCAAAGGGCAGGGTCTTCAGGGTTGCAGCTGACCATTCAAAATCTATTCCTGAACCCACCTGGAAATCCCTTCATGCAAGATGACAAGAACCCGAGGGGAGTGTCCACCATGAAGCCCACAAAGGCATTCATTCTTTGGGCTTCTGGCACCCCAGGCCTCTACCCACTGTCATCCTCTCTTTCAAATGGGTGGCACAACAGTGAATGGGTGCTGATTTTGGGGCTTGACAGAGCTTTGACCCTGATACTGGCCCAGATGGTCATAGGCTGAGTGCACAGGTAGGCAGAGTAGATGCTTCACACTTAGGTGGCAGCACCTTGGTTGACACACTAGGAAAGCATGACGGAGCTCTCCTCCTGTTGGGAGCACTTCGGCACCTTAGGAAGTCCCAGCTACAGAAAAGGTGCTGCCCATATTCTTCATCCTTACCTTTCTGGCCAGTGTTTCTCAAACCATGGTCCATGAAACCACCTGAAAGAGAATCACTAAAGATGTGGTTTAAAATAGACATTTCAGTCCTGACTGGGTAGCTCAGCTGGTTAGAGCATCATCCAGGTGCATCAAAGATGCAGGTTTGATCCCTGGTCAAGGCACATACAAGAATCAACCAATGAATGCATAAATAAGTGGAACAACAAATCAATCTCTCTCTCTCTCTCTCCCTAAAAATCAATAAAAAGGGACAGGGCGTCATTTCTAAAAAAAAATTAAAATTAGCCCTGGCCGGTTTGGCTCAGGAGTTAGAGCGTCGACCTGCGGTCCAGAGAGACCCGGGTTCGGTTCCCGCTAAGGGCATGTACCTCAGTTGCAGTTTGTCCCCAGCCCTGGTTGGTTGTGCGGGTGGCAACCACTCGATGTGTCCCTTTCACATCGATGTTTCTCTCTCTCTCTGTTCCTCTCTCTCCCTCCCACTCTACCTGAACAAAAAAAATGGAAAAATGTCCTCGGTGAGGATGATAAAAAAATAAAATAACGCCCTGGCTAGTTTGGCTCAGCGGTTAGAGCGTCGGCCTGCGGTCTGGAGAGACCCGGGTTCGGTTCCCGCTAAGGGCGTGTACCTCGGTTGCAGTTTGTCCCCAGCCCTGGTTGGTCGTGCGGGTGGCAGGCACTCGATGTGTCCCTTCATGTCGATGTTTCTCTCTCTCTCTCCCTTCCTCTCTCTCCCTCCCACCCTATCTGTACAAAAAATGGAAAAATGTCCTCAGGTGAGGATAAAATAAATAAATTAATTAATTAAATTAAATTAAATTAAAATTAAAAAAATAAAATGGAAAAAATGAGAAAATGGGAGACTTGTAATACTGTCAACAATAAAGTAAAATTTTAAAATAAATAACTAAAATGGACATTCCTAGGTCTCTCCCCCAGACCTACGAATCAGAATCTCTCAGGAGAAGACATAAAAAATCCACATTTTAAACAAGCTTTACCAGTAAGTCTTAAGCACAAAATGTTAGAATCACTAATTAAATTTTGTAAAGGTATAGAAACCCAGGTGGGGGGAAAAAATGTCCATGCATGAGATAACCCAGCCCCAGCAGTGATTTTTGGACCCAAAATTCCCATTGTATGGTTCCCAGGCAAGTTCTTAAAGCACAAGTTACATATATCAAGTAAAAAAAAAATGTTCATGGACTCAGGACGTAGAGAGGTTGTGACATCTGTTTTTGATAGCCAGCATGCCCGTATTCTCCCTCTTGTCCTATCACAATAATAATAGCCAAAACTTACTGAGTATTTAAAATATGGCCAGTGCCATTCTAAATAATTCATATGTATTACGTTGATAAATTCTCACAACAATTATATCAATAGCACTTTGTCTTCATGGGTGGACAGTGAAAGGTTTCAGAGAAGAGGTGACATTTAGTGGGACCATGGAAGATTGCTGGAAATATGTCACCCTCCATACCTCACTTGTCAATTCAACTGCCCCCAGAAAGGCTCCTCATTGCCTTTTCATGCCCAAAGTCTCCACCTGGAAATAAGGAAGAGCAATCTTTGGGTTATTGTTGATGGCTATTGACACCATAAATTATAAGGCTTACTCTTTCTATTGGTTCCTGAATTATAAATAACCATTGAGGACTCTTGTCCTAACCCAAAGAATGACTCCTTTCAATGAATTTCAAGAGGCTGGCTTGCCCACGCTATACACAGGTAAAGCCACCTCTGCTCTGGGGTTGCTGATGAACCTGAGCTGTGCCAGGAGCCAGAAAAATCAAGGCTCAAATCTTGAACACTAGCAGAATTCACACTCTGTAGTAGTTACTGTCTCTTAACTGCCAGGCCCAGGATCTCTCCCCAAACCAAGATGCCAGCCCTGCCATTCTGGCAACAAACCCAACCCTCAGCGGCTCTAAGATGGATTAGTGATGGTGCCATGCTCTTGGCCACATTAAAGACAACAGCAACAGTGACCAGGGATGGGCTTGTGAAACAATGAAGTGTCCACTGAATCCATCCCTGCGGTCTTCCTAGAAGGAAACACTAAAAGGTTGTGAATCTAGGGCCCTCCGTGGCTATGTTCTCTCCCCGATGGAGAACTCTGTCTGCATTTTTTTAAAAAAAACTTATCTTTATTGTTGAATGTATTACAGATGTTGCTCATTTTTCCCCCATTGACTCCCTCCTCCCCTCTCCCGCCCCCCTCCTGCCTTTCCCCACTGTTGTCTGTGTCCATTGGTTATGCATATATGCATATAAGTTCTTTGGTTTATTTCTTCCCACCCATCAAACCCCCTTCCCTTTGAAGTTTGTCAGTCTAGCAACTAATTTGTACTTTTTAATCCTTTCACCTCTTTTACCCACTCCCCCAGTCCCCCTCCCATCTGGCAACCAACAAAACATTCTCTGTATCTATGAGAATGTTTCTGTTCTGTTTGTTCATTTTGTTTGTAGATTCAATTGTTGATAGATATGTATTCTTGCCATTTTGTTATATTTTTTATCTTTTTCTTCAAGAAGACCCTTCAACATTTCATATAATAATGGTTTGGTGGTGATGACCTCCTTTAGCTTTTCCTTGTCTGGGAAACTCTTTATATAACCATCGATTCTAAATGACAGCTTTGCAGAATAGAGTAATCTTGGTTGTAGTTTCTTGCATTTCATCACTCTGAATATTTCTTGCCACTCCCTTCTGGCCTGCAAAGTTTCTTCTGAGAAATCAGCTGACAGTCTTATGGGAACTCGCTTGTAGGTAACTAACTGCTTTTCTCTTGCTGCTTTTAAGATTCTCTCTTTGTCTTAAACCTTTTGCATTTTGATGATGATGTATCTTGGTGTGGGCCTCTTGGGGTTCATCTTGTTTGGGACTCTCTTTGATTCCTGGACTTGTATGTCTGTTTCCTTCACCAAGTTAGGGAAGTTTTCTGCCATTATTGTTTCAAATCGGTTTTCCATTTCTTGTTCTCTCTCTTCTCCTTCTGGCACCCCCAAGATGCGAATGTTGGCATGCTTGAAGTTGTCCCAGAGGCTCCTTACACTCTCCTCATTTTTTTTTTATTCTTTTTTCTTTTTGCTGTTCTGATTGGGTGTTTTTTGCTTCCTTATATCCCAAATTGATGGTTTGCTTCTTAGCTTTACCTACTCTACTACTGAATCTGTGTAAATTATTTTTTATTTCAGTTAGTGCCTCCTTCATTTCTGACTGTGCATCCTTCATTTCTGACTGGTCCTTTTTTATGCTCTTGAGGCCCTCACTAAGTTCACTGAGGTTCTCACTAAGTTCATTGAGCATCCTTATAAGCAGTATTTTGAACTCAGCATCTGTTAGGTTGCTTATCTCCATTTTGCTTAGTTCTTTTCCTGGGGTTTTGTTCTGTTCTTTCATTTGGGGCCTGTTTCTTTGTCTCCTCATTTTGGCTGCCTCCCTGTGTTTGTTTCTATGTATTACTTAATGAGAGGTATGGGTCTAGCTGAGACTAGATGCTGTCTGTTTGAAAGAATTTAGAAAAACCTGAAGCAGGATCCAAGACAGGCCAATGTTATGGTAAAGCAACTGGCAACAGCTTGGGTGGGCCTGAAAGTTGGGTGGGGCAAGGCCTCAGGGAAAACCAGGGCAGGGCAAACAGTGTGAACCAGGTTGCTGGAGTCCCAGGCTATCTGTTGCCCCAGGGAAGGGCTCACCAAAGGAACAAAGGCCTCTGACAGCACATCTGTCCAGGAGAAAGCCCCCTCTCCAGCCCTTGCTCCAATGCCAAACAGCTCAGTTCTTCCCTGTATGTCTCTGGCGCCCCTCAAGCTGCTTCCCCTCTGAGCTTAGAGGGAGCAACTCCAAGTAAGTCCGTGCACAGGTCCTTTAAGAGGAGCTTCCTGGAGCTCCAGCCACCTCATCCTCCCTGAGCCTCAGTTCCCGCTGGTTTTTCCAGCCTTCCTGGCACTGGAACCCTGAGCAGGGTGCCTGGTGTGGGACGGGGAACCCCTCAGTCCTCAGAGAGGACCTTCCCAGCCAAGATGTCGCCACTTGTCGGTGTAGGACCAGCCCCTCCGCCTCCACCCCCGCCCCTCCTGCCAGTCTGATGTGGCTGCTTCTTTAATTCCATAGTTGTAGGACTTCCATTCAGCTTGATCTCAGGCAGTTCTGAATGATGGTTGTTCTGTAGGTTAGTTGTAACTTTGATGTGGTTGTGGGAGGACACGATACCGTTTACCTACACCGTCTTGACCGGAAGTCCCCTCTGTCTGCATTTAAGAGTGAAGTCAACTAGAAATGAAAGACACACAGACAGAGGGAAAAGGAATAGAGAGAACATGAGTGCCTGAGGGCAATTCCAGTCTTGCCCTTTGTGTAGTTAGGTTACAGGGGCCAATAAGCTTGTTCACTATTTAAAGTAGTTCAAGATGAGTTTTTTGTTTGTTTGTTTGTTTTTTATCCTCACCTGAGGACATTTTTCCATTTTTTGTTCAGGTAAAGTGGGAGGGAGAGAGAGGAACAGAGAGAGAGAGAGAAACATCGATGTGAAAGGAACACATCGAGTGGCTGCCACCCGCACGACCGACCAGGGCCGGGGACAAACAGCAACTGAGGTATGCGCCCTTAGCGGGAACCGAACCCGGGTCTCTCAGGACCGCAGGCTGACGCTCTAACCGCTGAGCCAAACCGGCCAGGGCTCAAGATGAGTTTTTAAGTTACCACCAAAAAAATCCTGACTCATGGGATACATCACCTCTCTCCACTTACTCTGGCATCCCATGGACAAGGATATTTGGTGTTTATGCACGCATTTCTCGTGCTATCTTTCTGGGTGGACCACAGAACAAGCACTTTGTCAAGGCACTGAGAACAAAGCAGTGAGCATGGAGCTTCCAGTCCAAATAATCACACAAGTAAGTGTTTCAATTACAATTTTGTTCAATGCTACATGAGATAATACATTGCATCACCTGAAATGACAGATTGATATGACATGTTTTTACTGCACCCATTTTACAGGGGAGGAAAGTGAGGTTTGTCTAACATACACAATTTAGGGGGACTATTGGAAACAGAACATGTATTTCTGAATATCCTAACCCAAGTGTTTTCAGTGAACCATGCTGAATCCAACCAACTGCATTTGACTAATTAAACGAACAATAGAGCCCTGGCTGGTTTGGTTCAGCGGTTAGAACATCAGCCCTCAGACCACAGAGTCATGGGTTCGATTCCGGTCAAGGGCATATACCTCGGTTGCGGTTTGTCCTCCACCCTGGTAGGGGTCGTGCTGGAGGCAACTAGTTGATGTGTCTCTCTCACATCGATGTTTCTCTCGCTCTCTCCCTCCCCTCCCACTCTATCTGAAGATAAATGTAAAAATAGCCTCAGGTGAGAATTAAAAATAAATAAATAAATAAAATGAACAATAGAAAAATGTTATGGGTAAGAGATATTTGTATAGGAAACATAATGTCTTTCCAAAGTCGAGTTCTGTGAAATCAATGTTGTAACGTCTAATATTTAGTGTCAGCTTAATAAGTTAATGTAGAAAATCCTTCCTTGTATTTTACATAGCCTTTCATTGAGAAAACAGTGTCCAACTCTGCTGGGGTTTAAAGTATCATCTATGCTTTGCCTTTGTACCAAACACCGCAGCTATTATTGGTAAAAACTGTCAAAATCCATTCATTCTAATTGTGAAAAGGAAACTATTTCTCAAATTGGTTGCTTTACCAATAGCACCTACCAGCTATATATCCAGATGAAAGAGACAAGAGGAGTTTTGTTTAAAAAGACAAATCAATAGATTGGCTCTTATGGAAGTCATTAATGCAAACTGTTTAGCAAGAGAGACTGATTTTTCATTCCTGGTTGGCATTCCATAAAAAAAGAAAAGTTGCACTGATTCTCTGACAAATCTATGACTAACAATCTTACCCATGTTGCCTGTAGACGCTCCCTGGTCCACTGGCTGGAAAGGCAGGGCTGGGCTGGGCTCTGAGGGACAGCTGAAACTAGCTATGCAGAGAAGGGTCCACCTGGGCCAGACCCACATCCAGCGGAAGCCACCTCGGATTATTGAGCAAGGGTATAAGATGATAAAAAGTGATATTTACAAAAAGGTCAGCCTGGCACTTCATTCAGTCTTCTGTCATTACCCCAAAGTTAAATTGCTAACTAGAGGAAGAACACTTTGGGCATGGGGATACTTGTTACCCATCCAGCCCCTAATTTGGTATCTAAGGGCACAGAAAGGGCTTCACAGAAGCATGTGGCATGTAGGTGACAAGGGCTGGGGGTTGGGAAGGGTTTTATGAAAGATGCTGGTTTCTTTGACCTGATCTTCCATTATAAAGTATAGTGGATTTTTTTCTAGCTTGTAAAACAAAACAAAAAAACCCAGATTTTTAAATAGATTTCTGATGTCATGCATAAGAAGTAGGTAGCCTTGGATTCTTTCCTAAATAGAACTTGTCAACCAAAAATCCTAACTGGCACTTCTGGGGAGGAAACAGTTGTGAATTTTTGAGTTGGTCTCATAAGGAGGCTGGGGTTCCCCACAAGACTCTATGGGATGTTTTCCGGAACTGTCTGTGCTTAACCTGGTTCTAGCAGCACGGGTCTTGCCAAAGTTGAGACTAGATGGTGTTGGTGCCTGTGGCATTTCTGAAGGAACGCAGAGGATCTCATCATCCTGATGTGGGGTGGGCTGGGAGTCAGGTCTTGGGATCCCACCCTGAGGTTGCCACTACCTCAGAATGTGGCCTTGGGCAAGTGGTTCACCTCTCTGTGCCCTGCTCCCCTTTATCTAGCAAGGGTAGGGAACAGGCTTTAGATGGTCTCCAAGGTCCATTTCAGTAGTTTAACAGGGCAGATCATTTACTAGTTAAAAAGCAATGTTCCCATACATTTTCAACGGGGAGCCTACATCAGATGTTACAGAGAGAAGTGAAAGACCCCGCTCCGGGAACTAAAATGCACATGCAGAAAGGTGGTTTGGGGAGGAGAGGGCAGCTCGCGGGAACCTCTGAACCACAGTCCACCATCTTCACTCGTCCCTCCAGCCTGAGAGCAGTGAGCCCAGGTTGGAAGAGGCGATTGGTAAGGACCCTCCAGGGAGCTCCTGTGATGGGGGCCAAGGTGGTTCCCTCCTGGCCCTGCCCAGGTTAAGAATTCTCCAGGTAGGGAATTCTTTGGAGATTACCTGTGTCTTTGGAAAGTTTCCCTTGAGAAAACCACTCTGGGAAATAGCCAGGTGTGCGTGTGTGTGTGTGTGGGGGGGGGGGGGGTTCATTTAAATACTGTATCTGAAAGGAAATAATCTGTCCTGTGCACACACCCCTCTAGCCTCCATCTCTCCTAAGTCTCACCCCTCCCCACCCCCACGGACACTGCCCTCGGAACACGAGTCCCCGAGAAGAGGGCTCCGTCTGTTTTTGAGAAGTCCGGGTCCTTCGGCCGTTAATCATGCCTGCGGAGCGTTTATTAATGTCCTGTCGATTGCTCGGGGTGCAGGCAGCCTGTCAGCGGTCCTCTGTCCCCGTTCGCTGTGTGCAAACACTGGTGATTAAGCGCCAGATTTAACATCCTCATGAATATTTAAGAGGCTGTTTTTGAAAGTTTCCTGTCCTTTTACACTAATAGCCCCATTAAAACCTGTTTACAAGTCAGTCAAGAGAGTAACTGCGTGCACTTAAAACATGAGAGTGCTCCCCCAAGAGGGGCGCGTGATCATGGGAGGATCAATACGCTGCTTAAAGTAAGACTGTCTGCCCGCCCCCAGTGGAGCCCAGCCCCACGAGAGCCGCCAGGGAGCTGGAAGGGACCCAACTTGTTAATTAGGCCAGCGGGTGGGAGGGGAGCAAGCCCTGGCTACTGGGCTCCCCGCTGCCCTATGTGGGTGACCCCAGCTCCAGAGACTTCATAGAAGCTGCCCAAGTGATGTCACCAGCAGCCAGCACTGGCCAGCACAGAAAAGGAAGTTTGCGTTTGGACAGCCCAGCGGGTTCCCCTTCCCCAAACCCCCCCTTTGTCTTCCATGGGCCACCCTCCCCCTGGATCCTGCTTCTGTTCCATGGCACTTCAGATGAATCTCCTGCAAGAAGGTACTAAGGGCTTAAGGAAAGGAAGCATAATAAAGGAGGGGCCCTTGTGAAGTCCCCAAAGCTTTAAGGTTCCACAATGATGACAGTCGACTTAGTGAGGGAGACATTGGGAAGGAGGTGGGTGGCTGATTTCTCTACCAGCACCCGAGGTTGCCTCTCCCACAGATAAACATAAAAGTGTGGAAAACCACTTCCTCTTTGAAAGCAGGGGGACCAATTACCAAATGCTGTCACCTTCTCAGTTGTCTGCAAATGAATGGGTATGCTGGTTAAACAGGGCTAGAGTCTGGGTGCAGTCTACTTCCTTTCCCAGCCCCAGCACCCAGCACTCCCAGGGATGGGCAGATGCATGGAGAAACCTCCCCTACTCCAGGCAGAGGAAGCTCTCAAACACTAGATCTGCTTCCCCATCATGGCCTGAGCCTGTGCTGAAGGAGCCCAAGAAGCTGAAAGAGCTCAAGAAGCCCCAAACTTCACCATCTGCATTCTTACTCTTCTTAGCAAAGTTCACCATGTGGAACACCTCCTATTCCAACAGCATTGTAGGGTCCCTCAAAACACAGGCCAGCGCCATCAACAAATCATCAAACAAGTGTTGGCGAGGGTGTGGAGAAAAGGGGACTCTAGTACACTGCTGGTGGGAATGCAGACTGGTGCAGCCACTATGGAAAACAATATGGTGTTACCTCAATAAATTAAAAATTGAACTTCCATTTGACCCAGTGATCCCACTTCTAGGAATATACCCTAAGAAGCCTGAAACACCATTCAGAAAGATTATATGTAACCCCATGTGCATAGCAGCACTATTTACAATAGCTAAGATCTGGAAACAGCCCAAGTGTCAATCAGTAGACAAATGGTTAAAAAAGCTGTGGTACATATACACAATGGAGTACTATGCAGCTGTAAGAAAGAAAGATCTCTTATCCTTTGAGACGACATGGAGGGACCTGGAAAGTATTATCCTAAGTGAAACAAGCCAAGCAGAAAAAGACAAATACCACATGATCTCACTTATTTATGGAATATAATGAACATAACAGTCTGAGGAATATGGCAGACCCAGAAACATGGAAGTAGAGTACAGACTGACAATCCCCAGAAGAGGGGGTGGGGGAGGAAGAGATAAACCACAGAACTTATATGCATGTATACATAACCAATGGACATGGACAACAAAGCTGGGGACAGGGCGGGTGGGGTGGGGTGGGGAGGAGGGTGTCAATGGGGTAAAAAAGGAGAAATATCTGTAACAAAAATAAAATTAAAATAAACAAATAAATAAATAAACAGGCCAAGACTGCTCCACTTTGTATCTGACATGTTGTCTGGCCCAGAGTTTCTTCTATAGTGGAATGCATGCATGGTGATACAGTATGTGCCTATGTATAGTATTAAAGTAATTGTAGAAATACTCACTAATCTGGGACAGAGTAATCTGGGAATAACACCTCTTCAGAGATTCTACAAGAACTTAAAGTTAAGCCAAAAGGCTTCTGAGCAGCTAAAATAAATATTGCAAGATACACGCACTAAAAGTTAAGTGATTTACATACACATCAGGCCTGTATTCCAACTGGTTAATGACATTTTTAATATGATATTAATAAGTTTGGCTTTCTGTATCTCTAGTCAATTAGAAAGAGGAGGGTGGAGCTAGAGATACACACTGACAATGGGAAGAAGGCATAACTCAGGACATTGAGTGAGAATAAAAATCCTCAGAAAGCAAGTCAAGAGCCCAGCACGACAGCTGTCCTGGAGTCATGTATTCCAGGGGCAAATAGCTTTCCACACCTCGACACGGCCCCGGTCGTCAATAAAAAAGTGCTAAGCTATGATGCTTCGTGGGTAATGAAGTAGGAAAGGGTGTGACACAATTCTGCTAAAAGTCCATCTATCAGAGTTAAAACTTTTATAGTTAGGGAGCTTAAAAAGCTAAGCCTTCAGCTATCCAGAAAATTTATCTCCAGAATAACTCATTTATCCTCTGCCTTTTTTTTTTTTTCACTATATTCATATTTCATGTTCCCACCGAAGAGTATTCAAAAGAGTCAAGACAAATTTATAAACGAGAAGATAGGTTGCCACAGCAAGAAGCCGGCTTCATTAGCTTACAGCCAATGGTCTGCTGGAGCTGGGTCACACGGGCTCAGGGGGCTGAGCGTTCAATTTTCAGGAATTGTGTGGGCTAGAGTCAAATACAGCCATTACTAGACATTAAGTTATATAAACTTACAACTGAATGAATTATACTCAAAATGCAAATAATGAACACTCAAAGCTCATCACTTCTTAATCATTTTACTAGATGTTACTGTTATCTCTGCCCTTGTAGTTACTGATGTCTGTTGTGTCTGTACAGTGAAACTGCCTCATGAAGGTGCTGCTGCCCAGGTCTCCCAACTCCGCACGCAGTGACATCACTTGGCAGCTTGATGGCTGTAGCGGGAGTATCAACGCTACAGAAATTGGCAAATGCGACCAATAGGGTTTGTCTTGTTCCCCCCCCTCCCCAGAAAGGTAGGTGTCAAACCACTGTTTATCACAGTTCACAGCATGCACACCACGGGCTGTTGAGACTTAGAGTGTGGATTCCTGAACAGAAAGGGGACAGTCTCTGTGCACAGGGAAGTGGAAAGGGTGGCGGACTGGTTTCCCGGTGACCTCCAGCTGTGTGACTTCAGGCAAGTGGTTTCTTCTCTGTGGGCCTCCCTTTCCCCATCTATAAAATGAGAGGATTGAACTAGATAATCACTATCTGATACTGTGATTCCTCATTTATTTTTTCTGGTCTGTGGGCCAATGCTGTAACCACTGAGTCAAACCGGCCAGGGCTCCTCATTTATTTTTTAAGTCAAACAAGCTAGGAGGTACACCTTTCTGGCCTGTGGCAGGTAGGTGAGAGGGAAGGAGTTTAGATACTCAGCATTTCCTCTTGTTTCTCAAGTGCTGTCTGAAAGGATGCAATAGCATGTAGTAAAGCAGCCGAAAGCACCCAGACCAGGTGGAATCAGACAGTAGGACATGAGGCACCCATTCGTTTTCACGCTTTCTTCTGCCTGCAACTTGCCATTAACACGAGCAAAGCCATTTCTGACAGTCGAGGCTTCTCTAAATAATAAAAGCCTCAATATTACAATCCAGAGACTTACAGAGTGATGCCCTGGAAAACGAAAAGGCTCTGGGGTCAGAAGACCTGGATTTGGGGCCTTGAAATTCCAACTCACTTGTACTGCTTGTGCAAGCTGTAACAAGTTAAACATCCTCAAGACCCAGTTTCCAGTTCAGTGTGAACAATTCCTGGTAGTACAACTAGTGCAGCCTTTTCTGGAGAGACTCTTTGGTGGTACTTATTCAAAGTGTCTCTCTTATGATTTAGCAACCTTTCTCTTCAGTTTGTATCCTAGAGAAATTCCCACCCAGGCCCATCAGCAATGATGATGTTTGTGTGTGTAGTTGGAGGCCATCAAGTTTTCCACTAGGGGGCGTAGATGAGTAAACCATGATGGACCCGCCAGGTGGAATATTATACAGCGTTCAGAGGCAAGGAAGTAGATACATATAGCAACAGGAATCACTGGTGAAAAGATAGTGTGAAGTGAAAAAAGTACAAACCAGAATGAGATCGACAGAATATTGCCACTTATGTAAATGAAAATTGGATGCACATTAAACAAAATATATATTTCATGTGCACACCTATAAATAACAAGGTAAACATCACTGAATTAAATGAGCTGCCTTTGACATTATCCATTCTGATTCCTCTGTTCTTGAGACCCAGAATAGGAAAACGATTTTGCCTATGATCATGCTTCCCATTAGTGACAGCCAAGACCAGAGCCATCTGAGTTTCCAGAACTGGCCCCTCCACTCACAGGTAGGTTGGTAGAAGTATTATTTAGCATTGCTAAAGAACTTCATATTTGCAAAGTGCTTTATGCTCATCTATTATTCATGCACTAATGAGAATACTTAGATTGTGCCTTTTCTCCAAGGAGCTCAAAGCACTTTGTAAATGTTAACTCATTCACCCCCTATGTCCCAATGGGATAGACAGAAATCCTCACCCCTTGGCTCTGCACTTGGTAAAGAGTAAACCCGGCAAAGGCAGCAGACGTGATGGAAAGTCAGCTCAGAACCAGGGACTTCCAAGCTTCTGTCCCTCACTGTCTTCTATCTGAGTGGTGTTCCTGCCACTGAAATAAAAACCTAGAGTCCAATGAGGTATTTCTCTGAGGCTGAACAGCTCGTATGATAGCTGAAGAAAGGGGCTTAAGTTGTAGGGAGAGGGGAGTAAAGTTAGAAGAAGCATTTTCTAGCCATGTTATAACAGCTAGCATTTACTGAGCCTTCATAAAGCACTAGAGCAACTCCTGGGTCATCGTATTGAATCCTCATCTTACTCCTATGACTGGATAATAATTACCTGCCCCCCCTCCTTCATCACCATGAGGTGATGCTTATCCTCCTGGAGTTTACATTCCAGTTGGAGGCAGGATAGTAACACATTAAGGGCCATGGATGAATGACACAAGATAATGACACTAGAGAGCTTTGAGGAATTGGGGACTGGAGAAGGCTTCATGGAGAAAGTAATACCTGGGCAAGACCTGAAAAGGCGGTCAAGTGTGTCTAGGAAGAAAAAAGACATCCCCTCTGAGGGGACATGTGGAGCCAAGACAGGGTTGAGAGCGTGGGCCGTGAGCAGGAGAGGAGGAGGACCAACCTGTTAGGAGTAGGTGGGGTGTGTTACACTGGTATTTCTCTGCTGATCACAGAAATTCCCTCAATTCCTTAGAAACCAGCCACTGGCGTGGGATGTGCAATCAGCTATTCAACAGTAACCCTAGTTCCAAGGGATCATTTCTCTGCCTCTTCATTCAATAACAAAGGAGAAGGGTTTAAACTGGGGTGTCCTCTTTTCGTGAACACCAACTCACCGAGATTCATAACCTGAGTTGGAAAACCTGGGAATCACTAGAGAAACGATGCATTCTAAACAATATTAAAACTTCCTGGTACTGCAGAATCATAACTTCAAACACTAGTAAAAAACAAACAAACAAAAAAAAAAACTGTACAGTTAATTAGCAATAGTCATAAAAGTCTAAGAACAAATATCCTATGTATTAAATACAACAACTAATGTAATTGCCACATCGAGATGGAAAACCAAAGAGGGAGATGGTTAGAAAGTGTTCTTGCCACAATAATGTCATCTCAGAAGCTGAAACACTGTTTTCCTTGGTCTTTGTAGACACAGTTACTTATTATAGTAATATTATTACCACACAGTCTTTACTGTCAATATGAGAATGTTTTATTTCTTATCAGTAGGTTCCATTTCCTTCAAAAGCCAGAAAATTTAGGATATCCTGGTTAATCTACAATCTAAACTCCACATCATTTTGTCATCCTGGGGAGCAAACTCATACAACACACAGACACAGACACACACATCCACTGGTCACTGACCTTATGCATAGGTAAGGTCAATAGACACCTCTCTAGCATACTCTGAAGACTTTGGGAACATCTTTCCCCAAATCATTCAAAATTATTTCCCTCACTAATTTTACAGTGCTCCATATTCAGGACTCCTTTATAAAAGGGATCCTGGAGGAACACAGCACCCCCATGAAGTCTTCTTAAGAAAATAAACTTTATCTGATCACAACTCTACATTTAGTAACCAAATTACAGGAAATATATCAGATAGAGGAAACATTAAATAACACCATGGGCTGCAGTTAGAAAAACCCAAACTGAAAAGTTCTGTAGAACAAACAACTTGGTTTCTTAGACAAATTTCAAATATAAAAAGAGATGAAAAGAAATCTGTGGATTAACAGATAAAGCATATCCAGCAATCACAGTCCTTAGTATTTATCCAAAGGGGTTGAAAACTTAGTGTCCACACCAAAACCTGACACCATGTTTATAGCAGCTCTGTGCATAACTACCCAAGCAAGCAAGCTGCCCTTCAGTAGGGGAATGGGTGGATAAACTGTGGTACATCTAAAGAGTGGCATATTATTCAGCACTGAAAAAAGTGTGCTATTGAGCCATGAAAAGACATGGAGGAGCCCTGGCCGGTTTGGCTCAGCGGTTAGAGCATCGGCCTGCGGTCCGGAGAGACCAGGGTTCGGTTCCCGCTAAGGGCATGTACCTCGGTTGCAGTTTGTCCCCGGCCCTGGTTGGTTGTGCGGGTGGCAACCACTCAATGTGTCCCTTTCACATCGATGTTTCTCTCTCTCTCTGTTCCTCTCTCTCCCTCCCACTCTATCTGAACAAAGAATGGAAAAATGTCCTCGGGTGAGGATGATAAAAAAAAAAAGACATGGAGGAAATGTAAATGAGTATTACTAAGTTAAAGAAACTGACCTTAAAGGCTACATATTGTGATTCTAACTACGTGACATTCTGGAAAAAGCAAAACTATGGCAACAGTAAAAGGATTAGTCATTGCCAGTAGGTCAGGGAGAGAAGAATGAATAAATGGACAAGAATTTTAGGACAGTGAAACAAATCTGAAGGATATAATGGTGGATAAATGTCATTATACACTTGTCCAAATCCATAGTATGTATAAGGTCAAGAGTGAACCCTGTTGTAAACTGTAGTATTTGAGTGATTATGATGTATCAATGCAGGTTCATCCATTGTAACAAACGTACCACCCTGTTGGGGGAATGCGGACAATGGGGGTGCATGTGTGGGGACAGGGGATTTATGGGAAATTGCTGCATATTCCTGTTAATTTTGCTGTGAACCTAAAACTGCTCTAAAATATAAAATCTATATTTTTAAAGTTAAAAGACAAACAAATCCAATGCAGCATATGAACTTTATTTGGATATTGATTTAGACCAAATATATGTATTTATATACATGTATTTACAAATATGTAAAAATACCTGTATACCAAGGAAAGTTGAATACTGACTGAATATTTGATGATAGTAAAGAATTGTTATTCAGTATTTTAGATATAATAAAGGTATTGTGGTTGTGTTTTCTCTAAAAGGTCCTCATATTTTGAAGATAGTTTCTGAAATAATTAAAGACAAAATGCTATAGCATCTATATTTGCTTCAAAGAGCTGGTGGGGGTGGGGGACTAGTGGTACAAATAAAAATAAGAATGGCCTTGATATATGTACCCTTATGTTTATAGCAGCACTATTTACAATAGCTCAAATCTGGAAACAACCCAAGTGTCCATCACACACACATACATACATACATACAATGGAGTACTATGCAGCTGTAAGAAAGATCTCTTATCCTTTGAGATGGCATGGAAGGACCTGGAGAGTATTATGCTAAGCGAAACAAGCCAAGCAGAGAAAGACAAATATCACATGATCTCATTTATTTGTGGAATATAATGAACTAAACAAACTGCCGAACAAAATTAACCCAGAGAATAGAGGTGGAGTACAGACTGACAAGCCTCAAAAGAAGGGGGGTTGGGGGGAAAGAGATAAACCACAGAACTTATATGCATGTATGTGTGACCAATGGACATAGACAACAAAGCTGGGGATGGGGCGGGGGGGATGGGGAGGAGGGTATCAATGGGGAGAAAAGGAGAAACATATGTAACAAAAACAAATTAATAAAGAGAAAAAAAATCAAAGAAAAGCAAAAAACATTTTTCCTAAAGCATGTTTGCTCTGATTATATTTAAATTGCATGAAATATAATTTTATGTCTTTGAAACCTAATAATAAATACTTGAGCTTATACTTTGTAAAAAAAAATAAAAAATAAAAAATAAAAAAAAGGCCCTGGCCGGTTTGGCTCAGCGGTTGGAGTGTAGACCTGCGGTACAGAGAGACCCGGGTTCGGTTCCCGCTAAGGGCATGTACCTCGGTTGCAGTTTGTCCCCGGCCCTGGTTGGTCGTGTGGGTGAGCCACTCGATGTGTCCCTTCACATCAATGTTTCTCTCTCTCTATCTTCCTCTCTCTCCCTCCCGCTCTATCTGAACAAAAAATGGAAAAATGTCCTCGGGTGAGGATAAAAAAATAAAAAATAAAATAAAAAGAAAAAGAAGAATGGCCTTGAGCTGGTAAATCTTGAATCTGGGCAAGAGATACATGGGGATCCATTACACTGTATTCTGTACTTTTGAAAGCATTTGAAAATTTAATATTAGAATGTATACTTCTCTCTCTTTTATGTTTTTCTAAGACTTTGGTGTTTTGAATCTGAGTGCTTAGTTTTTCCCTGTTATGTTCGTGTGTTAATCCTCTTCTCAAACTCGACTGAGAGGCAGTGTACTTCCTTTTTTATTTCTTCTGGGTCCCCAGGGATCTTAGCTCCACATTGGCCACAGAACTGACACATCAACAGCACCGCTTCGTACCCACTGCTCAAGCTCACGACCACCTCCCCAGGGCCTCCCATGGCTTCTGGAGTCTCTTCCCTCCTTATTCCTCCCATTGTCTCTCCAGACCACTACCACTACCTAACTCAGGCCATGGTCAATGTTGCCTAACTAGTCTCTCTGCCTCCTGGCTTGCACCTTCCAATCTATTCTGCACAGAGCACCAAGGCAGCCTTTCTAGGATGTAATTAGGGTCATGTCACTCGTCTGTTTAAAGTACCTGGATGGCTCCTTATTGTCCTCCAGATAATATCTGGTTTCCTTACGTGCCTTACAAGGCCCTTGGTGATGTGGGCCCTGCCTCCCTGGTTCAACCTCATTCTGAGCTTCAGTCTCTTTCAACAGGCCATGCTCCCTCTCCTACAAGCCTTCCAATAAGCCTTTCTTTTTGCCTGGAACACTTCCGATACCCACCTCTTCTAACTTAACTTCTAGGCCCCACTTACATGACACTTCTTCCTGCAAGACTTCCTGAGAACCCCTGGGCTGAGTCCCCAGCATTGCCCTTTTTGGTCTGTATTGTATTTTCTGCTCCCCTGTTTCCTCTTCCCCACAGACTGTACAATCTGTGGAGGCAGGACCTATGATTCCCTGAGATATCTCCTCTACCTAGCCCAATGCCTGGTGCCCAAGTCAGTACTCAATAAAGATTTGCAAATAAATAGAAGAAAAATGGAATCACAGGATGATCTGCCAATCTAAGCAAATGTGACTCATGATCATTTGAAAAGAAAAAATAGGAATGTTGATTTAGTTAAAGTCTTGCCCGGTAGAGAAAGGTAGACATTAGTGATTCCTCAAGCTAGAACCCTGACACAAAGAATGTTTTGTCAAACATGGGAGTTAAAAGATGCCCAGGATGAGCTGGCAGACAGTGTAGAACATGCTATCTGTGAGAGGCAGGTAAAACAGGATATACACCTACTTCCATCAGTCTTTCTCTGGGGGGCTACTCCCAAGGACATGAAGTCCCCAACACTTCCAGCCTGCAACGAAAACCACAGATGTCTGCAGTTGGAAGCTGTGAGCATGGTACTAAAAAAGTTGGTGTCAAAGTGATACAGACAAGGCATCTACAGCATTAGCAACAACCTGGGGACTTGACTGGGTACATTTCTACCACTTGCTTTTGTCCTACTATTTCCAAGGGAGCCAAGTGCAAACAAAATCAAGCCTTGAGATTTGGCAACAGCTAAAATTATTCATTAATTTTTATAGCTGCACCTATGTTCACCGGTGCATTTCTTATTTCTATCAGACAGAAAAGAGTGCTGATTCGGCACTGCCTGGGCGTTGTGGCCTGGGAAGCTGCTGCTGGAATCTCCAGCAAGTGCTCAGAACGGCAGTTTCCAATTTTTGTCGCCTGAAGAACACTTCATCATGTTTCTGGGCCCTGCATTTTCTTTTACAGCTTCAGGGAAGGACTCAAATTTCATCCAATTAGATGTGCACAACTTCAGCTATTTTGAATCTACCTACGTGCAAATGAGACCCTAAGGAGAAGGTTCTTTAAGACGAAGAAAGGGGTTGGGATATTGCCTTGGATTTTTTTAAACCTATGCAAGCATCCTTTTTAATAGCAAAAAATCTGATTTTCCCTGAGAGTATTCCTAAAATAATAATCACCATAAAAAATAAAATAAATTTTTCACATTTCTTTTTTTTTCTCCTTTTTCTTTTTTAAACTATTGAATTTGGTCCAACCGCTGGCTTTTTGGGTGTGATTTTTTCCTGCTGTTGTGGTTGTTTGTTTCCATGACTCAGATGACCATCCTGGCTGGTTTCTTACTCTTCAGTGCATCATTCTGGCACAGTGCAGACACCGCCTGAGGCCATTTGGAGGCAGTGGCTGGTGACTGCCCAGAAGCAGAGCTGCAGATTCTGTCTGGGGCTTGTCTCAGTTTCCAATGCATGGGACTAAATGACACCTGGCTGCCTCTCCCTCCTCTCGCCAACACACACACACACCGTTGTGGGCTCCAGCCAACTCCGTACAGTGCAATGCTCAAATGAAACTCATCAGAACGTTGGAAATGTCAGAGTAAACACCAGGAGCTTGTTTCTAATGATCTTTTCAATCACCAAGGATTTCCCTCTAAGCCATGCTTGTCTGGTCTGTTTTTATTTCTTTGTTTGTTTGTTTGTTTGTTTATTTCAAATTGCTGGAAAAGACATTAATAATGTTATCTTTCCCCCCAAATCAGGTGAGAAACTCATTGAAGAGGGGTTGATAGACTGGGGTTGAAACTCGGGGCTCCTCCCTCCCTCTCCTCCAGTTGAAAGGTCGGGCCAGCCAGCCAGCTCTAACATGCTGAGAAGCCAGAAATTTCCCTTCAAAATGATTCATATTGTTTAAAAACAGAAACACTGAGCAGCAGTTTTTCATGGGTTTGTTTGTTTTTCTCAACTGCTACTCTCACTTGAGAAGGGGCGATGAGACTGAGAAAGCAAAGATAAATTCACACTCTCTTCAAAAACTTTACTTCTTAAATCAATGAGTGCCCCAGTGCTACAACCTCCCCCTTCATTTCCCTTGGTCATCAACAAGGGGCGGAGTGGCTGGTGGAAAGAGCATTGTCCTAGTGTCTGTGGGTCTGGGCGTAAGTTCCAACTCTCTGGGAAACTGGGCAAATCACCTCACCTCTCTAGGCCTCAGTTTCCTCATCTCTAACCCCGGACCATTCTACCTCAATGATCAGTATTGATGTATATTAAGCGGGTCAGAGACCTTGGCAATTCCAATGCATTCTAAGAAATGACTGTTTTTACTGACCCACCAGAAGTACAAAGTAGTAGCCAAGGTGTGTATAAGGAAGTCATATGAAGGTGTGACTGCAGACTACTGCTGAAAGAAACGGACCCATACATGAGACTCCCAGTTAGACTATGTAGGTAAGTGAGGACAGAGAGGAAACAGCAGAGAGGGACTGGGATGGCCTTCTGCCCAGAATGTGAATTATTTCCCCTCACTATCCATCCATCTAAGATCTGAACAGGTGAGCAAATGACTCTTATAAGCAGCAGCACTTGCCAGCCTCCTGTTTCCTGAAGGTTCCTTTCCAGGAAAACATCTGAAATACTAGATAAAACACAGAAATTGTATTTTTAAAGGCCCCGCTGCACTGGCACAATTGTAAGAAACACAAAGATTTCAAAGACAAATGAAAGCAAGACTTGCGGGGCTGAGTGTCCAGGCTGGCCTTGGCCTGAATGTCTTCCGAAACCTGAAGACCTGTTTCCACTTTGTCAGCTGCGTTGAGTAAAAGGAAGGGAGTCTAAATAGGGACCCCTGACATAAAAGTGGGATCACATCCTGTGAAAAGACAAAGGATAAATAAATCTGCTGC
Organism: Molossus molossus; assembly: GCF_014108415.1. Classification (NCBI taxonomy): domain Eukaryota; kingdom Metazoa; phylum Chordata; class Mammalia; order Chiroptera; family Molossidae; genus Molossus; species Molossus molossus. Next base: position 97,072,897 of record NW_023425399.1, on the reverse strand, counting down.
TCAGAAACAATCAACAAGGAAATTTGTCTATTATAGCCTTAGCATTGGGTTGGGGGGGATTCTTATCAGAATCTGTATCTACAAGCTGGCCCTCACAACTTATGTTGTCCCATAAATCTCAAGATTAGACTTTTATTTTAAAGGAACCTGGGAATGTGGATGAATCTCAAAAATATTATGCTAAGTGGAAAAAGCCAGATACAAAACACCATGTATTATATGATCCCATTTATATGAAACATCCAGAAAAGGCAAACTTATAGAAGAGTGTACAGTATTCATTGCCATGGGCTAGAAATGCTGGATAACTATAAATGAGCAAAGGGATCTTTGGGGAATTATGGAAAATTTTTAAACCGGATCATGGTGATGGTTGCACAATACTGTAAACATACAAAAACTCATTCAATCTTAGGTTTTAAATGAGTGCATTGTATGGAATGTGCATGATACCTCAATAAAGTTGTTTTTTAAAGTGATCCTGGAGCCCTAGTCAAGTAATTTAATTGGTTGAGCATCATCCCCTTATGCCAAGATCATGAGTTCAGTCGCCAGTCAGGGCACATACAAGAATCAACCAATGGCTGGGCCGGTGGTTGAGTGTCATCCTATGCACCAGGAGGTCAACAGTTGGATTCCTACTCACAGCACATGCCTGGGTTTCAGGCTCGATCCCCAGTAGGGGCATGCAGAAGGCAGCTGATCCATGTTTCTCTCTCATCAATGTTTCTCTCTCTCCCTCTCCCTCTCCCTCTCCCTATCTCTCTCTGAAATCAATAAAAACATATTTTTAAATAATAATTTTTTAAATTCAATATGGGGGTGGGAGTGGGGTGAAGGAGGTCCATGGGGAGAAATGGGAGGATATCTGTCATACTTTCAACATTAAAGATAAATTTTAAAATTTTTAAATAAAATAAATGCATATTGCTAAGTAAAAGACATCAATCTGAAAAGATTATCTATGATTCCAACTATAAGAGAAAAAGAACCAACCAATGAATGCATAAGTGGTCAAAATTGATGTCTCTCTCTCTCTCTCTCTCTCTCTCTCTCTCAAATCAATAAATAAGAAAAAAAAATGATCCTGGATTAACAGTGTCTGGGTAACTAATGGAAGTTTATTTCTCAATCAAGAAACATATTCCTTATGGGGCAACTATGTGTTGTTTTCAACCCAGGCTAATGACGGGGTTCCAAAATATTTTCATGGCAAAGGGAAAAGAGATCATGGTGGAGCGTCTAAAGCTTCCAGACAGAAATGATCTTTGCTTATATTTCCAAATATGTGATTGGCCAAAGCATATTACATGGCCACGCCAGTGTTAGAGTTCCCTGGCACTGTAAGGGTACCTTAAAAGAGACCATTATTAGAAATGTTACTGAAGTGTGAATTAGTTGGGTGGGGAGAGAGGAGGAAACCACAAGATACATGGATAATATACAATGCTAGGAATCAGCTTCCAGGAACATTTCAGAAAACGTTGTATGTTATGCTAACAGGGTTAACCAACATTGACACCTATGAAATATTATGGAGCCCATGCCCAAGACACCAAGCTATTATGAAGAGTCTCATGGGGCTTACTTAGGTCACTGCTGTGTTCAACACATATTAAGTTCCTTATTGCCATTTAAATATTTCCCCTCTTATTATAAAATTGCAGTGCTGGAATTCCAAATAAGATCAAGGCCAGCCTACTCCACTGAGGGCTATAGATACAGGAAAATATTAGGATAGTATCTTGGATAAGTCAAACTGTCCACAAGCCTTTACTGACCATCCTTTATGTTCCCATCTCTTCGCTATGAGCTGTAGTGAATCCAAAGTACAAGATAACCTCAAAGGTCAGGTAGGCAAGATCTAAACATGTTAAATAATCAAACACTAACACAAAAACGTATATGTAACAGATAGGTCTGCTGCCTGCTCTCCAGGAGGCAGCCATGGGCCACTGAGATACTTGTACTTCAGTTGACAGTTTAAGATACACCTAAAACATAGGGAACTATAGCAAACAGTATGTAAAAGGTAAAGTAGGTGGTAGAGAGTCCAGATGCCAGAAAAGATCAGAGGAAGGGAAAAGTCCAAAGGACTGAAATAGTCATATTGAAGGAGGGAAAACTAGAGCTGAACTGTAAATGATACGCGAGATTATCCTGGGAAAGAGATTTAAAAAAAAAAAAAAAACTTTTTACAGAAGGTGGAAACATGAACAAAGCCAGAGAGAGACAGGAAAAAATGTCCCACAAAGTAGCATGTGATCACTACCTCAGGCCCCAAATCCCAACACAAAAAAAATAGCAAGAAGCCAAGCCAGGTGGCCCACTCTTTTTCTTAAGTTGGCCAAGCCTCTAATTAAAGTAGGCCAGGAAGTCCTCTGTTCAGTTTCACTTTTGCCAGCGCCCGTATGCAAAGGCCAATGTTTACTATAATATAGTTATAAAAGAGAGAGCAATGCTCACCCACCCTGCACTGACCTTAGACGGCACAACCTCTTCCTCTGGGCAGTGCAGTCCCATTAGCTTCTTCAAGTCTGACCAATAAGCCAGCGTCCCTCTTCCTTAAGAAGAAGGTAGGAGTGGAAGGACAAACAACTGAGTGCTGACCACTGACTGGGCCGTACATCACTAAGTGCAACCACAGTCATGAGAGGCTTCCACTGAAGGATGAAAGCCAGGCAGGGCTGGCAGCAAGAAGGAACTGCTGAGTCTCTGCCTCCATTGGTCCTTGATGGCAGGGGCAAGGATTGCTAATGTGACACTCGGCTTTACTAACCCCTGGTGAAGTTGTAAAGTAAGTGGGTTGGTTTTTTTTTATCCTCACCCGAGGATATTTTTCCTTTTTTTTTTTTTGTACAGATAGAGTGGGAGGGAGAGAGAGAGAGAGAAACATCGACGTGAAGAGAGAGAAACATCGAGTGGCTGCCACCCGCACGACCAACCAGGGCCAGGGACAAACTGCAACCGAAGTACGTGCCCTTATTGGGAACCGAACCCGGGTCTCTCCGGACCGCAGGCCGACGCTCTAACCGCTGAGCCAAACTGGCCAGGGCAGTAAGTGGTTCTTCATCTAGGGCCCTTTTCTTTTGCTCCCTTTCCCCCTGTAGATTGTTCCATTTCCTTTCTAATCCCAGGAACCTGGCAGCTTCACACTTTTTATACCTTTAAGCTAATCAAACTGTATAATCTCAGGGAAAATCTGATAAATTAATTCATTCTAATTTACAAACGGTTGCTTGAGTTTAAAGAAATGTTCAAAGAAACAAATCACCATTAGTAGAATGTCAAGTATGAGCAAGGTGGCAGGGAAACTATCCTGAGGGGCAGAGGGCTGTATTGGAGCCTCTGAGTTCAGAGTTTCCACTGGGCCCTGCATCCAACACTTTGGGCCTATATAAAATCCTATAAATTCTTACTACCTCCTGCTTATTGCTGGCTTTTCAAAAAAAACCCTGTGAGATCTTTATTATCTTTCTGGGCAAGAAATAAAAGATGGAAACTCCATCAGTCCCTCCTTCAAATGCTTTATTGCAGTGAAATAGCTCAACTCTCAAATAAGTTCACACCATATGATAGAATAATGGGAGCGTGCTGACAAATCTGGCCTTTTTATTATATGAAATTTCTTTCTGTGGCTGGGCTAGCCAGATAAATACAGAATGTGTGTCATCCAAAAGGCAGGGCAGATAAGTACTCCATTTAGAGTTAATAATGTGCTGTTAAAACTATATGTGTCAAATTATTTCATGCATAATGCTAACCTATGATATATCACAGTTAGGACAGTGCTCTGGTCTGAATGTTTATGTCCCTCTGAAATTTATATGTTGAAATCCTAACCCCCAACAGTAATGGTATTAGTAGGCGGGGCCTTTGGGAGATAGAATCCTCATGAATGGGATTAGTATCTTATAAAAGAGGCTCCACAGGGATCCCTAGCCCCTTCCACCACAGGAAGACACAGCAAAAAGGTGCCAGCTATGAACTAGGAAGAGGACCCTCACCTGACCATGTCGGCAGCTTGGACTTCGAGACTTCAGTACTGTGAGAAATAAATTTCTGTCATTGCCCTGGCAGATGTGGATGAGTTAGTTAGGCGAAGTCCCATGCACCAAAAGGTCACCAGTTCAATTCCCGGTCAGGGTACATACCCAGGTTTTGGGTTCGATCCCCAGTCAGGGTGCATACGGGAGGCAATGGATCGATGTTTTTCTCTCACATCAATTCCCAGTCAGGGTATGTACCCAGGTTTTGGGTTCGATCCCCAGTCAGGGTGCATACGGGAGGCAATGGATCGATGTTTTTCTCTCACATCAATGTTTCTCTCTCTCCCTCTCCCTTCCTCTCTCTCTAAAATCAATAAAAATATATTTAAAATTTTATCTTTATCTTAAGGGCCAAGCTAGACTATGGGTACAAAATATTGTGGTTTCTGCCATGACCTCTCAGAAATGACATGGCAGGTAAGAATTTCCTACTGTCTGCTTTGACATTTTTCAAGGGTTAAGAGAGTTATTTGGTTTAACCTTGGTGATAAACATTTGCATGAGACTAAAAATAGAGGTTAAACAGGGGAATTGCTCCTAGAAGATTTCTGTTAAAAACTTCTCAGAATTTAGCCCTAGCCAGTTTGGCTCAGCGGTTGGAGCATCGGCCTGCAGACCAGAGAATCCCGGGTTCGGTTCCCACTAGGGGCACATACCAAAAAAAAAAAAAACTTCTCAGAATTTAGTGTGACAGAAGAATGCAAAGGCCATCAACCTACCAGTTTATTGGTGCCAGCAGAGCCAGAGCCTGTCTGATTCCAAGCATATAGCTCCGGGTGCATTTCAGGCTCTACATACACCCAGAGGGAAATTCTAACCCTTTCAGGATAGGCCAGGTCAGATGCATGTACCTACAGCTCCTGATACAGAGTCTCTCTTAAATCGTATGTGTCGGTTCAGACCAGACGTTTGTCCTCTTTGACCATGCTTTCCACCCTCTTCCAAGCCACACCCTTGGGGAAAAAGACAACTTTGTGTCTGTGGTCCATTCCTCTCTATTCAGTATTTCCTATGGAGTGTGTGGCTGAGTCCCTGTGGTAGGGCAGAGTGGCTCCTTGGAGCGCCTGGGTCCAGGTGGGCTGGATGTTTGTGATCTTAAGAAACGTCAGGACACAGACTTTCATGAAGCCCAGGCTGGTGATTTCTGGGACATCAAGGAGAGATACAACCTGCTGCTGTAACTACAGCCTTCCTTCCCCACCTCACCCCAGCCTCTGGGTTCTAGTTGAAGATTTTAATAAAGAAGTCATCACTTTCCTATTGATGGAGAAGAATGGAGAACAGGGGTCTGCTACTAGTTAGGCCCACTCCTAATGACCTTGAGCAAATTACCAACTTCTCTGGCAGTGTTTCCCAAAATACACTCCCAGAATATCAGATTCAGAGTCTGCTGCAGATCTGGGCCCCATTCTGGGCTGGCTGACAGAAGCAGTCTCTAAGAGGGGGCCACACTCACATTTGAGAATCACGTGTAAGGATTCTGGGTTTATTATCTGTCAAATGGGACTAACACAAGCCATGAATACTTGATGAGATTCTTAAAAGGATCAAAATGGGATATCCTTCAAAGACATCTGTGTCTGAAATATGCTTTTGCCACTTACTATCTGTGTGGTCTTGAAAAAGGTATCCTCTCTGAGCCTCTGTTTTCATAATCTGTAAAATGCAGATAATCCTACCTAGCTCATGGGAATCACATGAGGACTAAATCGAAACATGTATGTAAAATGCTTCACATATGCCTGGCACATGGAAAGTATTTTAACCATGGACACATTTTGCCTTTTCCTCAACAAATTTCTCAAACATGAGTCAGAGTAGATGTCCTGTTTCACTATTACAGTGAATATTGTGATGTTTTTCCTGAAGAACTTCCTAGCTTGGTCTTAAGTCTTGCCTCTTGTAAGCAAGTGCCAGACTCTCTGAACAGTTCCAGTTAAGACTGACTTGTAAATTGTTACCAGCCTGCTAATTTGGGACTAATAAATTGTTATCTTTGCTTTCTGTGCAGTTCCAAAGAGTGAATGCCCTTCTATTTCCTCCCACTCCACATCTCTTTCAATGTACAGACCTAAACTATGGGCAGTAGCCCTGCCATCATGGTCATCTCTCAAGAAAGCTGGAAATATGTTTAGTGTTAACAGACAGTTGATATCTAAGGATAGTAGCATCCCTGGTGATACAAAAGTTTGCAAAATAAAAGCAAATTGCATGAACTCAAAAGGTTGGCCTAAGCTGATCAGGCAAATCCCTAGCTGTGCCCCTTAAACTGACCTCTCCAGCCTTCTTCTCAATGTCCCAGGTCAGGGAAAAAGAGGGGTGGAGCTTGGATGTAAGCACTTGACAAACAAGATCACCTCCTTGTGCCAGAGCCAATTCTAAAGTATCCATCTGATACTGTAGAAAAGAGATCCTCCCTCCTCCCCCGAAGTCAATTCTTAGCAATCCAAAAATGTACTTATTTATCCAACTGTCAACAGTAATAAATTATATCCTACCTCCCAGTTCTTGCATTAGGAAAGGAAAAACTGGAGGAAGATAATCTATTTCAGTTGTAATTAACATGGGGCACAAGGGACCTTTCTGAAACGTTTGCCCCGGCAACTTGTTTTCCCAGCGTGGATAAAAACGCCCTCATCAGTGAGCGCCTTGGACTCCTTCAGCAGACATCGAACTGCGTTCCAGACCCAGAAATGCCGAGAAAGAGACGGTTTCCTGAGAGTCTGTCAACTGGCTTGAATTTCTGATCCTCGGCACTGCCCTCCTTCATTTTAGGCGCCGGATCGCCTGGGGTAGGGATCCGATTTTTATATTTCACAGGGTTTATACTTTCACTGGGTTGGAAAGAGACTTCTCCAGGCAAGTTCCGCGCGATGAGTCCTCGGGGCGCGAGAAGGCGCTGTTGTCGCAGAGCCCAGCTGGGGAGCAGAGCGAGGCCTGCGTGGATGCCGTGAAAATCAACCACATGCAGCACCCACAAAACCCTCGGAGGTGCCTTGGATCGAGGACCTGGGTCGGCGTCCCTTTGAGCCTCACCTGCCAAGAAGCTCCCGCCCCGCCTCCGCTCCTCTCTGAGAGGTCAAAGCGAATTACTAAAGGAGCGAGTTCCGGGACCGTGCTCAGCCTTGGTGGGGAGCCCGGGGAGGGCAGGCATGACCCACGTCCTCAATATACCCAATCTGATCCCTTAGCATTTCCTGCCTCCAGGCTGAGAGGGAAGGGGTGAGGATAGACTGAAAGTTAAAGACATCCTCCTCCTCCCTCCTAACACCCCGAAGCACACACAGGCAAGTCAGAGAAGCCCCAACGCGTGCCCTGCGCTTCCTGGGGGCGACCCGGCTGAGCTAAGGGATCCAATACCCTCCGCAGAGAGGAAATCCCGTCCATTCACTGGCTTCCAGGAGGAGTTGCCGCTTGGGTCTGCAGAGGCAACTGTCAACTTCAGGCAACCCTGAAGGGTGAACTTCAGGAGCAAGTGCCGGCAAACGGCCTCCGGCATTCCCTCGGGGTCCAGGGGCTAGGACCGAAGGGTCCACACTGACGGTCTTAGCATTCCCCACCCGCCTTCCGGAGGCGGAGCCCGGCCAGCCACTGCCCAGCGCAAGACGTTTTCTACCTAGGGGGCGCGGTGGGCCGCGGTACGGTGCCCAATTCTTCCCTAGCAAAAGAATGAGCCCAGAGCTGGAGCATGAGGGGGATGAAAGGTCCTGTCTTTAACCAAAGCCTCACCCTTTAACACCGGCCCTCTCCTTCTCTTTGGAAACTCCGTACTGGAGCCTGGGGACCTAAGAGTTCTCTCCTATTTAAACCGTGGGACGCTCAGGACACAATCGAGGACTTTTCTTCTTAGAATCCGCTGAATAGGGTCTGGAGGAAAGTAGGCGACTCCAGCTGGCTTGCAGTCTCTTCCTCCATTACTAAATAGAAAGGCCATAACAGTTTTCGTTGCCTGTGTGTGATTCAATCTACAGCTCTGTCTCCACCTCTTTTCCATAAAGAGGGTTAGTCTCAACTGACATAGTTACAAATGTGTCCATGTAGTGGAGCAGAAATCGAAAGAGGAAAAAGAAGAGGTCTGAGATCCCCATTCAAATCTCCACTTCTCTAGCCAACGATTGTTTTCTCCCCCCACCCCAACCTCACAACCCCCTCCCCCGAAAAAATCACGGTCTGATTTATATCGAAGCCTCTCCAGGGGAGAGTGTCCTGAAGCTTGCAGCGGGTAGCCGGAGCTGGGCGCTAAGTCTGGACCTAGATTTTTCTCCAGAAACTAGTGCAAAGTGAAAGACGCGAGAGGTAGGATGCGCCTAATCGGGAAGCTAGATTTGACCTTGAGGGTGAAAGGCGAGTTTAATTCGGGGACTGTCTCCCCAGCTGTGGCCCAGCCTCACACCACCACTACCCACACAACAGGTTTGCAAATGCTGTTTCAAGCCCTAGAAACACCCAGAAAGTCACCGCCCGGACTGGAGTGGCAAAGCCCTGTGCATCTTGGGAGAAGGGACTCCAGTATTACTCGGTTCTGAAGGCACGGGGTGGCAAACCTGACTCTCTCACACACACGACGCTTAGGGCCAGCGGCGGCTTGCGAGTGTGTGGACTCCGTGGCGCACAATCGGTCTGCGGTGCCTTCCACCCGCCAGCACAGGGCTGTTCTCTTAATGAATTACTAATGAGTTAAAATTGGGCAGCAGGCTTAATTAAAGCGTAGAGGCAATGTGTTTACCACATTGTAATTGAACTCATTAGGGCTATGGCTTTTTGTTTTTTAAGCAGCCGCCTTCCTTCTCTGCGTCGAATAATCTATGAGAAGCGTTTATTAGAGAAGGAGGGGGTAAGGGAGAAACAGTCCATCAATTCTTTCAATGAAAAAGACAGGATGAAAATGGGGAGGAGGATACAACCTCCATTCCGCGGATGTCCTGGCGGAACAGGGACTAGACTGAGGCTTCCAAAAAAGTTCCAAGGCTAGAGTGCCCCGGGGAGCGCTGCTGCCTGAGCTTGGGAAGTTGATAAGTGAGGGACCAGGCCGAAGCCCGAAACTCGCCAATATCCCCTACCATCACCGCCCAGAGCGCTTGCCCCTCCATGCGTCTGACACTTCATAATGAGATGGATTAAGCTAACTTTTAAGCAGCATATGAGCTTAGTCATCAAGTTTTCCTCCCTGGTGGTGTTGAGAGCAAACTCCCCCGACCCCAACCCCGTTCTAGAGACCCGGAACCGGTGCTCAAGACCTATGCTCCCCTTGGACTCTGCCCTCCCAGCCCGACCTCACCTCAGGTGGTCTTTCCCTAGGGGACTGAGAGAGGGGTGCGGGCTCTTAGTGTACTGCCAGAGGGCTGCACCTGAGAGGCGCACCTGCGCGCCCTGGGATAACCCTTTGCCTGGCAGGGAGCCCAAGCTGCCAGGCAGGGCTGCACGCCCCCAAGGCAAATTGCTTCTTCTTGCCCTGGCCCCACTCCAATTATCAGGCCTCTCACCCTCGCCTCTTTTCTCTCACGTTTGGACCACTGTTTATGGAAGGGTGAATGGTGATGGGCTGGAGCGGGCACAGCGCTCCTCGCCTTGCCCTGCCCTGCCTGACCAACAGGCGGCGTCAGAGACCTAGGTCTGGGTTGGGGGGCGGGGTGCGGATCCAAGCAAGCTAAGCCGAGAAGCTGGTCGCGGGAAGAGCGACCCTCACCCCAAACTTACAAACTTGCCCAGGAGGGGAGTGGGAAGAGCTGGGTGGCTGCGGGGGACCACCAAGAAGGGGAGAGGCGGGAGGGGGCAGAGTCGCGGCGAAGACCCGAGCGCGAGGAGTGCAGAGGACCGCGGGCGGCGGCTGTGGATCGCGCGCGGGGGAAGTGGCAGGCGCCGCGGGAGGCAGAGAGCGGAGGTGGAGCCGCAGAGCGCGAGGCACGCAGGGAGTACTGAGTGCGGAGGGTCGAAGATCGAAAGGGCGGCGCAGACAGGTAAGTGGCCTCGTCCTCCGCCCTCGGCCTCTCCTTCTGAGAAAACTGGGTTGAGAGGGACTCCAGGAACTTCCGGCTCCGGGCACAGCCCCACAGCCTGAACCTCCCCTCCTCCCCTCCACAACACCCATCCTCAAGTCCCCACCCCGCATTATTTGTGGGTTTTGTCAGTCTCCCACCCTGTCCATCCTCCACTCCATCCTACCTCCTCTGTTCCCCTGGCCCGGAAGGTTGAGGTAAATGGTCTAATTTGTTACTGAAAGATTAATTGCTGAGGGTGGGTCGATTTGATTAAGGCAATTAATCTTTGGTTACAGCGTTCTAGTGTCACTTGCGTGTGGGGCGGGGCGGGGGGCGGTAGAGAAAGAGATAGAGAAAGAAGCAAATGAGAGTTTTTGGAGAAGCTGCGGAAGGAGGCTTCCCTGGCTGGGACTACGGCCACATCTTCGCGCCCACATCCCAGCAGCCAGCTGCCAGAGAGCCCACGCCGTGGTTTCAGCACTCCAAGCCCGGACAGCTACTCCCGCGAGCGCGCCTGGTAACTTCCAGGTCCCAGAAGTTTACACCTCGCTTGCAGAGGCAGAATCTGACAAGGACGAAGGGCGCGCGTGCACACACACACACACACACACACACACACACACACACGCCCCTTAACTCTCTCTGTTCGCAGTCCAACCACTGAGCTCCCTTTGCCCCGCTTCAAATCAGGATGCAGTAGCTTCAAATTAATCCCAGAAAATCACCAGTAGGCGGGAATGGAGGAAACCCCCCAGCGCTCCTAGAAAAGTTCCCAAAGCTAGAGTTTTCTCTTTTCGTGAATAATTAACGCTGGTCATAAATAACTGATGGAGGCAGTAGAGAAAGGAAGAGGGAGGAGGCAGGCAAGAGCCAAGGCAGCCAAAGAGAGATCGAAGAGTTTGTTAAAGGATCATTAAGAAAGCCTTGCTGGGAACAGCATTCCTTCATAGATCATGAAGAGCAGTTCCACCCAGGTGTGGGGTACAAGCAGGGAAGCGAGGCACCCAGTGGAGGGGAGTTGTGCTGGCCTAGACCTGAACACCTATTCAGGACCCCATCTCAGCACTTTCCCCATCCCCTCCCCTCCACCACGGTTCATCTTCCCAGAGTCTCCCAACTTCTAGTGATTCTCTAGTCATCCATCATTCCCCCACCCATACCCAAAGTGCAGAAGTTCTAGGCTAAATAGTAGAGGCCCAGGATGAATCTGCTCTTTGAGCTCTGTCAGTTCTGCTCAGGCCTGTGGCAAGTCCTGCTCAATCCCAGCTAATTTGCAGACACCTCTCCAAAGCCACACACACCCATCCCAGATCATACCATGTCATTCTTTTCAAACTAGTCCAAAGTTTTGAGATTTCAGCTTCAGCTGGGTCTTTGCCATCTGCCCACACTAAACCCTTAAAAGAACAGAGTATTTACACACACACACACACACACACACACACATGCACACTGCTCCATGCTCTTCCACAGCCCCTCCACCATCTCCAATTTCTGACTTCTTCTAAGAGACTCCAGCATGCTGACCACTGGCATCTTGTGTCTATTCCAGCTCTGAACTGAGACTCTTAAGCAGAGGTTTCAGAACCTGGGAGAAAGCCCAAGAGGAAACACTTGCTCCTAGGTTGGAGGCCTATGCAGGGCTTTTGGCCCCTCTAACTAGCCTCTCAGGAAACAGCTAGCCTCAGATGGCCAGTGCATAATTGTTAGTGAAATTTCAGAGGGCCCCTCAGCCAAGCAGCCAGCACGGCCCTTCACAGGAACTCATTGAGGCCATCCCACAAGCAAACCCATGTCTTTTCCTAGTGCAACTTGGCATAGGTCCTGGGGAAAAGATATTAAAAACTTCACCAACCACCACTGGCCGTGAGGTTGAATTCTGACTTAGACAGAAGCCTCTCTCTGAGCCTTTCCGTTAGTTAGCAGCTTCCACCACACCCACTTCCCTAATGACCAGCTTCTGACCTCTGGATATGCCAAAGGCTAGCCTGGCTTTTCTGGCTCCAAAGAGGAAAGTTGGTGACCAAGCCTGAAGGAGCCTGGCTTTTTATGAAAATTCTCTCTTCTCTTAATGTGATATAAAAGGAAACACTAAAACCAGTTTTATTTTCTTACCCACCTCATCCCCATCCCAACACTCTCCAAACCCTGAGTTCTTGCTTTTTAAGAACTGGAAAGTTCTGAATGGGGAAAAGAAATAGAGAGAGAATAAGGTTTTAGGGAATCGTCTTGCAGCCTCAATAGGAACATAACAACCAAGGAGGATTGTGAAACTAGACAAAGGGGTGGGAGGAAATCAGATCTGGGGGTGGGGGCTAGCCTTGGAGCCATGGGTTGTTTACTTCTCATATAAAATATAACTCCCCAAGCAGGAAGTTACTGCAAACAAGTATCAATAATGAATGAATCTCCTGTAATAAAATACTTACATAATTAGCACAAGTCAAGTGGTTGCATTATGTTAACCTTTTGCAACTCTGAGCTGGAAAATTTTGTTCCAGATTTCCTCAGAATGCCATTTTCATTCTCAAGAGAGGGTGAGAGCCAAGCGTTCACCCAGCCTTCCACTCTGTTATAATATGGTTTCCCATTTCTGAACTAGAACATAAGTACTTCTGAAATATAACAGAAAACTCTCTTTGGTGAATTCAGAACAGTCATTAACATTCAGTTTTAAGTGAATGTTAACAGTAAATAAAGAAATCTCTTGATTGTAATAGTAGTAACAAAGCAATAATTACCCAGTAGGTGGTCATCAGTAATGATAAATGTATCATTATTACTGTGTGAGTCTGGGAACTCGGTTTTGGAAACTACTTCAGACTTTTTAGTAGCATGGCTGGTTACAAAGCATTTCTTAGCCTGCAAAAGCCATATGATTTTATACACAATTTAGGTGAAAATAAATTTAAATCTGTATATTACATTTTTAATTTCAAGTTAGTAATTAAAGTTGGTTCATTATATCTCCTCTGAAACCCTCAGTGCTCATCTCTGCGGTTTGTTTGTACAATTTGTTTCTAAGACACCCAAGGTTACACAGTTCTAAAAGATGGAAAATTTAATTATTTGCCAACATTAAGAGTTTGTCGATGATATCATAATGCATCTTGAAAAAGTTTGGGATTGGTATTGCCTTTGGTTTGGTGGTGTTTTCACTTTGAACCCCTAATCCCATGAAGGATTTTTTATTTAAAAATTACTTTTAATACACAGAGAGAGAGAGAGAGAGAGAGAGAGAGAGAGAGAGAGAGAGAATTCCTCTGAATATTCACTGGTTGCTTTTTTTTTTTTTTTCAGGAAAAAAAAAAATCAATGACTCAGATTTCTATCCCCCTTTTCCCTGAGATTTATTTTGCTAATATCTCATTTCACCTCTTTCTACCACTGAGTTAACGATTGTAGGCAGGAGGAAAGCTGAAGGCATGATGCTTATTGGGTAGCCAGAGAGCACATGATAGTTTAACAGTGTTTTTGCTAATAGGATCAAGCTTGATAGCAAAGTAGAAAATTTTCAAAATGGGGAAAGAGTGGGAGGGAAGAGAACAGGAAAGAAAAAGAAAAATGTCTTCATTTCCCCAGGAAATAAAATCCAATGTTCCTTCCACCAGTGTCAGCTGGGGAGATGCTAAATGTATATCTATGTCATTTTCTCTCTTGTGACATGTCAACAGAAAATCTACACCCCTTCCCCCTACTTCCATTCCTCTGCCTCCTCTCCCCAAGCTTTAAAAGTCCTGTTCCACGCCCTTTCTGAATCCTCAGCCTCAGTTGCTTCTTAAATTGGTTCCCTGAAACAAAAGACCCAGTTATTTAAAAAGAAAAAAGCCCCAAACCACATTTCTTATTCTTGGTGGTAGTTGGAGTCTTCATACAATTAAAGACTCTTTTGCATAAATCTACCCAAATACTTGCCTTGGCTTTCTCTCCCACAATCTCTATTTCTTGCTTTACTTTCTCCCTCTCCTTTTCTCCCTTTTTCTCCTCTTTCTTCTTTAGGAGTGGCAATCAAAAGGCAAGCATCTTGCCTCTTTATTCATTATTATAGCAGCATCTTTGAGATGCATCTTTGCCAATGAAAACTCCATGTAGATGCCTATCCTTTTGTTGTAGCGGCCTAGGTTATTCAGGAGCAGAGACAAAAGCCTGAAGTGATGTGATCTAAATGAGCTCTGGGGTTTTCCAGCTGGGACCACCTCCATTTCAAAGGACCCCCTCCTTCCCAATGTGGGGAGGAGGGAAGTGGAGGGGGCGGGTACATATGTGTACGCAAGCACAGAGAGAAAGAAGAGTGGGAAGGGAGAGAGCCTAGTGGGCTATTCCTTGTGCTAGTGTCCCTCTCCAAATGCACATTTGCAGGTGTGTGCAGGGAGCCTGCATCCATGGGTTTATGTGTGTCCTCAGGTGTGCCTTTGCATTTTATCTTGGTTAACTGATATTTGCTAAGTGACCTCCACACACACCAAGTTCATGTTCCATTCTGGATTTTATTACTTCATGTAAGCTATGTGCACATGTGTGTACCTTGTTGTGTTTACAAGTTTGTGAGGACTTGTAATATAAATCTTTTGCTATTAAAAATTTTTAATAGCAAATGTTTCCATTAATCCCTGGCCTCTGACCTGGTGGGTAAGTCTTCTCGGCCACTTACCCAAGGGCAAGTTTTCTTTGAGAGTAGTTTCCTCTGATTAAGGGTAATTAAGTCTTGGTTCTTTCTCCCACTGTCTTTATTTATTTTTTACAAATGTGTTTGTTAGAAGAGTAAGGACTCTCACTGATGCCCACAGTCATTGGTAGGTGAGGAATTCAAGGGATCACCGGGGCAAGAACACAGATCCTGCAAAATGGGTTAATTTTCCTTTTCCTTCCCCAATTCTAGCTCAGATTTTTAGGTTTGTGCTCTCATTGCACTATTCTGGCTCAGGGGGAAAGGGCCCTTGTTTATAGACAATATTTTAGAGAAGGCTCAGAGATTAAGGTCACCCTTTCTTATTTATTCTATGACTTCCATCATAAACGAGTCTTTGGTTTGCTCCTGATCCTTGGTTTGCTTGTAACTCTAGCTGGAGCACTGGAGGAAAAACTAGGGAGTCTGAGCTGGGCTTGCCAGGCTGAGGAAAGCTCTTTGGAGTTGAAGGGGGAACTGAGGGCTATCAGCAATCATTATCATTATGACCATTATATTTGCTATTTTTATCATTAACATATTTTAAATGGATTAAGCAAACACTAGCTGAGGTTCTAGCCACCTGTATACAAAATAAACACTAGACCAATTAGGGGCAGAATAAAGTTGTGATGAAAATGGCTAAGGTTCTCCCAGGAACTTGGTTCCCTCTCTGCTCACCACTAAGCTAAAACGCCTTTGATGTCATTTATTCTGGAGCTATTGAAGATTTCTAAAGTATCTTGTAAAAGTATAGGTCTCACTCTTCTCCCCATTCTCTGAGGAAGGTGCTTCTAATGCTACCGTGTATTGCCCTGGCCTGTGTGGCTCAGTTGGTTGGGGTGTCATCCCTTACAACAAAAGGTCATGGGTTCAATTCTGAGTCAGGGCACATACCTAGGTTGTGGGTTTGGTCCCTGGTCTCTCTCTCTCTCCCTCTCTCTCTCCCTCTCCTTCTCTCTCTCTCTCTTTCTCTTTGTGTGTGTGTGTGTGTGTGTGTGTGTGTGTGCTTTCCTCTCTCTAAAATCAATAAACATCCTTGGGTGAGGAATAAAAATAAAAAAAGAAGCTACTATGTATTAAATGACTATTTTATGCCAAGCACTTGACATATACTATCTCAGTTAATTCTCACAATACCCTTGTTGACTATGTATCAACCGCCTTAGTTTGCAGATGAAGAAATGGGGCTTGGGTGGTTAGTTATCATAAGCAAGATTCTACATCTAGTAAGTGATCAAGGAGAAATGTGTACTCAATTTTATCATGCTGAATCTCCTGTTCTTTCTGACATACCAGAATTCTTCTGTCCCTGCTAATTCTGCCAATTTTGCAGTTTTTTTCTGGGCCATGCAGGTCTCTTTTGGTAGATTTGGAATTAACAGGGAAACCATTCTTGCCCTACCTGATGCAAAAATACCAATGTCAGGGACACCTCTGGCAGAGACACAGAAGCAGTAATTAATATTTCTGCCTAAGGCTGAGACTAAGGAAAAAGGGGGTGAGTGAGAGGGATAGAGGCTGGTGTGTGTGTGTGTGTGTGTGTGTGTGTGTGTGTTTAATCTGTAACTGTCATGGATTCTCCAATACCCAGGCTAGGAGTGTGAGGAGAGAGAATATCTGGTGTTTCTGATTGTGATTAATGTATATTAAGGCCTTTATCTTCCTTTACGGTCAATGAAAAACAGGGTGGGGGTGGGGAGAGGCTCAGCACTTGGAGATAGGGCAGATGGGGCAGAAGTAAGGGACATGTTTCTCTGTCGCCCTTTGCCTGCCTCTTAAGTCTACAAGGCCGTGGTGGATCCAGGAGCCGAATCTAGGCTCCGATGGTTACAACCTGGGAGACTTCTTCAGGGAGAGCTGTGAACGCAATAGGAGCGAAGGATTCGCTTGGGCACCAAGGACAGCTCCTACCTCTGCTTTGACCTTGGGCTGGAACCTGCAGGGTCCGCCGCCTCGGCTCGGAAACAGACTGCTTCCAAAGTGGAGGACGCCCCGGCCAGATGTGGGTTCGCTTCAGCCAACTGTTAAAAGCTGCAGCTGGAAACCTCCACCCACGCTGCCACGCCGGCTGCGTGCGCCGGCACCGAGGCGTCGCCTCGCAGTTCCGAGGGGACCAGCTCGGTTTGTGGTTTTCCTTTGGGTCCGGTGTCTGGACTCCTTTACCTGTCCCTGGCCTGGGTGAACCGCAGCCGCCCAGAACGGAGATGAGGGTGGAAATGCTCTCCTCCGTGCGGTGATAGATCATGCAAACGGGTGACACCAGTTTAACCAATGAAACAATTTGAATCAATTAGCCGGCTGGGGAGAGTCCCGACGTGTAAAATGCATGTCAGCTCGAATAGGAAAGCATTGATTAACTCAGCCAGGACCCGCCGCCTCCGCCACCGCCGGTTCCTCCCTGAGCCTGCTGGGGTGTCAGAGGCAGGACAGGGACTGACAGTTAACAGGAGCCCCTGGTCCGGAAGAGGAACATGGAAGGGCGGTGGAGAACCATCGGAGACTTGCTCAAACTGAGGAGAAAGCAAAGCGTTGAAAAGACAGTGGGTGACAGAAAGTTGCTCACCACGGACTCAAACGTATGAAACAGCTGTCATTCTGCAGCCCCGGTCCAGAAATCAGGGTGAAGATTCTGTGGAGCCCCGGGTCTGGCTCTGAAAAACTTTTCTCCACCCTCATCTTCCAAAAAGATAATTGGTCTGACAGCTCAGACAGACACTCCGGACTCATTGGGAAAATAAAGTATTGTGCTATTCTTAGAATTATTTGTGCGGAAGTACTTTATCAAACATCACACATTTCTCTTTCCAGTGAAACTTTTTGCGTTAAAATAAAGTCACGGGTTTGTAAGTCAGTAAGACCCCAGAGTAGTGTATAAACGTTAATGTTTACATTAACAGATAAGCAGGAGTCTACAGGTTCCACCAGGTGTGGCTTCACTCCTCAGGATAACCTGGGATGGAAGGCAAGGCAAAGATGGGTTTTGTTTCTCTTTTCAAAGAAAGATAGTTTTGAAGAGACTTAAAAAAAAAAAAAAAAAAAAAAGGATAGGATCTTTAAAGGGAAAGGGAGCCTTTGGGGAACAAACATAAGAACATGGAGGTAAAAAGTAAAGATCCCATAGAGCTTCCTCCTCAGCAGTCACCAGGCACTTCCCTGTGGTACATTAATGAAGTGATAGGACTTTTCATTTTATTCCATTTTCAGTCCTAAAATCAGCCCCATTTCCAGGCTTTCTTTCTGTCAGGCTCAGGCTTTCCTTCTAGCAGTCTGGGCTCTAGGAACAGTGAGCAAGCTGGGACCTCGCTTTGTGGGAGCCCCAACCCAGAGAGGAGTTGGGGAAGGTGGGAAGAACCAGGTCTGACCTTAGCTTCCCAAGAAGACGAAGCCATCTGCCTTCCGAGAGGAGGGATTTGTGAATGACGATTACCCTCTCCTGGAAAATGGGTGGGGCTGGCTTAAAGCTTAAGTTTTCCTCCTTTTTTGGAAGGGAAGCTTGGAGGGCACTGCGGAGGGGGCCCTGGGTTGACTTCAGCCCCTTAGCACAGCCTATTTTGTGCCCGTAATGACTTTAGAAACTAGCAGATGGATGAAAAATCATTTCACTGCCCTTTGGAACTTATGTCCACACAAGCATTACAATTTTCATGGCTCTGAAACTGTTTGGGGCATATTAATTTAAAATGGCCACCAATCCTGTATCCCTCTCTTTTCTGTTTGATTGGCTTTCCTTGGTTTTATTGACCTTTGATGGAGTGTTAAGATTTCACATTTTCACTTGGTATTTATTTAGCGATGGCTTGTTGTTGATGCTATGATAGAGTCTGGTTTGGTTTCCACGTTAGTGGAGGTTGTTTGATCATTTCGACCATGTGCCTGACAATCTCTAAGCCTGTGTTTCAACAGGCAGCAATGGAAAAGTCAGCTATGATTGTAAAGGGAAACCTTTAAAGATCCCCCATTCCACTCCCCTGCATATATCCTTCTTGGAATGGCCTCTAAATAGATAGCTCATTTCCTTTCTGATAAACTGGGGGTGGTCACTTTGACTCCTAACAGCTGACTAATTAGGAGGCAATATACTGACACTTCATTATATCCTAGGGTGTGCCTCACTTTGGGAAAGCTGTGGGGAATGGTTCTTTCTCACCCTAGTTGTTTTCATTTTGTTATTTTTATATGCACACTCCACATAGTTACCTGAGAAATTAACTTTCTCAAGGAAACTAGCAACTTGCTTAAGGGCGGATCAGGATTGGAGGTCTCCATGCTTTCCTGTCTCACCTTTTCCTTGTGCTCAGGTGACCTGCATTTGTCTTATAACATGGGTTAGAGAACTACTCTGAATGAAGTTGATAGATGTGTGCACACGTGCACTCGTTGGAGTCCTCAACTGACTGTACACTTCCCAAGATAGAGATGCTGTACTGATTTTCTGTATCTTGTCCTAAAAAGCAACTCTCTCTTCCCAAGTAAGGACACCCTCCATGCTTCCTTCCAAGTTTTTTAGAGTGGGCACCCTATGCGGAACTTCTTTTCTCTCTCTCTCTCTCTCTCTCTCATTTCACAGTGTTTCAAACGAGGGACTGAAGCTATTCTAGTCTCTGCCTGACTGTAGTTTCTATTTATTCGGAGACCCAAGAGAGGCTACTGATTTGCACTGTGTACCAGACCGATCATTCCTGACAGAGGGTGACTCGGAGAACTGAGAGGAGGGAACAATAACGGGCAGGGATACAGTCACTTTAGAGGCGCCCTTCTAGATCGGGGGCCTCCAGGATCCACGTCTCCCGGATACACGCAGACTATCCGCCTTTCCATTCCTCGATCAGATATGTGGCTCCCGCACCAAAGCCGCGTTTTGCTCAGGGGCTAGGAAGGTTGTTGTCAGTTGAGGGTTAGTTAGGTGTTAGCCTTCGTGCCTGCTCAGAAAGGATCTAGACGTTACTCACTCTCGCTTTCACTTCCCTCCTCCCTCCCTGTAACATGCCAGCCGCTCAATGTAGAGTGTCAGGGAGACGGTGACGTCACCTTGCCCGCTGGGTGGCGTCCCCTCCGTCCGACACGAGTTCAGAAACAGAGAAAGGCGCTGTCAGACTGCGCTCCACCTGGGGCTCGCCTGCTTCGGGTTTCCACGCGCCCACACTTTCTGTGGTGCAGAGGACGCCTCGCCGCAATTTGTGCTGTCATTCTCCCCTGGCCGGGGTTCGAGCGCCATTAAGCGCCAACGAGCTCCAGGATCGTCGCGCGGAGCCCTCCCGAGTCCCGCCCTCTGGATTCGAGGACCCGCTTGGATGCTTCCCTTCCGAGCGCCCTCGGAAGATGGGCCGGCAGCCACGCGCATAAAGACACCGAGGGGTCACCAGGTACTGCCGGAACGCTCTGGCCCTAGCTGAGCACACAGCTCTCGGTTCACTATTTGAGATCCCCAGCGGGGGAGTTCTCCGGGTTAGGAAAAGGGAAGGTGGATTTCGGTGGCGATCGGTTTGGGAGCCCGGGAGTAAAGTTGGGGGTCGTTGGCTTCTGAGTAGGATACGGAAGTTCTCCCGCTTCCTTTTTAAGTTCAACTAACTTTTAATTGTCTCTTCTCCCCTCTCTGTCTTTTAAAAATCCCCCATCCCAAACCCTCTTGTGTCTCTGCTATGACAGGAGTTTCTAGGAGGGCTTGGGGTGAAAGTGGGGACACTTCTGCTCATACCACGGCTGCTAAGGCTGGGAATTTGTAAGGCAAAACCAGCTCTTCGCCGGGGTCAGGCCCACAGAGCTCCATTGCCCAAAGCGAGTGTTCTCGATATCCCAGGGTCTTATTCAGATAATAAGAATCTTGTTGGGGAGGGAAATGAGCACTGAAGGACCATTTGTCGAAGCTAGAGCTGGTTGTGTCAGGCCCAGGTATCACCGTACCCTGAACTGCCATTTAATGCCCTGTCCCCTGGAAATATTGTCTCTGATCCATCCTGACAAGCCAAGCTCTTGTCTGGTTTGATCCTGTCGAGGTTTGTTCAGCCTTCCTGGAGGCCTCCGAAGGTAATGAGAGCTGAGGATCCAGAGGGCAGAAGGGCAAAGTCATCGAGATAGATGTCACAGGGGCCCAGAGAAGGCAAGGGTATGACAATTTGGGTGAAGGAGTAAGTAGTGTATTGCTGTCATGACAGACATCAGTGTAGTGGTCATGAGTGGCCATGCTACTGCATCAGTGACTTTCCAGGGCAAAAGGTAGTATTAGCCGCTTCGCCTCACATAAAGTATGGCTGTAGAAAGGTCACTGTGTGCTTTCCTACGGAATGAGCCACTTTGCTCTTTTTGACTTATCACAAAGGTTTTGGTTTTTTTTACTTGCTTTTTCTGTATTTTCAATTTACTGGGTATTTCCCCTTATTATGGTACCCCAGAGATGATAGGAATTTTACCGCAGGCCCAACCCAGAGGTTCCACTTTCAGTGTTCCCACAGATGACCTAATTCACAGATTATGTATACTGTGGGACATATCCCCCCAAAGATATGGAGATATCGATACAGATCAGAAAAAGAAATGTCACAGAAAATGGTCTACCTTACACCTAAATTTGCCTTTAAGCCTGTCAATGATGATTCCCCAAAATTGTTAGTTTCATCGCACTGTTTCTGGACTTAACACACTTGTCTGTACTTATTTGTTCATCGTCATGGAAATGACAGAAAAACAGTTTTTATATATGTCCACTATTTGACAACTTCATCTTTTTAAGCTACCTGTTCTGGAACCAGATCCGCTCAGTTCAGCAAGTGGCTTTTTAAAGCATTGAGAGTGCAACGCCCTATTTTGGTGCAATCACGCACATGGCTTTGTACACTTTTCCCATCTCCCCCTTCCCCCAAAATCTAATTACAGTACGAAAATATCTAATGGCAAAAACGAGGGGGGAGGGATTTCGTTTTGCCTTAATGAGCTGTGTTTCAACCAGTAGAAAATTTCTCCCAAGGAAACCACAGATACCACACAAAAATTACTTTTTAAAAGGTTTGGGTTTATTTTTTTTTAAACCAAAATCAATTTTCAAGCAAATGGTCTCTTTTTAAATTTGGGTTTCAGTGGCCAAGCTCCAGTTTTCCATAACTTTTGTAATCTGTGCTAGTTACAACTGTCATCGTTACTTCCTAATTTCTAGCGGGCATGCCACTATTCTAACAGCTTCTATAAATCTGGAAGGAGGTCTTGAGTTTCTTAGGAATTGACTACTTTTTAAATAAAATATGTAGCTAATTTACTTTGGATGTTTGGAACAGAAAAAAAGTCCTTCCAAGTCCCTGCATTTCGGAAGGACGACCTTGAAGAAAATTAAGAGAGATGAGTTCCTTGTGTCTAAAACTTGGTGGTCAGTTAGGGCCTCAACCCACCTCTCTGTTTTAGACTGAAAGGGTTCTTATCAACGCTTTCTCCTTTCCGTTCCAGTCTCCAAGGCAGACCCGGAGGGCTCCGCCCGGGCTTCCGTGGCGGAGGAGATGGCTTCCAGCCCGCTGCCCGGGCCCAACGACATCCTGCTGGCATCGCCGTCGAGCGCCTTCCAGCCCGACGCGCTGAGCCAGCCGCGTCCGGGCCACGCCAACCTCAAACCCAACCAGGTGGGCCAGGTGATCCTCTATGGCATTCCCATCGTGTCGCTGGTGATCGATGGGCAGGAGCGCCTGTGCCTAGCGCAGATCTCCAATACCCTCCTCAAGAACTTCAGCTACAACGAGATCCACAACCGCCGCGTGGCGCTGGGCATCACGTGCGTGCAGTGTACGCCCGTGCAGCTGGAGATACTGCGCCGTGCCGGGGCCATGCCCATCTCATCGCGCCGCTGCGGCATGATCACTAAACGTGAGGCCGAGCGCCTGTGCAAGTCATTCCTAGGCGAAAACAGGCCGCCCAAGCTGCCAGACAACTTCGCCTTCGACGTATCTCACGAGTGCGCCTGGGGCTGCCGCGGCAGCTTCATCCCCGCGCGCTACAACAGCTCCCGCGCCAAGTGCATCAAATGCAGCTACTGCAACATGTACTTCTCGCCCAATAAGTTCATATTCCACTCCCACCGTACGCCCGACGCCAAGTACACACAGCCGGACGCGGCCAACTTCAACTCGTGGCGTCGTCATCTGAAGCTCACAGACAAGAGCCCCCAGGATGAGCTAGTCTTCGCCTGGGAGGACGTCAAGGCCATGTTCAACGGCGGTAGCCGCAAGCGCGCGCTGCCTCAGCCAGGCGCGCACCCAGCCTGCCACCCGCTCAGCTCGGTCAAGGCCGCCGCCGTGGCAGCGGCTGCAGCCGTGGCTGGAGGCGGGGGACTGCTGGGCCCGCACCTGCTGGGGGCACCACCGCCGCCGCCGCCACCGCCGCCGCTGGCGGAGCTGGCGGGTGCGCCCCACACTCATCACAAACGTCCGCGATTCGACGACGACGACGACTCGCTGCAGGAGGCGGCCGTCGTGGCTGCGGCCAGTCTTTCGGCAGCCGCTGCCAGCCTATCCGTGGCGGCGGCCTCCAGCGGTGCCGGAGCCGGAGGGGGCGGCACCGGGGGCGGCTGCGTCACCGGCGTTGGCGCCGGTGCTGGCTCGGCGGCCGGCGCCAAGGGCCCACGCAGCTACCCGGTCATCCCCGTGCCCAGCAAAGGCTCGTTCGGGGGCGTGCTGCAGAAGTTCCCGGGCTGCGGGGGGCTCTTTCCTCACCCTTACACCTTCCCGGCCGCAGCCGCCGCCTTCGGTTTATGTCACAAGAAGGAGGACGCGGGTACCGCAGCTGAGGCCCTGGGGGGCGCGGGCGGCGCGGGCG